>NC_084896.1:9540000-10140000 GCF_958979055.1 Alnus glutinosa | reverse complement strand
GGAGTAGGACTAGGTGAAGCCGAAGCACTAGCAATAGAACCAATATTCTTAGCACCACTATTTGCATTACCGGCCATGAATCTACAATTCATTTTTTTTTAAAAAAAATAATTAAAAAAATTCATCACAATTTATAAAATATTGAACTTTATATATATATATATATAAGATTCATAACAAATACATATACGATTCAGATAATTTGCATATAACCCAACCAACAAATTACATATACAATTAAATTTAGGATTTGCATAATTCAAAAAGATTCAACATGTTAAAGATTCACATAAGGATTCATACCAAAAATTGATACAAGAGCATAAGCAAAAACAGATAGAAGAGCGCACATATAATTCTCTAAACATGGCATACACAATCTTTCCAAAAGCCCTCAAGAACATGTGCAATAAAGGATATTATAACAATAAAGGATGAAGAATGAAGATGTTCAACTGTAAGATAGTCTTGTCAGTAAATAAATAGTCTCTCAACAAATATTAGAGTCCGTGAGTCTCCACGGTACTGGAAAATGGAAAAAGTGGACGGCTCGGAGAGACATCCGCGTGGCTGCTAAACACAGGTGGGGGACCGAAAGAAGGGGGAGAGGCAAATTAACGACGCTGGTTTCATCTTTTTTTGAAAAATAAATTAAAATGCCACGCAGGCAAGAGTGGACGAAGAGTTGCATGTGTAATGGAAGCAGTACACATGAATCATTTCTCCTTATACAATTTCTAGATACATTGAATACACATAAAATTTACATGCATGAGTCTTACCATATATATATATATATATATATTATATGAGAATTGTATGGGACGGTTCACCCCCCATAAGTAAAATGATACCTAAAAGGAACATGTGATTGATGTGACGATGCTTCTTGAATAGTTTCCAGGCCACCATAGCCTGATTGAGACATGCACGTACCATTTTGGTTCTTATTTCATGTGAAGAAACACTGACATCATTGGATGTCAAAAATATTTTCAATTTTTATTTATTTTGGTACTTATTTAAATAAAACTCCAGTAATTTTCGAGAACCACTCTGTAGGCATGCATCAAAATATGACTTTAGAAATTACAGATCACTCAAACTAAGTATAAATTTCTATAAACCAAATGCATGTTTCTTAAAGTATAAATTTTCTTATCATTTTATTAAAAAAAATACATTTAAAAAACACGTATTAATAAACACATGTCACTTTATTAAATTAATTTGTAAAACTCTGTGCTCATAAATATTTTTTTGGCACCACTAAACCATTACAACAGCGACTAAATCCTATCATCATTGTTTAGGGGTGTTGTTTTGTTCCCATCAAAGGCACCATTATCGTTTAGTGCCCTTAAGCAACAAAAAGAAAAATTAGAAACTGTACCCTATGGTGGTTATGTTTGGCAAACCACTCTTTTTTAAAAAAGAAAACAATTTCAAAACATTTTACTTTTTATATCAAATTAATTATTTTTTAACAATTTTATTCACTTCTTATATCACATCAATAATTTTTTAACAACTTTTTTCACAAAAAAAATTTTAAAACTTCTACTTATTTTATACAAGCATAGGCGAACATCTTCTCTCTATTTTATACAAGCAGATATGGACATCTGATAGAGGGTATAAGAATTAGAATGAGCTCCTTCCAATCAGCAGATATAGTCCATGTAAAGCATATATGAGGCCAATTTAACAGTTCACGGCTTAACATGAAAGACAATCACTCATCTTGTAAATTCAATCTAGATAGAAGAAATTTTACCCATAATCTATAATATTGTAGTTAGAGAACTCATTATCCCTGTGTTTTGATCTCAGGTTTTGTTACGATTTTAATAAAATTGAAATTCGTTAAATATATATCGCATCAATTACTTCCCATTATTATTATTAAAAAATAAATAAATAAAAAAAACCCAAACACACCCACAAGTGTCTCCTGCACCAAATGACGGGCTTGTTTGTTAAAGAGCATAACAGAATACAGTAATGCTCTTTACTGTTCACTTTTTCTTTTTCTTTTTTTCTTTTTTTTTTTTTTTTTTTTTTTTTTTTTTTTACTTTTCACATTTTTTAATACCAATCAACATCAAAACATTTTCACTTTTACTTTTTATATCACATCAATAATTTTTTATTACTATTCAAATAAAAAAATTCACTACAATATAAAATTTTTTCACTTTTTTATATAAATTCCTTTTACTTTATATCACATCATTAATTTTTACTCATTTTAAAATTAACAACTCACTACTATGTACAGTTCTGTTCTGTAATGTCACTCGGCAATAAACCCGACGTTGGACAAAGCATCTTCTCTGACACTTGCCTTTCCTTTAAAAAACTTTTCTCATATTGTCGGCTTCCCACTGATCTGCCTCATTTTTTTATTTGATTTTATTCATTTTTTTTTGTCTTCTTGTCTTGGACGTTCAAACCCTCTTTCACGTTTTCAGCGCATTGCTTTGGTTTTTTTGTTTCTTTTGCCAAACAATTTAAGTGTACGTCTCCTTTGTTTTGCTCCTGCGCGCACCAAATCATGCACGTTCAGCTAGCAAAGCATCTTCTCGATCTTCTTCAACATCGATCGATGACATTTGCCTTTCCTTAAAAAACCAATGCAATCTCATTTTGTCGGCTTCCCACTCTGCTGCATTTTTTTTTTAATTTTTGTATTCATTAAGCAGCTCAGCTCACGAGTTGTTTCGATCTGGCTTTGTCTTGTCTTGGTTCAATTTCAATCCGGGCCTCTTTCACGTTTTCCGCACATGGCTTTGTTTTTTATTTCTTTTGCCAAACAATTTCTGCAGGCTGGCCGGCACAAATTGAGACAAAATTTATGTTTTCCTTAATTCTTTGACCACCGTCTACGTTCCTCTTTGCAATTTCAGATAAAAGAATCTGTTTCTCGTTTTCATCTTTTTTTTTTTGGGCACCCACATATTTGATTCCGTTTTATTGTTTTATTTTATTATATATATTTTTAAAAAAAAAAAAAAAAAAATTGGGTATTCTAAGTTGTCTTGTATGATTTCACTGGTTTTTTTAACCTTAAACCAGTCTGAAGAAGATAGGTTGAAGACGACGTATTTTTAAAATTCACGTCTTTAAAAACAAAACATGGAAAGAAGGATACGTCTTTAAAAGACTGACTTATCTTTTTAATAGATTGAAGACTTAAAAGACACGTCATTTATTGAGACTTTTTTTTTTTTTTTTTTTTTTATTTAAAGAGATTAATAGATCGAAGACTTAAAATACTTGTCTTTTAATATGTTGAAGTCTTGAAGACGTAACGAGACTTGTCTTCTCTATTAGAAGAATGACACGTCTAAAGTAATGGAACTTGTTTTTTAAATTAAAGGGTGGGTTAAGTTCATTTGAAAGGTTTTGTTCATGGTGGTTTATTTGATAAATAAATTGTATTTTAATTCTTTAAGGATTAATCTCTAATCAAATTTAGCTTATCAGTAATAAATATTTATTAATGAATCTACCGATCACTAATTTGATAGATACAAGAGGTGAAACTAAAAATTTAACTTTAAATAATTCGACAAGCATTAAAAAAAAAAAAAAGAAAAAAAAAAAGAAGGTACTTAGGAACCGATCCCAACTTTTTCAGTATAAGGATAGGGAGGGGGACATGATGTATATATATATATATATATTAGGACAAAAGTAAGAATTGAATTTATGAGATTGGAGCTTTCAAAAAAAAAATTAAGACATTAGGTTACAATAGGTTTTTTTTGGACCACTATTAATAAAGGAGCAAAAAAAACTCCTGAACAAGATTTGTATGCATAATTTTTTTAATAGTTTTAATTAATTTTTGTTTAACTTTTTATTTTTAAAGAAAAAAAAAAAAAAAAAGATTTGACCCCCCTATCCAAATTTCTAGCTTCAGCACCGTATTTATGGGAAAAATGCAAAATGGTCTTTTACAAATCACTTCTTATGTCATTAAAATGAAATGAAAAGTCCCTATGGCAGGTAAACTTGACAAATTACTCTTTGAATTCATTTCCGTCATCTACTTTATAGAAATTATTAGGTTGCCACGTTAGGTCCAATAATTTCTTTTAATTATTAAAATATTTAAATACAAGAAAATATTCTCACTTAAACTTATCGCCTTAAGCTTCAAAATTTATCAAGGCACCCTGATACAAAATTTGATTTAGAAAACTACAAGTTCTAATATATGCCTCCCATTTTCTTTTATTCAAGTTAATCAGTTTATGTGCACTAGTTTGTTTGTTTTTTATTTTTTTTAACTTTTTTTTTCCCCCCTAAATAGTGTATGTATTGCACTCTACTATGCATGATTAGGGGTGTAAGATGAGCCCAGGCGCTTGTAAACTCAGTTCGGTTAAACTTGATTTAGTCTCGGTTCGAATAATTAATAACTCATTCGTGAATACAATAATATGTTCGAATATTAAATGAGACATATTCGTATAAACTCAGCTTAAATAAACTTGTATAAACTCGTATAACTTCAATTTTACAAAAAAAAAAAAAAAAGTCATATTATTTTAATTTTGTAATAAAAACATCTTTAAATAAAAATGAATTATCTTCCTAATATGATAGATATAACTTGAATTATTGTTGTGAGTTTAATTTTATAGATTTGTGTGTACATGAGTGTGTTTGTGAGTATGTATGGTTATATGTGTGTGTATGCACACGCGTGATTTGTGTATGTGCATAATGAATTTATATACATACATATCAACTTGAGATTATATTATTTAATATTCAAGTTAATTTATTTAATGAACTCAAATGATAAAATTTTAACAATACTTAATTAATTAATTATTAGTATGGATTTACGAAAATATAAACAATAATAATATTTACTTTATATAAGAAATGAATAAGTTAATTGAGCAGCTCGTGATAAGATCAAACTCGACTTATATTTAAAATAAAATTAAATGAGCAAAGCTTGAACAAAATATCTAACTCGATGATAAGTTCGAGTTCAACTTGTATTCCAAATAAAATTAAATAAATCAAATTTTAACATTCAATACTTGACTCAAGCCGAGTCTACCGGAATTCATTCCAATGCACGATGGAGCAATTTCAAACCAAAAAGGCAACCAATTATATGCACAGGAAGGAGAAAAAAACTTTTACCTTTGGACAAAGAAACACCAACAAGACAACTTTATCCAAAAAGAAATTAATCGATCATTTATACTTTTAGGCTTGTAATACATGCATTATAAGTACATTATATAAGTGCACAACTCGAAAACGCGTTGAGGTAGACTCCACATACGTGGAATTCATCACAATGTACTTTAAAATTATACACTAGTGGCGCATTTAATGTAATTTTACATTACCCATCCTCTTACGGGCTGGAAATTTGCACGTACTGTCAATTAATTGCATCCTTTTCGTACGCCAAGAATGGGAAATGCCTTCGAGGAATGAGGCCACCAAATGCTAGAAGATGGCATGGGCCACGGCCATGGCTAACCATACACGCAACGTACGCAGTTTGAATAATGCTGAAAGGGGACCCCGTTTTTTTTTGTACGCCAAGAATGGGAAATGCCTTCGAGGAATGAGGCCACCAAATGGCAAATGCTAGAGGATGGCATGGGCCATGGCCAAGGCTAACCATACACACAACGTATGCAGTTTCAATAATGCTGAAAGGGAACCACGTTTTTTCGTGAGAGAGATTTTTGACCATACAATATATATATATATATATAGGGCACGTAGGCCTTTCTCTCAAAATAGGAAGATGAGAGAAGGATATTGGAATAAAAAAAGCATTTCTCAAATTAGAATAGGGTACGTCAAAATAATTAGGTAAGATTTTAACGCCGGTTAGGTGATCGGCTTGATAGGTGGATCAGGACTTTCTATAATTATTTGTCAGAATTTGAGAGAATTCAGACAGGTGATTGTGAGAGACCACTTATGAGATCCACCTGACCGGATAAGTGATTGGACAACCTAATTTTTAAGGTAAATGTATCAGCACTCCCTGAGTCGGCGTGCGATTTGAAAATGGTCAATCACTTTCTAAAAATCAATATCAACTCCTTCATTTTTCCACGAATTTGAAACAAGTCCCTCAATCACTTTTCTGTCCATTTTCGCAACGTCTGTTAGTTCCACATTAGCCTTTTTGTCATGTCACCTTAAAATATATAGTTTTTAATAATTTTATATATATATATATATAAAGAAAAAAAGAAAGAACGAAGAAAAATGAGGGTTGGGGGTGGCGCCCCTTGGGCAGGGGGTGGCCTGCGAGCCACCCCTAGAGGTGGTCGCGCCACCTTTGGGGTGGCTCGCTGCCTCCCCCATCGGGTCCGCGGCTCCGGTGAGAAAGTTTAGGTGGTCCTCTAGGAAGAGCACTCTAAGGAAGAAGAAGAGTAGTTCTTGAGTTCCGACTAGTCGACGGGAAATGAAGGTTTTGCTGACAGTGAGGAAGTTTCGGGGTGTCCGACAAATGTGCAGGGCAAATGGGCAGCCAAGATCAGAGACCCTCTTCGATGTGTATGGCTTTGGTTGGGCACTTACGACACGGCCAAAGAGGCCGCTAGGATATTTGGAGATTACGAGATAAAGATTCTTTCAAATTATTTATTTGAATTTGATAAAATTTAAATAAATAATTGTAAAAAAACATTAGCAGTAATTTTTCTTAAACTTTTTTTTCAATTTAGAAAATTAAATCATTTTTTGCTTTCCTATTTAAATGCACTCTACAATAATTTTCCTTATCATTTCTCTATATCACTTAAATATTATTTAAATTAAATGTTAAGAGAAAGAGAAATGAAAGAGAAATCATTTAAATATCGTTTCAAATAAATACTAGAAAAATAAGAGAGGAAAGATAAAGTTTTTTTATATTAAAATAATATTAAAGGAATCATTTTTTCTTCCCTAGATATAAGGTATAACTTTTGGTTCATTTAGTATTTTCTTAATTTAGGAAGCAACATGAAACTCCCATTCAAATGATTTTTTAAGAGTTTTCCTTACAAGTAGGGAATAGAATGAGATTTAAGAATACTGCTGTTAGTGTTCTTATGAGACCTACCTTATCAAATAAAAATTAAATTATCCAAATACTTATTGAGTAAGTAGGTCTCATAATCATCCGTCTAAATTAGAGACAGATAATTTGAAATGATATAATTTCAAGGATTTCGTGATCTTTTTACTTCCACCGACATGGATATTTCGACTCTTGTTTAATAATATATTTTGCAGTTTACGTTCAGTTGAAGTAGTTACATGTGCTGGCTGAAATATTAACCCACGTGTTTGACATGTTTGTATAGATGATTGATGAGCTGTATAGATGAGCTGTTATTCTGTTATTCTTTTTCATACAGTATATAAACACATTATGTATCTTCTGATTCAATTAATGAGAATACAACCCAACTTTCTCATATCTCTCTCTCTCTCTCAACTCTGCTTTCACTCTGTTTTCCGCATACTTTCTGTTTGTGAAATGGTATCAGAGCAATAAATCGTTGCTTTCTGATTTATTCTATTCTCACTATTTCTCTCATGGATTCCATGACGTCACAATCTGCAAATTCAATTGTAGATGTATCAAGTCCTTTCTACTTGCATCATGGCGATAGCCCTAGTTTCAATCTGGTCTCTCAACAACTAGTTGGAGACAATTATAATACCTGGAGCAGATCGATGAAGATGACCTTAATTGCGAAGAACAAGATCCATTTCATTGATGGAACCTTGCCCAAACCGGATGCTTCATCTGATCAAAGTCTGTCATGGTATAGATGCAACAACATGATCCTTTCATGGATTCTTAGCTCAGTTTCGAAAGAAATAGCAGCGAGTATTATCTACATTGATTCTGCTGAAGATATGTGGAATGATCTCAAAGATCGATTCTCTCAAAAGAATGGACCGAGGATCTTCCAACTTCAACAGACGATTTCTGCCTTATCTCAAGAAAACCTCTCTGTGAGTAATTACTTCACTGTTCTTAAAGGACTTTGGGATGAACTCATCAATTACCAACCTCTTCCTCCATGTTCATGTGGTTTTGTGAAGATTCTTACTGATTATCGTGAACATGAGTATATTTCTCGTTTTTTGATGGGTTTAAATGAAAGTTTTTCACATATTCGTGGTCAAATCTTGTTACTTGACCCTATGCCTCCTATAAACAAAGTTTTTTCTCTAGTCCTTCAAGAGGAACGACAGAGGCAGATTGTTCCACTTGTTAGTTCATTGAATCATAATACTGCTGCGATGATGATCACTACACCTCAAAATCATTCATCTGGATCTAAAACCAATTTTATCCGAAAGGATAGGCCGAAGTGCACTCACTGTGGAGTTCTCGGTCACACAATCGACAAGTGTTACAGAATTCATGGTTTTCCACCTGGTTTTAAGTTTAACAAAGGAAAAAATGTTCCTTCTGTTAATCAAGTTTCCGAAGCTGGAGTTCCTCATCTGCCGTTCACTTATGAGCAGTATGAGAAGCTGATTTCCTTGATCAACCCGAAGTCTGGAGAAGATATCCCTTCGGTTCACACTGTTGCATCTCAGGATCCTCTGTTCGCCGACATGGCAGGTAGAAAAATAACTCATTTTGATTCCATGAGCTTAGATAGTAAACATTCTGTTTTCTCTACTTCATCATCTGTCAATTATGTTTCACATATCAAATCCACAAATCTTTGGATCATTGACACAGGAGCAACCGATCATATGGTTTGCTCTATCTCCTGTCTTACTTCTATTACTTCCACTGTTACCAAATCTGTTAGATTACCTAATGGAAATTTTGCCTCAGTCACACATATTGGTACAGTTCGAATTACTGAACATCTCATCTTAACAGATGTTCTTTGTGTTCCTTCATTTTCTTTTAATTTGATTTCTGCAAGCAAAATACTCAAAATTCTACATTGTTGCCTAATTTTCTTGGCTGATTTTTGCTTCATCCAGCATCTGTCAAGTTGGAGGACGATTGGCATGGGTAGAGAAAGAGGCGGATTGTTCTTGTTGATACCTAATCCGAAGCCTTCTCCACCTATTGCTGTTCCAGTTTCTACCAGCATAGGTGCTGCTCAAGTTTCTACTAGCAATTCCAATAATCTTTGGCATTTTCGATTAGGTCATCTTTCTGATTCTAGGATTAAACTTTTGCAACATATAATTCATGATTGTAATGTTGTTTCAAATAAATGTTGTTCAGTTTGCCCTTTAGCTAAACAACATCGTTTGCCTTTTCATGTTAGCACTTCAATTTCAAAACAATCCTTTGATTTGATTCACTGTGATATATGGGGTCCATTTTCTGTTAAGTCTACCAATGGATCTCAATTTTTTCTTACTATTGTGGATGACTATACTCGTTTTACATGGGTATACTTAATGCATAGTAAATCTCAAACCAGAATCATCATTCAGAATTTTTTTCAGCTTATTCTTACTCAGTTCAATGTTAAAATCAAATGTGTTAGATCTGATAATGGTCCAGAATTTAACATGTTTGATTTTTATTCTTCTCATGGAGTCATTCATCAACTTAGTTGTGTTGAGTCTCCACAACAAAATGCCATAGTTGAGCGTAAGCATCAACATCTCCTAAATATGGCTAGAGCTCTTCGGTTTCAAGCCAATCTTTCATATCATTTTTGGGGTGAGTGTGTCCTTACTGCCACTTACCTTATCAACCGGATTCCTACACCTCTTCTTTCAAATAAATCTCCTTATGAAACCCTTTATTCAGTTTTACCTCCTTACAATCATCTTCGTGTTTTTGGTTGTCTTTGCTATGCTTCTACTATAACTAGAAATCGATCCAAGTTTGATCCTCGAGCTAGAGCTTGTATTTTCTTAGGCTATCCCTATGGCATCAAAGGATACAAATTATATGATCTTAACACTAAGTCTATATTTGTATCTCGTGATGTCATTTTTCATGAAAATACTTTTCCTATGTCTTGTTCATCATCATCTCTACCACATAATGAGTCCAATGATAACATTGTTTTGCCTCTTTCCCATCCTAATGATATTGTATCTTTTCAAACACCACAATCTGTTTCTCATAATTCTACTTCCTCTCCAATTGTATCATCTCTTTCAAATATTCCTAGTGTTTCTCTACCTCATGTACCTAATATTCCTCCTCGAAGAACCACTCGTATTAGGCACCAACCCGGTTATCTCCAAGAGTATCATTGTCAACTTGCTGCCTCTTCTCTCCCATCATCTTCTGTTCCATTGACAGCTGGTTCTTCAGGTATTCCTTATGATCTCTCCATTGTTTTGTCTTATGATAAGCTTTCTTCAACTCATAAACACTTTAGTTTGGCTGTCTCTGCTCATGTTGAACCAAATTTTTTTCACCAAGCTGTCAAAGATCCTCTTTGGAGGGATGCCATGCAAGCTGAAATCTTAGCTCTTGAACAGAATAATACTTGGGTTCTTACTGATTTACCTTCTGATAAACACACCATTGGTTGTAAATGGGTGTTCAAAATCAAACATAGGGCTGATGGTTCTATCGAGAGATACAAGGCCCGTCTTGTAGCCAAGGGTTACACTCGATCCGAAGGGGTCGATTACTATGAAACGTTTTCACCCGTTGCCAAACTCACTACTGTGAGATGTTTGTTGGCTATTGCTGCTGTTAAAGGGTGGCATCTTCATCAACTTGATGTCAATAATGCCTTCCTCCATGGGGATTTGGATGAGGAAGTGTACATGAGCTTGCCTCCTGGTTATTCAAGCAAGGGGGGGTCTCAAGTTTGTCTTTTGAAAAAGTCTTTATATGGCTTAAAACAGGCCTCTAGACAGTGGTTTTCCAAGTTCTCCACTGCCTTGCTCAGTCACGGTTTCATTCAATCACGTTCTGATTATTCTCTTTTTACAAGAAGTGTCGGTTCTTCTTATATTGCATTGTTGGTGTATGTAGATGATATTGTTTTAGCCAGTAATGATTCGAATGCTATATCAGACATCACTAATCTTCTCAATGCTCAGTTCAAATTAAAAGACCTTGGTATACTTAAATTTTTCCTTGGGCTGGAAATTGCAAGGACTTCTCTTGGTATATCAGTTTGTCAATTTGCCTTAGAAATTCTTGAAGATTCAGGTCTTTTAGCTTCAAAACCAGTGAAGTTTCCAATGGATCCAAATGCCAAATTCTCTCGTCTTGATGGCCCTTTACTTTCGGATCCTACCACTTATAGAAGACTAGTTGGACGTCTTCTTTATCTTACTATTACAAGGCCAGATTTATCTTATTGTGTTCAAACTTTAATTCAGTTTATGAGTGCACCCTGTCAATCTCATATGAATGCTGCATATAGAGTTCTCAGATATCTCAAATCCAACCCCAGCTTTTTCATACAGTATATAAACACATTATGTATCTTCTGATTCAATTAATGAGAATACAACCCAACTTTCTCATATCTCTCTCTCTCTCTCAACTCTGCTTTCACTCTGTTTTCCGCATACTTTCTGTTTGTGAAAATATATATATATATATATATATATATATATATATATATATATATATATATATATATATATATATATATGAAGGGGAGTGATTGTTGTACACCAAGTGTACAACTATCATTATTGATATATGAATAATGATTCAATGCCACCTAAATATACAACTTTTCACCACCTTGCCTATGTGGCAAGGTGGTCCCCCACTACTTTTTGAGTTTTTTTATTTTTAAAAAATAAATTAAAGTGGGGGACCACCTTGCCACATAGATAAGGTGGTGAAAAGTTGTATATTTAGGTGGTAGTGAATCATTACTCTAATAAAGTAGGGGACCACCTTACCACATAGATAGGGTGGTGAAAAGTTGTATATTTAGGTGGTAAAGAATCATTTCTCTATATATTATTCTATTATTGGATTCGACATTTATGGTAATCTAATATTTTAAAAGTAAAAGTATATCTTCTGTACACGCGCGTTTTGTATTCTACGCGCAACTAGCCTTTAAGAGAAAGAGAAGTCAGGTCACGCACGTTAATAAGAGAGAAGTCCAGTCCACCGTCCACGCACGTAAAGTCGTAAATAAGAGAGAGGTCGCGCACGATCTGGAAGGGCATAGCCGCTAATAAAAGATAAGAAGGGGAGCCATGTGAAAAGTGAGCAGAAAAGGAGTGGTTGCCACGTGTAGTTTCATTCAACCCGGCCATGAGCTACGACATCTCGTTTATAAATGCAGCCCCTGAACCGCTCCATTTAGGATCAATCTTGATTATCTTTCCTTCCATAGAGCTCTCTGTTTATATTGTTCGTTCAAATTGCTATACCCTCCCCCGGTTCTTCTAAACTACGTACAGGTATACAAATGATGTGCTGTCGATCACTACTTTCTTCTCCGAAAATTCTCGATCTATTTCTTACAAAACTTCATTTTTGCTGCTCGCTCGCTCGATCTAGTTGTACATCATAATCTTTGGCACCCTTTGATCCGTTCTCTCTCTGCAGCTACCTCAAGTTCCTTTTTTTTTTCTTCCTGGTTTTTGCTACAAAATTTGATTTAAAAAACTACAAGTTCTAATGCCTCCCATTTCTTTTATTCAAGTTAATCACGTTATGTGCACTAGTTAGTTTTTTTAACTCTTTATTTTTTATTTGAGTAACGAAGATTAACCGATTAGTTATTGTCTCTACTTGTTACGTACACAAAGACTAACCAACGGTCTTAATTGGTTATTAGTGTTTTTGAAGGCATTAGTTGAAAGATGGAGTTTGACTTGACACCCAAGTTGGCTGTGAAGATATTTGAGGGAGATGGCGGAGCATACTACAATTGGTCAACTTCTGAAATTCCTTTACTTGGTGAGGCCAAGGTTGGTGCTGGTAAGCTTGTTCTGCAGCCACGCGGCTTTGCTCTTCCTCACTATGCAGATTCTTCCAAACTCGGTTTTGTTCTTCAAGGTTTGTGCTTTTATATATATATATATATAGATCGATATATATGTCTTCTTTTCTAGCTACCTTTATAAATAGCTTAAATAAAGACACCAACAAAATGCCTCTTTCATTGTGTTTTCAGAAAATTTACTTTTATACGACAGAACCTCCATATATACATATATAATGGACTCTCATATTTGCGAGCAGATTTTGTTAGCTAGTAACGTTTGTTAAAAGAGTTTTCAAAATTAGCGCGTGTGAAATAAAAAGGTTTTTAAAGAGTTTTGAAGGATTTGATCTAAATCGTAGAATTCTTTTATGATAGATCCAATGGTTGGATTTACTTGATTGTTAGTAAAGTCAACTGTAAGATCAAATTAAGTTTGATCTAGCGATTGAGATTAAGTAATTGTTACCAATGATTATGATCTAATTGCTATTTGATTATAATTATAATTTAAAGATTAAAATTAAAGTGTTAGTTAATACTAGATGATCAGATTCTAATGTATTTTGAGTTTTGGTTTGGTTTCATTTTGTGCAAATTAAACGCAACTAAACTGCAAAGGTTTTTTTAAGCTTTATTGTATCTTAAGAGAGTTATTTACCATTACCCGGTGCATATTAATTTATCAGAATTGGTGGAGACAAATAACTTGTTAAGGAAATGAGTTTGAATTTTTTTGTAAGAGAAATCGAATAGAGTTGTTAAATAATATGAAAAAATGAAGTTGACTTTTTAAAGTGAGAGTGATCGAAAGAGTTATTTGCCAAACATACCCTAATTTTGTGGTTTTCAATTTCGCACTGACACTTTAGACTATTACAGGTAGTGATGGAATAGTGGGAATGGTATTTCCTAACACAGGAGAGGAGGTGGTGTTGAAACTCAAGAAAGGAGATGTCATACCAGTGCCAATGGGAGCAGTCTCATGGTGGTTCAATGATGGAGATTCTGAGTTGGTTGTACTCTTCTTGGGCGAAACATCTAAGAGCTACGTTCCCGGCGTGTTCACCTACTTCTTGTTAAGTGGAACTCAAGGTATTCTCGGAGGCTTCTCGCCGGAGTTTCTTAGCATAGCATATAACACAAACAAAGACGATGCAAAAAAGCTCGCGAAAAGCCAAACGGGGGCCCTCATAATAAAGCTACAGGAAGGAAAAAGCATGCCGAAGCCCAACGTAGAAAACACCAGAAAAATGGTTTATAACATTGATGCTGCATTGCCTGATATTCGTGTTAAAAACGGCGGAGCAGTCACTGCATTGACGGAGCACAAGTTTCCTTTCCTTGAACAAGTTGATCAGCTGAGCGCCAGCCTCGTTAAACTTGATGCTGAAGCAATGCGTTCACCATTATATGCTGCTGATTCTGCAGTTCAGCTGATTTATGTTGTGAAAGGAAGTGGTCGTGTTCAGATTGTGGGCATCAATGGGAAGCGCGTCTTGGACGTGGAAGTAAAGCCTGGTCATTTGCTTCTTGTGCCAAGATTCTTCGTTGCCGCCGAACTTGCAGGCGCAGATGGACTCGAGTATTTCTCTATAATAACAAATAAGCAGTAAGTATCAATTTATTTGCGGTTTTAAAACTTACAATTGAAAATTTTGTTTTTTTAAAGGAATATGTACTTATTGTGATCCTTTTTAGTTATTCTGTGCTAACTTGACATAGAACAAAAAAAGAATAGAGAAAGAATCGATTACAGGCTGTAATTTTTTTATTTTTTTATTTTAATTTAAAAAATTGTGTCAAGTCAGCACAGAATTGAAGAACCATAGTAGATGCTTTAGCATTTTTCTTTTTAAAAATGTTGTTAAACGTTTGATAAAATCGCAATTTAACCTTTAGAATCGTTTGATTTTAGAAACGCACCCCCTTATCTTTAATTTGAAAATACAAATTTTTTTAGATTTTTAAATCGCAATTTTTTAAAAATGTTCTCTTACATTTTTTACTATTTGATTTAAAATAACTTTAATATGTGAAATTACAGAACCAAACACAGTCTACCCTTTATTTAAATCTAGCTTAATTAGCTTGAGTGATGTGCTGTTGCTTAATTTGTTAAATGTATTTTGATAATATTTGATTAAGAGTGATATATATTTCATTTTTCTTTCTAATTTTCTGTAGGCCTGTCCTCGAAGAGTTTGCTGGCAAGGCATCGGTGTGGGACGCGTTATCTCCGGCGGTCTTAGAAGCCTCCCTCAGTGTATCTCCAGAGTTCGGGGAGCTTTTCAAGTCAAAAATGCAAAAGACCACAGTCCTTATCCCTCCACGGAATTAATTGAATCCTTGCCGATTGTACTACGCAGTTAATTACATATTATGTTGTTTCCATTAAAATAAAATAAATTAATAAATAAATAGTTTTCATGGCTCTGAAATAAATATCTCCCAAAGATTTTACTTTGCCTCAAAGTGACAAGAATTTTTACTTAATATTTTTTCTATGCTTGAGCTACCCCTTGGGATCGGATTCACGAAATTACTTGTTCATGAAAGAAAAGATAATCATTATTTTTTCTATGCTTGCCCGCTATCCTCAATAAGCCTCCCATTCCGTCGCCATTAGGAACAAGGCCGGATTCACAAAATTACTTTGTTGATGAAAGAAAAGAGAATTATAATAGAAAAATAAAGACAATAACGAAAATAATAAAATAGAGGCAAAAGATTTTGTATCGTTCGGGTCTATGATTTGCGTCCATAGGGTAACCTCAAATGGTTATATTATGCTCTCATTTATCTTGATATTATTACAATACAACATACTCCTATTTATTAGAGAATTTGGATAAATAAGTATGGTAATTCAAATCTGATTACAATAAAATCAATCAGATTTGATTACCATAAAATCTGATTTATAGGAGATAACATATGAGGGGACCTGTTAAAGTGTCTTACATCGCCAAGAGATATATGACTTGGGGACTTTATAAGTCATGGTGTTCCCTTATCTCTCAAGGCGTCTTAGAGAGAGGATTGGACCTTCCCTCCCGCTGCTGCTTTGATGCAATAAACGTATTTTGACAATAGTGCCCACGTGAGAGTGCGTGTTAAGTGTACGTCACCCTTTCCTAAAGCGTCTTTTGAGAGTGAGTAAGGCCCGTGAACTTTTACATCGTATTAAGTGTACGTCACCCTTTCCTAAGACATCTTTTGAAAGTGAGTAAGCTAGGCCTGTGAACTTTTACATCTAATAGCTCAAATTGATAGCAATTTAAACAAATAATGTGAGAAATTTTATATAAAACCTATCTATCATATTTACTTTACTTCCTTTTTCTTTTCTTTTCTTTTGTTCCTTTTTGTTTTGGTTCATTTTGGGTTTAGTGTTAGAGTGTTACCGTCACGCCCTCAACGGTCATCTACAACTTTGACTCTGCTTAGAGATTTGGCAACTTCTTTTTACATTTTTTGTTCACATATTAAAAGATTTAAGAAAACAACACGAGTTTCTCTAAATCTCATTCACTTCCTTAGATGTAGGAAAAACTCCTAAAAACCCAATTGAATTAGATTCTATTATTATTTCATAAATTAAGGGAACATTAAGGGAATTAAAAGTTGTTCCCTAGATCTATGGAAGTAAAAGTGGTTCCCATAATATTTTCATAGCATTTAATTTAAAAAAATATTTAAATGGTATAGCGAATGAATAAGGGAAGTTATTGCGGAGTGCATTTAAATATAAAAGCAGAATGGTTTAGTTCCTTAAATTGAGGAAAACTTTAAGGGAAGTTGCTGCTAGTGCTCTAAGAAAACAAGTAATGCGGGTGCAAGGACAATGCCTTAGAGCATTTTTAGTAGCCTCACCAAATTAGTTTTTTAGCTATTTTGGTGAGCCAATTTGATGAAAACTCTTAAAAATCACTCCCAGCAGCCTCACCATTTTAACCAAAAAAATTTGATGACTGAAATTACTAGTCAAATTAGACCAGGTATTTTCACTCAACAACCCACTCACCAAATTTTGTTTCACATTTCTCTCTCACATGATTAGCACACTTTTTCCTTTTTTCTCTCATTTTCTTCTCTCATCTCCCATCTCTCACACGATAATGTCCTTATTTCATGGATATAAATGATTTTTTATAAAAATATTATATAGAGAAAAAATAAAGAAATATGAAAAAATTATTATTTAAATGGAATAGTGAATATTGACTAGTTAAAATGGTGAGGCTGCTGGGGGAATTTTAATAAAGTGGCTCATCAGAATAGAAAAAAGTAATTTTTAGTTATTTTGGTGAGTAAAATTTGGTGAGGCTACTAGGAATGCTCATCAGTAGTCTTTGAAAAAACTATAAAATATATATATATATATATATATATATATATATATATATATATATATATATATATATATATATATATATATTGAGGAAAATTTGAAGGGAAGTTGCTGCTAGTGCTCTAAGAAAACAAGCAATGCGGGTACAAGGACAGTGCTTTATCAGTAGTCTTTGAAAAAACTATAATATATATATATATATATATATATAGTACACTTGGGTCCTTCTCCCAAAATAGGAAGACAAGAGAAGGATGTTGGAATAAAAAATGCATTTCTCAAATTAGAATAGGGTAACACTTGTTAGGTGATAGGCAGATCAGGATCCGGTAAAATTATTTGTTCGAATTTGAAAGAATTCGAGTATATGATTGTAAAAGACCACTTATGAGACCCACCTGGCTGTATAAGTAGTTAGACAACCAAATTTTTATTTGGTCAGATAAATTTTATAAGTAATCGTCTCTCACAATTACCTGTTTGAATTCTCTCAAATTCGAATAAATAATTGCAAAGTATCGTCGGCTTGATAGACTTTACTACCAAATAGGGTACATCAAAATAATTACCATTAATATAATATTTGTTTGTATAAAAGAAACGGCTGCTAAAGAGTGAATACTTTTAGGTGATAGGCTTGATAGGCTTAATGACTTCACTACACTACTACAATTGTCCGTATCTAAAATCATTGGCGTTCGGTAAATATTTATGCTTTATTTGTTTCAACGTAAAATATTTTTTTTTCGTAAATTTTTTTTAATAAAATCATTTTTCATATTATTTAGTGTTTAGCTCGTATAAAAAAATTACCAATAGTGTAAAATAGAATCCGGCAACCATCGCCGGAATTTGGCAACATCTGGTCGCCGTTGCTGGATTCCGGCGAACCAGATTCTGACCAATTTCCCCAGAATATGGCATAGTTTGGCAAGAATTCGGTAGAAATCTCCAGATTCCGGTCAAACTGGCTGGAATCTAGTCTGCCAAAATCTGGTGACATCTCTAGATTCCAGCCAAACTGAATATGATTTATGTCGCCTGATTCCAGCCTGTTTTTCTAGATTCCGACGGCGATTGCCAGATTCCAGTAATCGGATACTAAAATTCGAGGATCTTCAGCAGTAGAGTCGGTTACCAACAAACTCCAGTGCCCGATGGTGGCTGATTCTCACAAACGTGCGTGCAAGTATGAAGAATTTAAATCCAGAAAACGATTTACAATTTTTATTTTCCAAAAATTAAATAGGCTTTTACGGTTAAACTGAAAATGATTTTCGTTGACCATTATTTTCACTCCCACCATACACCGAAAAATGCAGAAAATATTTTTCAGATAATATTTTACGCTGAAACAAACGAACCTATATCTAAAATTTAATTCAAGAACACTTCTTTTAATTTTAGTTATCAATTTTTTTTTTTTTTTTTTTTTTGAAGTACTTACATCTGACTTGCATTTTAGATATACACTCTTACTTTAATATTTAAAATATTATTTATTTATCTACTTTTTACCATTCTCAAAAAGAAAAGAGAATCAAATTGCCTTTTAAATTATGCATAGTTGATGTAGAGCTAAAGTGCTCAACAAATTCTTAGCTATTCTCACTAGCAGGATGTAGAGCTTTTTTTTTTATTTTTTAATTAAAATTTCCGCTTCTTTTTTTTTTTTTTTTCTTTTTTTTTTTTTTTTTTTTCTCTCTCACTCTCTCTCTCTCTCTTTTAGAATAGCGCTACACATATCTCCAAATGTTCACTTTCTAACGTATTAGTAAACATCACAATTAAATGAAATAAAAAATAAAAAATACATATAGCATCCAATAGTAATTTTTACTGCCATTTCAGAAAGTCAGCACTTGAAAATATATGTAGTATTTTTTATTTATTTTTATAATAGAAACACCTGGTAGGTGAGAAAATAATATAATTAAAATAGGGTACATTACATTCATGTTCCGTTTATTTCAAAGTAAAATGTTTTCCGTCGTAAAATATTCTCAACGAAATTATTTTTCAGAAAAATGATTACCTTGAAAATATTTTCCAGTGTTTGGTTTTTACGAAAAGATAACCAATAGCGAAAAACCATCGGTGATGAGATTTCATCACTAGTCGGTAGGATTCTGGCCACTTTCATCAAATTCCGACTACTATTGTCAGATTCTAGCGATGGAGGTCGGAATCCGGGGGCAATATTCCGGCCAATTTCGCTGGAATCTGGGTTAGCCGGAATCCGGCAAAATTGACCGAAATCTTGCACAGTACAAACAGATTCCTTTAAGTTATTATTCTTTTATTTATTATTATTATTTTATTATTTTAAAAAAAACCAAACAAAGAGATCCATCATTTACGTAGGATGAGTTGGACAACAAGAGTACAAGGATATACAACTTAACATTTCTTATGTATAATAGGAAAAAAAATGTAAAATTTAGGACACGTGGTTTACATAAATTATAAATGATTTATTGTGGTATCAAAATAAACTCAAAAGTCCTTGAGATATGCGAAAAAAATAATTTACTCTCTACAGTCGAATTTCGTTCACTAACTTAACAAATTTTGTTAGTGTGACATTGACTTAAATAGGACATGTGTCATAATTTATTGATTTTGACGTATCACATTATCGAAATCTGTTAATTTAATAGACAAAATTTATCTATAAGGAATAAATTATTTTTTTAACGGACTTAATGTCCTTTGAATTTATTTTAATAACGCATAAAAAAAAAAAAAAAAAAACCTAATTGTAAAACACGTAAATCAAGGCCCATTTATGACGTGCCATTATACCAAGAAGAAGCGGGAAAGTTGCTGAATTTCTCTTTTTAACTCTTTCGGGCGGGAAAACGTTGGCAGTCACAGAGAGTCTCTCTTAACAAGTTAACACAGAGACAAGTGCGGTAACGAATCGCAGAGAAATTTGAAGAATGTCGAAGTTCGAGTACCCAGTAATGTCGCGCGGTGAGATAGTGGCAATCTTGGCGGAGTCGCAGATCGCCAGCATATCCGAGCACGATCTCTTCAACCCCAACCCGGATTTCATTTCGGATCTCTACGCCCGTCTCCTCTTCCACATCGACGCTCTCCACGAGTAATGCCCCGAACAGTTTCAAATTCTTTTCATTTTTCAGATAATTATTTCAAATTTCATAGAGCATTTTTATTTTTCGACTTTTTTACATTTTAATCAATTGGAACCGTCCCCAATGGTCTGTTTGGTTGCTGGAAAGATGCGTGAGAAAATGGAATGGAATTAAGGCTTATAAAATCTCTAGATTTGTTTCTGTTTCAGATAAGAGAAAGTGGAAGTGCCGCTTAGTTTTCCTGAAATAGAGAAGAATATCCTTGATTGCTGAGAAAATGAGAAACCCCATCTGCTTTCTTAAGCTTCCGAGAACTGAAATTGAACTTTTAAACATTAGTTTCTTCTTTTCTTCGGTTTGGTAACAAAGAATTTTCAAATTTACTTTGGCTTTTTAGGGCGTCTGACCTCTTTTCCTTTCTGGGGTTTCTGATTTGTGCAGGGAAGATAATGGACAATTGGAGTTCGCGGCGCTCGAGCAGCTCGAGAACCCAGACTTTCATGTCGAGTCTGCCCAGACTATCAAGCTCTACAACCGGATAAAGGAGGTGCTGGCATCGATAGAATGCCCGAAAAGATTTACCCTCAAAGACCTGATAAGACCAGATACTGACAGGACTGGATTTTTCCTTAGCTCAATTCTCAATTTTGGTCTTCACAGGTAAGTTCTTGGTTCTTGATATTTTCAGTCTGTGTGGTGGACCTAGTTATTAGTCGCCAAAACGATTTGTTAAAGTAAATCTTGATTTGTTGGAGAAATGATTTGTGATTATTGTTGAGGTTTATATGAAAGTAAAAATGATTGGCTCATTTGCATTAAGATACTGTAGTTAATGGCAATTCTCTTCTATAAGTTCTTCAACTGGTTTTTGATCACCACTTAGGCAGTTACACTTGGTTTTGAGAAATTCATTGATCTAATTTAATACGAAAAGTGGGAGATGAGTTACTTCAACTAGGCAGCGTGCGAAACGGGTGTGAGGGAAATTGGAAAAATTATTAGACTTTGTTTCCTATGTTCCAGAAAGAATGGTCAATAGCTCTGCTTTGGTTGAATCCTGGTCTTGGAATCGTGGTATGACTGGTGGCAAGAGTTAACTTAAAAACTTTTGTACTAAATTGGTGAATTTTTGGTTTGGATGCTTTGCATTTTCAGCTTAGGTTATTTTATTTTATTTTTTAAAGTAATGTAATGCATTTCAAAAAGCGCAGAACCCTAGTATACAAGAAGTATACCAGAGAGAGCTTAAATATAAAAAGAAAAAAGTACAAGAAAATCATTAGAACTAATCACTAAGGGAGCTAAAAATGCAGTTGTCCTAGTGAAAAAGGACTTGAGCTCCTCCAACGTCCTTTCTTGGTTCTCGAAATTTTTGTCATTTCGTTCCCTCCACAGGCATCACATAAGGCAAGAAGGCACCATTGGTCATCAACATGTCTGGACCCAAAGACTTTTAGGTGAATCCTTAATTAGTTCCCGTTAGCTCTATGCAATATTTTTTTTTTTCTGATTCCCTTTTGAGATCTCAATTGCATTTCAGGTATACCATTGCTTTCTCATGATTTTTCTGTGTTCTTTTCTACATGATAAAGGGAAATAATAAAAACAGTAAAACCTTAGTCCTAGTAAAGTATTTGTGACACTCGTCTAGTTTTGAGTAAGAAATGCTAGAATAAACAAACTATAGAGAAAGTACATTGTGCTAAACAACTGATGACTTATTTTGAACATTTTACAAAGTATTAGAATTACTCCGCTTTTTGAACATTAAGGAGATAACTTTGTTTGTCTTTAAGGAGGAAAATTTAGTTTTGTGGTTTTACAAATGAACTATCTACCAATGAATTTAAGTTAATTTGTTTCTGTAATCGTTTTTGCTTCTATTATATGTTTGATTATGGTTTTCAATCTCAGACGGGCAAAACTGGATTTCCTGCGTCCATTTGTGGATGAAGTCAACCTTCTTGAGGAGCAGCAAAGAGAGTGGGAGGCTAAGATTTCCCAGGTTTCTCTAACAGATCCAGAAAGGAAAAAATAAAAATAAAAGCTTTAAAATAGGCATCGACTTGTGCTAAATGTTTGCATGCAGTTGAATGCAGAGATTGAGGAGTGCAATGAAGCAAGAGAGAGGGAGTTGCCTCTTGTTCAGGAGGTAGATGCAAAAGTTAAAGAATTGCGTCAAACCATTGCAGGCCTCAACAATCACCAGATGTCACTGAGAGCTTCTTTTCGCAAGCTGAAGGAGAAGACAGGAGAAATGGATGAGAAGGTCAGGTTATTGAAAATGAGCACATTTATTGGTCTAACTCAATAGCATAAGAATAAGCTTACAAATTTTGGGTCTATTGGGACAACTGGTTTAGTTGTTTGTTGTTTGATTTAAAGTTATAAATTTGGTGGTCTTTTTGTTTTAAAAATTAATCTGAAGAAACAAATAGCCTAACTATTTTATGATGAATCTATAGCACAGACTCTTGATTACATGATTATGCTAATTTGGAATCTTTTACAACTTTATGTTCAACAAAGAGTGTAGCTTATATACACACTTGTTCGCACTGAAGTTGATGTGGAGGCGCTTTCCGCTTAGGCAGACCATTCTTGTGAGAACGAGGGCTGGTCCAATCCGGGGTCTCTCTTAAACCAACCAACTCTCTAGGGAAAACGATTTTAGGTTCTATTGAATCATTATCTGATCTTGCTTGATCTTCTTTTGTTACCCACACACTAATATTCAAACACCCACATTTACACTTTCTGTAGTTGTTGAAGTTTCTGTTCTTCCATTTGGATAACTTTTTTTGTGAGTTGTGCTTGTCTCTTCTGTGTCGACCACAATGATATCTTTCAAAGGTGTTATTTCCAAATTATTTAATTATCTTCTCATTATTAGGTTGCTTATCTTCTTGTTGTTCTTGCCTTTTTTTGTCCTGAGTTTCTTTATATCTTCCCAGATTTCAAGGTCTGAGTTTTTCCTTTCAAATACTTGTTATATTTGGAGTTGGCTTTTTTCTGCCTGTTTGAACTGCAGTTTAAGATCTTGGTGCTGCATTTGAGAAGAAAATTTTCTATTTTAAGTTCATCATGCAGATTGGTTATTCAAATATGTTTGCTTTCTTTTTAACTGCTATTTGTTTCATTGTTCTTATTTTTTTTTCGGTTTTTTCCAGATTTCTAATGCTGAATTTGTTCTAGTACAAAGTGTTCAAGAAAATGCAAATCTACGTTCAAAAATTGTCCAATCTCCAGATAAGTTACAGGTATTTCTTTTCTTCTCATTAACTAAGATATGGTAATTCATATAAGAGGTACTGCATTAATGTTGATTATAAGCAAGATTTCAACCAGATAAAATAATAAAGCTACTTCAACACTGGTGCTACAGTCAGACATAAACAAAAAGGCATGGGTTAAACTTTTCTGGTCTAATTGTTAAATAGAGTAATGGCCTTAGCCCATTGTAGCATCCGTTATGAACCTCTTTGTAGCATGAAGGCCACAATACGATTTCGTTACAATTGGGAATAAGATAAGTTGGTAAAAACAGATATGTTTGGCCTGTTCCACAGCAATATATAAATGACCTTTCCTTGCCTCTCCACCCTCCTCCCTCTTGTCCTACTATTTTTTCCATATCTATGTAAGCCATTCTTTATTGAATAATGCTATAAACTATATTTTTATCACACAACTATCTTACAATCTTGACGTGGTAGTTTCCACAAACTCTTAGATCAATCATTGTTTAAAAAAAAAATGTTAGTTGAAACTACCACATTATCGTTATGGGATAAAAATGTGGTATATAACATTACTCTTCTTTATTTTATCAGCATCGCCATATTCTTGTGTGTAAATATGGTGTTTGGTTTGTGCATGTGTGCTTAAACATTTTGCAACTTTTGTGCAAGTATCAAGTTTCTGTTATACTTCCAAATTCATGAAGTAGTGGATACTATTACTGTGATCTTCAATCTCATATCATAGGTTTTCAAATAAAGGGCTCTATATCATTCTTGTCAGATTGGCTTTTCAATGAAGTATTTGGATTCATTTATCTTATGTCTAGTGTAGAGAATTAAATGTAGCATGGTCTATTAATTTTATGAATTTTTTTTTCTTTCTGATTGGTGTGCCTGTTTCTATATTTTTCACGTTAAAGATTTTTTCTCTGCTTTTCTTATCAACATGTAAGTAATTTTTTTTTCTTCATATATTTGCTTAAAGAGGGCATTAGAGGAGAAGAAATCAGTTCGGGAGGTGGCAAAGAATGCTGAAAAAATAGCAATGCAATCTTATCAGGATAAGAATGCCATTGTTGAGATTTATACAAAGGTATACTATTACTGTGCTAATAATTTATTCTCATTCATTTGCCTGCTGGACATTTTCATGAACCTTTTTCAAATGCACTCTTGCCTTTTAACATTTTAAGGTTTGCATATAAAAAATTGCGTTAAGTCCTAAAATATGCTCATGGAGTCAGATAGCTTGTTCAGCCCTTCCCAGAAAAACTTAAAGAATTTATTGCCTTCACTGAAGAAATGGTTTTTATTAACATTATGGAAAACATGGCTTCCATTAATTTCCTAAATGCCATGTAGTTCTTCAAATGCTATTAATTTGGATAAATGCATATTGTGTGTACATGTTACTTCTCCATAATCATTTTTGAATGGGATTTTATCTCGATGAGTAGTTTACTTTATATTGAATAACAAGTCAATTAAGCTAGTGCTACTTTAACCCTGTTGTTCATGGGAGTTGAATATTCCTGGATTGGACAAAGATGCATGCATGCGTACATGTATCCCTCAAAATTGTCAAATAAATGCCGTTAAATTATTATCGTGAAATCATACCATTCATATTGCTGTTGGTTTATTTGTAAAGTTTCTTTAAACGCTGAAGTTAGTTTATTGTGCTGATGGCCAAATTATGTAACCTACTTCCCCAAGTAAAACATAGCTAGGCACATACATTCACAATAGCTAAACACATAGAAGTTAGTTTCCTTGGAGGTATTGATATCCTCTGATGTATGACAGCCAAGGAGTCCATGACTAAGCATATTAAATATTAGTAAACATGCATGAACAGAAAACCGCCCAGAAAATTTACTAGCTTTAATAAAGGGTTATTGATTATATGTGTGTATTTTCACAGGTTTTGAAGAAAATGTCAAAACACTTTGCTCAGATGCAGGCTATACAAGAACAGGTGAACATGTGCTTTAGCTGGCTATCTTATGCTCTGCAGTTGAAATCTGGCAGGTTCTGTGTTGGCCCTGGGAAAGAACTTTTTGTGATCTGAATGAATTCCTGATGTGATGCCCATACAGAAATCTTCGGATATATCAAAAACCCATGAGCTCTTCTATGCTGAAGATAAAATCATTTTTGAATTGTTCTTAATAAGGCTTTTGAGTGCTGTATCTTTTTTAACCTCAGCACCTTTAATAGGTAAACTCTGCCAAATCCATTGAGAAGGACTTTAAGGCTTTAAAAGCTAAACTGAGTGATGAGGAAATGCTGGATAAGTCACTTGAGGCTAAACTGGTGGAACGGCAAGGCAAAGGTAACTTCTTATCCAAGCTACGTTATGTTATATCCTTTTCTGAATTGGTATTTTCGAGCTTAAATCTTTCTTCGTTTAACCCCAGCTGAACAGTTGGATGAATTAAGAAAGCAGTTAGAAAAGGAAAGAGATCTAAAGTGCGAGGAGGCTACCAAAGAGTTCAATAATGTGAAGCTTGAGGTGGAATCTAGGAGACGTGATCTGGAAACAAGGCAAAGGAATGTTGAAGCTGTGGTTCTGGAGGTACTTTGAATCTCCCTTCAATTGTGTAGTAAGCCATGTGATATGAAGTTGTCTAATATTTTAGTTTCTTCTATTCTACAATTTATAGGTGGATGCTATAAATTCAAAGGCTAATTCTATAAAAGAATCTGGAAGAGCTAAAGTGCAGGAGTTAATTCATAAATCCGAAGAGATTCTGAAAGAGGTGCATTTCAATAGATTCCCTTCTTAACTAATGTGTGTACGTTTGTCACTTATGAAAATGAGCTGGCATTATAGACTTGTGAAGCACTGGAAAAGACAAAACATTGAATGAGAATTTAAGAAAATAATTCATCAAAACTAAAGCTTTTTTTTTTTTATTTTTTTATTTTTTTATTTTTTATTTTTGAAAAAAACAAATAATAACTTGAGTGAAATTACAGACCTTGTATTATTCTAACGCATTAGAACCATGAAAATGATATAATGCAACCCTGACAATAAAGCAATAGTAACAATAATATCCAATTTTTTTTTTTTTTTTTTTTTTTTACGAAAGTATGAGAAACTGAATGTCATCCATAGGATATGCTTATGATACAACTCCAAAGGTTATACTTAACTATATATAATAATCAATTTTAAGTAAAATACACGAAACATAATTTTGAGAAATCCTTTGAGAATGAAATTATAAACATTATTTCCTAAAATGAAATGTATGTAGTTACTTTTTCAGTGAAATTTTGAATTAAAGTCTCATATTCTTGTGAATACAAGATGTGTGAGAATTGACATTTCTTACCTGAAATTCTTGTGTTTCATTAAAATTAGGATCTTCACGAGAATAATAATTCTCAAACAAACAGCCAAACTTTCTGGAATTTATGGAGACTTCACAATTCCTATCTTGAATATCTACTTAAGGAACATACCTTTGAACTCTCTCGAATAGATTTGTCAAGTAGTCAGACACATTACCTAATCATTTGTTTGTATGTAAGTAGATTCATTATGACTTGAATTTTAGAAACCATAGAATATTCAAAAAGAAAAAGTTGCTTTTGAGTTAAGGTAGATTAGTATTGTTTAGTGCTAAAGGATTTATCCTTATCTTATATCTAGTTGAGTTTATCTTTATCTAGGTTTGGTGATATTTTAGTTTGTGTAGGATTGTTATATTTGTTGTTATCTTGATTTGTATTTCTTCTTTAAATAATAAACGTTAGTGTGGGTGAAGACATGAAAAACCACCATTTATCTTTCTCAACATCTAGTTTGGTTAAAATTTCGTAGAAAGCAATTACCTGATTTAATATGAAACTTCCGTTCTATTGTAGTAGAAGTATTGCCCTTCAGACACTCATAAGATCAGACAAACTTTTATTAGGGGTTTCTAATGGATACATAAACCAATTTCAATAGGAGAGACTCCTAGAATTTGGTGACCTAAAAAAACCTGATTGCTATGCAGAAAGTTTATTAAAGAGAGACCTTTAAATGGAAGAGAGAATTAATGAGAACAAATGGTGTGGGAGAGGGAAGAGTAAATATGGGAGAAAAAGGGTTCGAGAGAGAAATTTTAGGTATAATAAAGAAGGTTTAATGCGTAGGAAAAAAGAAGGTTTAAACGCTAATTAACCAAAGTATACTTGATGTCTTGAATGTTTGCTGAAGGAGACATTTTAAATGCTATTACATGTATCTAAATTAATTCTCTAATGGCTATTTGGAGGAAGCTTACACCTTGAGCTTGAGCTTCCACTTTATATAATACATTTAATAGATAACAGATGAGGTTTCCCTGCTTGACTCAACTAGCTTCAAAATCCTGTTATTCTAAAGATTCCACATGATCTAACCCCCCTCCCCCCAAATCCAAGAAAAGAAAGAAAAGAAACGCTCATGTTTTGTATTATTATTAAGTTATTATGAATTTTTTGCAAGTATTGTTTGGTTCCTCAATCTGCCTTCAATCTGCATCTGCCTTCACTCTGTATTAGAGAGCCAAGCCAAGGTTGCTTTATAGAGCAAAAGGCCAAATAGAAAAGAAAAGGCTTTTAGTTAGACGTGAAAATATTTGCATTTTTGGAATGCTAAATCTAAAGCCTAAAAGGCACATGCTAAGTTTCAACTTACTTCGGAGGGTTTTGTTTCCTTCTATGACTGTTAGCAATCATCCTTGGGAAGTTTTCAAAGACATCTTCCTTTTGGATTGTTTTTACTTTATAACATACAGCAAAAATCTTAAAATATTTGCTAAGATTTTCAAATCATGATCGTGTTGGGCCATCTTAAATATAACTAGATCAAGCTGTTTCAATGATTTTTTTTTTCTTTCATTTTCAATCAGGAATTGTGGAAACTAAACTTAATTTCTAGCTTAATACTGCTTTCACCAAGTCAGTTGATTTGGTGCCTTTTAACTTGTATAATTGTTGAACTGAAAATAGTCCAATGCTGTATGGCTGGTTGCAGTTTCGCCAATATTCTAAATCTATTGAGGACTTGCTGCCAATGACAGAAATGGAGCCAAATTCTGATTGAGTTAGTATAATTAACCTTCAACTACTATGGGTTCAACTCTTTAGCTGGTTTGACTGCGAAATGCATCTTGGCCCCTGCAAAGTTGAATTCTTGTTTCCTGTGTTGCAGCCGTGGAAGTCATCCTCCGCCCAATCTGACGCCAGCATTGTTAATAATAATAATAATAATAATTTGTTTTTCATCTTTTTGGCTAATATCTAGTGTAATATTAATTTTCCTCAAAAGGTACCTTTTAGATGTAGGCACAGCTACTACGTTGAGCTTTGTTCTAGTTTGTGCTCTGTTTCGTGTATAAATTTGTCAAGCTTGAGCTTTTCCTGTGTTATCATTATGCAATCATACCATGGATATTTTTGTGTAGGATATCTTAATAGTGATGTTATTTGTAAGAGTAATGCTACTCTTCACAATCATTTTTAAGTGCTTTCTCATATCACTTACTTAAAAATAAAAGGAAAGTCACTTGAAACACACTACATATCAGCCAATATGAAATATGTGATAAATGGATGTGAAGAGTAGCATCACTTTATTATTTTATATCTACAATTGCCAGCCGTATCTATTTTTATTTCGAGGTGTATGTTTCTTTAGCTCTTTCGAGCTTTGAAAGCTAATTTTATACAATAACAAAAATAATTACTTGGAGCCAAGCTTTAGGCAATTATTATTTTTTATAGTATGTGTTAAGTTAATTGTGCTCTTCCATTGATAAATCAGATTTCCCCAAAGTGGTATTACTTGGAAAGAAACCGTCTGCTTTTAAAAACTTATAACCATGGTTCCGTTTATTTTGGTGTAAAATGTTTTTCGTTAGAAAATGTTTTTAGATAAATCATTTTAAAATGTTTTTAGATAAATCATTTTAAAATGTTTTTAGGGAATTATTTTTCAAGAAAATGTTTTTCGTTAAAAATATTCTGGCGTTTGGTGCATACGGAAAATCACAAATATTTTTATATTTTCATTCAATCATATTAACCTTTAAAATTAATTTTTATTCACAACATAAATATATTAATATAAAATAATTAAAAGAAATTAACTTAATAATTTGAGTTGCGGTAGTGGTTTGGCAGAGGCCTGTCGGTGTCCCAGTGATGGTTCGACAATGGCCTGGTGGTGGTTCAATAGTGGTTCGGGAGTGGTTCAGTGGTGGCCTGGCGGTGGCTCGGTGGTGGTCTAACAGTGGCTTGGGGGTGGTTGGGTATTGGTCTGGGGGTCGATTGGTGGTGATTTGAAGGTGGCTTAGCAGTGGTTCGAGGGTGGCTCAACGATGGTTCGGTGTGGCTCGGTGGTGGTCCAAGGTTGGCTCGGGGGTGGCTCAATGGTGGCGTGATGGTCCGGTGATGGTTTGGGGGTGGGTCAGTTGTGGTCTGGGGTGGCTCGGTGGTGATCCGGGGTTGGCTTGACGGTTGTAACGTCTCAGTGAAATTAACTAACTGGTGGCTAACTTTATGGTTTGTCTCTCAGTCTTATTCTAGAAGAACAAGACCATAGGGATCTCATCCTCTTTGAAGAGAGTTTGCAGCGGAAGACTTTCACTTAAAGGAATAAAGATAGCATTCTAAAATTCACAACAACAAGAATAACCAGAGTAAACTAAAACATCATCATAAATAATAACAGCCGAAACTCTCAAAATACGGTCAAAAGACCAGTCATCACAATAGTACTGATCTAGAATCAAAGGTTTTAGAGTTACCAACATAAAGAGTCAAAGCCTACACTTAACGAGATACAACATAAAGATGATATTTATCATATCATGGCGGGATTCACTAGGTCCTCGCCTCATCCGCGCCAGCCAAGATCTAACTCTTGAAATAAGATCCCAGGTTCTCCCTCCAATAAGACCAAATGCTGCTCCGAACCTATTATCACAAAAACTATTTATAAAACAATTCATGTTTCATAGGTGGAAAAGATACAAGTGTAAGTCAACGACTTAGTGAGTAATAATATGCATGATACACAGGTTATCATTTGATAAACTCAGTTTAAGTTGAAATCACATGCAAGAGAATATTCTTTCATTGTACAAGATGATGATGTATGTAATATAACTATACTGTATAGATGCTTATACTAAAAGTATCATGTCATAGTTCAATTCCAAATGGTCTACCCCATGATTGCGCCATTATACCTTCACAATGGGAATCGTCTTAGTGTGCGAAACTTGCTCCTTGCGATCCAAGATTCGTACGAGCTTCTCTTTGTAAGTTAGCTCCTCTTCCATTCCCAAAGGTTCGTACTCTACTACTACATTGGGTTAGAGATGTATTTCCTTAACATCGACACATGGAAGACGTCATGTGTTCCTGCCAAATCTAGCGGTAAAGCAACTTGGTAAGCTAACTTTCCAATTCTTTGTTGTTATCTCTAATGGTCCAATGAATCGAGGGCTTAACTTTCCCTTCTTGCCAAATTGCATCACTCCTTTCATTGTAGATATCTTTAGGAACACCTGATCTTCTACCTAAAACTCTAAATTCTAATACTCGCCTTCGGTCATCAGCGTAGCTATTCTATCGACTTTGTGTTGCTTCCATCTTTTGTCTGATAATAACTATCTTGTCCTTAGTGTCCTAAATGATCTCTGGCCCTAATAATTGTCGTTTTGCAACATTACTCCAATACAAGGGCGATTGACATTTCTGTCCATAGGGTGCTTCATAGGGTGGCATTCCAATAGTGGCTTGGTAAATATTATTGTAAGTGAACTCAATCAATGGTAGGTATTGGATCCAACTTCCCTTGAAATCCAATACGCAAGCATGCACCATATCCTCCAAAATTTGATTGGGTTGTTCTGATTAGCCATTAGTCTGGGGTGAAATACAGTACTGAACTTCAAGTTTGTCCCCATCTCCCTGTGTAAACTTTGCTAGAACCTTGATGTAAATCGCGAATCCTTGTTCGAAATGATACTCCATGTAGTTGCACTATGTTTTGCACATATAGCCTTGCCAACTTATCCATAGGGTCCTTTACTTTTACATGAATGAAGTGCGCACTTTTCGTCAAACGATCTACTACTACCCAAATGAAATCTTCTTTGGTCGATGTCCTTGGTATACCTAGGATGAAATCCATCGCAATTTCATCCCCTTTCCACTTAGGTATTAGTAGGGGTTTGAGCATTCCTGTCAGCCTTTGGTGTTCTGCCTTAACTTGTTGGCACATGTGGCACTGTTCGACGTACTTGGCAATCTCCTTTTTCATGTTGTTCCACCAATAGGTCGTCTTCAAACCTTTGTACATCTTGGTGCTTCTAGGATGCACAGTTTACAATGATCGATGAGCCTCACTCATGATCACCTTTCTTAGCTCTTCGCTTCTTGGCATGCAAATTTGATCAAAATGGGTAAGTGTCCCATCATCCTTCAAACGAAACTCCCTTGATTTACCCTCCTCAAGTTGCTTCTTGATCTATTGGCAATCGAGATCAATTTTCTGGGCATCCTTGATCCTTTCCAGTAGTTCTGGTTTAATCACCATACTTGACAGAAGTATTGGTGAATCTCCAGACACAACCTCCAGTTTCAGTCTTTCGAGTTCCATTATCAACTGAGTTTTAGAAATACTTAGGGTTGCGAGTTCGATTGACAACTTTTTGCTTAAAGCGTCAGCTACCACATTAACTTTACTCGGATGATAATTAATCTCCCAATCGTAATCCTTGATCAACTCCAACCACCTCCTCTACCTCATATTTAATTACTTTTGGGTAAAGAAATACTTCAAGCTCTTATGGTCCGTATAAATTTTACACTTTTCAACATACGTATAATGTCTCCAAATCTTCAGAGCAAAAACAACAGCGGTGAGCTCTAAATCGTGGGTTGGGTAATTTTGCTCATAGTTCTTTAGTTGGCGTGAAGTGTAAGCAATCACCTTATCGTTCTGCATGAGTAAATTTCCCAGTCATTTCTTTGAGGCGTCACTGTACACTACAAAATTCTCACATTCTGTTGGTACCGTTAGAACAGGTGCTGATTCCAATCGCCTTTTTAACTCTTGGAGACTCTCCTTGCAAGCGTCCGTCCAAAAGTAGCGAGCATTCTTCCTTTTGAAGGAAGTCAGAGGTCCTGACATTTTGGAAAACCCTTCAATGAAGTGATGGTAGTAGCTGGCCAATTCTAGAAAACTTCCAATCTCGTGGACACTGGTTGGTCTTCCCCATTCTATTACTGCCTTCACCTTTTTGGGATCTACTAATACTCCTTTACTAGAGATCACGTCCCCAAGGAAGGACACGCTATCCAACCGAAACTCACACTTCTTGAGCTTGGCATAGAGTTGCTCCCGTCGAAGTCTCTCCAACCTCTTTCGTAAGTGCAACGCGTGATCCTCTTGATTCTTGGAGTAGATCAGAATGTCGTCAACAAAGACTACTATGAATTGGTCTAGGTGGTCGTGAAAAACCCTATTCATAGTGTCCATGAAAATCGCAGGGGCATTGGTAAGTCCAAATGACATTAACCAGAACTCGTAATGCTCGTAACAAGTTCGGAACGCCGTCTTGGGGATATCCTCCTCCTTCACCTTAACTTGGTGATAACCTGATCGTCAATCGATCCTCGAAAATACATTGGCACTTTGCAGTTGGTCCAGCAAATCGTTGATTCTGGCCAACATATATTTTCACGAACAACATGGACGCTCCCCATGGTGATGAACTCGGGTGGATAAAACCCTTGTCCAATAACTCCTGCAGCTGGGCTTTCAGCTCCTTCAGCTTTGTCGACACCATCCTATATGATGCCTTTGATATGGGTCCCGTTCTCGGAACGCATTCTATTTCGAATTCGATCTCCCTTTCTGGTTGCAATCCAGAATAGTTCGTTAAGAAAACGTGTGGAAAAAATCGCATACTACATGGATTTCTTATAAGTCCCTCTCATTCTCTGTGATTTCGGTGATGAACGCTAAGTATGTCTGGCCTTTATTGATGATGAGATTCCTTGCCTGAATGGCAAACACCACTGAAGGTAGAGACTTCACTCACGATCCTACGAACGTAATTTCCGCCTCTCCCCAGGGTTTAAGTGTCACGAGTTTATGCGCATAGTCGATACTAGCGAAATGTTTAGCTAACCAATCCATCCGCAGGATTACGTCGTACCCGTGCAAAGGTAATACTATTAGGTTAGCTTGAAAAGTCCTCCCTTTGATTGTTATCGGGCATCCACGTGCTATCCTACTACATGTTACCGTTTTCCCTACTGTAGTTGCCACTTTTAAGCCAACTTCTAAGGTTCTAACGGAGAGTCTAGATAGTTTTATGGACATGATAGATAAAAAGGAGTGGGTAGCTCTTGAATCAAATAAAACTGATACCTTAAATCCAAAGATGGGGATAGTACCTGTGACCACCTCTGTATCTCTTTCCGACTCTTTAGGAATAAGCGAATGGATTTGCATGGTAAGGAATGGTCTCAGTGCATTTCCTTGCCGTGAGGCTCCTACCTTCGCCGTACAATCCATATTGAAATGACCAAATTGGCCACACCGATAACAGGTGCCCGTTCCTACTCTACAAAGTCCTTAGTGAAATTATTGCACTTCTACCACAGCTCAGGTGCCTGACTCCTTTGGGGTTGCTAAGGTTGGTTCTACGGAATAGTCGGAGTGCATCCTTGAAAGCTTCGTTGAAAAGGCTGACTTCCTACAACCGCACTCTCACTAGGTCCGACCCTTCCTGAGGAAACTCCTTAAACAAAGGTCCTCTTCCTCTGCTCTGCAGGGGCCATTGCATTCTCCTTCAAGCTCTTCTCTTAAATTGAGGTGCAATCCACCAACTGAGAAAAGTTACGGATATGGAAGCATGTCATCATGGTCTTAATGCGCGGGCTAAGGCCTCTCTCAAAATTCTTGGCCTTCATTTCCTCGTCTGGAATGAGGTATACAACAAACCTCAACAACTAAATGAACTTAGTCACGTACTCCATTACCGACATGCTCCCTTGAACTAAGTCCATAATTCCCTGGCTTTTGCCTCCACCATTTGAGGCAAGAATTGCTTATGGAACTTATCCCAAAATATTTCCCAAGTGATGGCATGTTCCGACCCCAAGTCCAATATAAGTAGGTCCTTCTTCGATTGCCACCATCTATTCGCCTTGCCAATCAGCCTTTGAGTAGCATACCTCACCATCTACTCCATGATGTAGCCGATTGTATCCAAAAGTTCCCTGGTGTCATTCAGCCAATTCTCTATGCTGAAGTGATCACCACTTCCATCCAAGTTATCGGAGTTGGGACTACAAAAATCTTTCAGGCTACAACCTTGTCCTTTGGCAGGATACCTAGCCTCTCGGTCCAGTGCCATTGCCATTGCCATGACTAGCTGGGTAATTGTTTTCATGAATTGCGTCGACTTCGGTTTGATAGCTCCATGAATAGTATGCCCACACGCTCAGGGTGTGTGTCCTCCCTATTGTCCCCCAATCCTAGGAAGTTAGGCCCGGTTGCTGGCTTCCTTCGGAATGGCATTGTCTGCAACAAGCAGCAGAGTCAAAACCGACTCGAGCCAACACTCAAGGAAAAATTCTAAGGGGTAACTATCCTAAGTTCTGGCATGATTATCTTCCTAGAGCTATCTTTATAAGTCCAATAATCTTTTAGAACCTAACGCTCTGATACCAGTTTTAACGCCCCAGTGAAATTAACTAACTGGTAGTTAACTTCATGGTTCATCTTTCAGTCTTATTATAGAAGAACAAGACCACAGGGATTTCATCCTCTCCGAAGAGAGTTTGCAGTGGAAGACTTTCACTTAAAAGAATAGAGATAGCATTCTAAAATCCACAACCACAAGAATAGCTAGAGTAAACTAAAACATCGTCACAAATAACAACAACCGAAACTCTCAAAATACGGTCAAAAGACCAGTCATCACTGATGTGGTCTTTTGTTTACCAAAATATATCAATAATAGAATTAACCACTCGCAATAGAACGAATCCTTGTAGGATAAGGCTATAGAGAGGGTGTCGAACCTCAAGGACTGCAGGGGTATTGCTATCAAGTTTATGAAGATTAAAAATAACTAATGAAAAGATTGTTGAATTTGTAATTAACTAAAGTGCATAAAATAAACGTAAAAGACAATTGAAATATAAGAGAGAGAGAAAGAGTAGAGTATTGACTTCACCGCTATCCGCACATCAATGGTTAATCATATTTAATTAGAGAAATTCATTCTATGCATGCTATAAATAAACAAGAAATTACCATATTAAAGCATAAGTATAATCCATCTTCGGTTGGCACGGACCGTCCACCTAACCACTAAGATGCGGTACGACCCGTCTTCCCTAGGCATGGATTAGCTACGTCTTTAATAGGATACATACAATCAAAGCATAAGTATAACCCATCTTCGGTTGGCACGAATCGTCTACCTAAATTACACTAAACTAGGGTGTAGTACGATTCGTCTTCCCTAGGCATGGCCTATCTAATCCTCTTGATCATATGTCAATTAAACCCGTTGTATAATCATCATTCTCATAATCACAGAAAATAAGAATGATTTGAGTTCAATAAAGGTAAAAAGCTTTCTAAGACAAGAGAAGAATTCTACCAATATTGATTATGAATTGAAGAACAATTGCATTAAAAGATGTAGAACAATATCAAATTGTAGCAATTCTCATAATTATACAACCAACATGCATAAACTAAAATTCTCTAAATTAAAATACAATCAAACCATTGTGCTTGGATAGGGCTACATCAATACCCTACAAAGGTTTTTAGCCGCTCATGAAGTTGCTGCAATGGCCTCTTGCCATGATTACTTCTCTTCAACTCTTCAAGCCTTCAAGAAGTTTTTCTCTGAATTTGCTCTAGGTAGCAGTGTGTCTTTCTTCAATGTTTAGAGGCCTATTTATAGAGATTAGGAGAGGCCTATAAGCTCTTATAATTCCAGAAAAATCGTCTCTTGAGTCTTCTTGTCCAAGTAGGAGATTGAAACTTCAATCCAAGTAGGAAAAGGATTCCAAATTCGGCCAGAATTGCGGTCCTTTATTTCGGGGCGATTTTGACATAGTAAACGTCCGAATTTGGGAAAAGTTATTTCTGATATATTTGTTTTATTTTTTGTTAGCTTTCCAACGCCACCAATTTCATTGCAATCCGATATCTGAAGCAAAAGTTATGATCCAAACACTGAGACATATGCAGAATCCAAATTTGAATCCAATCCGATTTTGACTCTTGTTGGAGAAATTCTGATTTAATCCTTCACTTGATTTGATTAAACTTAACCACATCATATAGGTATCCTATATGATTGGTTAAGCTTAAACATATCTTCTAGGTCTTCTCAAAGTGTGCTTTAAGCCTAAAATTAATGGAATTAATTGCATCTTTATTTAAAACCTGAAAACAATAAAACAACACAAAATCAAACAAATAACAATGCTAAGGAATTAACATATATAAGTTAAGGGGCTTGAATGTGTAACATTCAACGCTTATCAATCACAATAGTACAGATCCAAAACCAAAGATCTAAGAGTCACCAACATTAAGAGTGAAAGTCTACACTTAACGAGATACAACATAAAGATGATATCTATCATATCACGGCGGGACACACTAGGTCCTCGCTACATCCGTGCCAGTCAAATGGGATCTGTTAGTTTATGATTGGCTGCATTCTGTTGACAAAATCACTATTATGTATTGTTGCTACTTTCATAGGGATGCCGTATATTTCAGAGTCTTCAGATATTTAGAGTTTATTTCTCGAATATGGGAAAAGCCTTATTATGACAAGTTGCAGTGTCACAAGCTTCAAGAAGGCTATTTCAGAATTCTAGGAAGATTTTGTGCAGATTCCAACTCAGAAAATTCGAATCCATTGTTTCGTCCGGATGGCCAAGTAAAGCGTCTGGATGCTCCTCAGTCAGCTACATCCGTTCGGACGACGTGGCAATACCATTTGGACTCCCATCAGTGTCGAGAAGATTCGAACTGTTCAAGCTTGCATCCGTCCGAACGTCTTAGCAACACGTTTGAACACTCTTTAGAGTTTGAGAAGAATCTAGTGTTAAAAGTGCATCAGTTCGGACGACGTTGCAATACCATCCGGACGCTATTCAGTGTTCGACAATTAAAAGGATTTCCTTCGCAGACACAAATATGAGAAGATAGTTGCAAGTTGCAACTGTCTGGACGTTAGGTCTACACCGTTCGAAAGCTATCCTTGAGAAGGCAAGACGTGGAGAAGAATTGCAACCATCCAGATGCTGTCCTTGATAAGGCAAGAAGTGGAGAAGAATTGCAACCGTTCAGACGTTAGGGTAACACCCTCCGAACGCTAGTCCTTATTATGAAAATTATGTGCAGCAGAGGTGCAACCGTCCGGACGCTAGGGCAACAGCGTCCGGATGTGGCGTTATTCAGGAACGATTTTTAGTGCATTATGGAAAGTCGGTTGCACAGTTAACCGTCCGGACGGCTTCAGCTTGCGTTCGGATGCTACCTAGAGAAAATCGTATCAGACTCGATTTAGGTCTTCTGTAGCCTATAAATAGAGGCCTCTAAGCATGTATTATTTACAGAATTTGGTATTGAATTCTTTATAGCTTAGAGATGGTGTTTAGGGAGATTTGAAGATCTGCTAGCTCTCTAGCTATTGCTAGTGTGTGATTTGATCAGCTGTGAAGTTTATCTTAGGGAGGAGCCCTAAGGTAAAGGATTCCATTGAAGACCCCTTCAGGTAGGAGACTTGGTTGGGAGGTGTTTGTGTATAGGTACACGTCAGAGTTCAAGGTATGACCACTGCATTAGGGGTATGTGAGTGCTATTGTTTTGTAACTAACTTTGTCTTCTGAATAGTGGAAATTTTGGGTTTGGCCGCCCCGGAGTGGTTTTTCTCTTAACTGAGTTTCCACTTCGTCTAACGATCGTTCGTCCATTGGATGGCGAACATTCATCTAAGACACTGTTCGTTCGTCCAGCGAAGGGAGAACGTTCTTCGCTTGGGCAAAATCCCAAATTCAAACCTAAAAGCCAAAAAACTGGTTTTAAGCAAGTCCTAAGGTCTTAACATGATCTCTAGCAAAGTCCTAACCTCAATAATATCTCAATGCAGTGCTAAGTACGTAAAATCCACAAATCAAACACTAATCTAGAATTAAAACCAAAACTAAGCGAAGATGTAAAACTAGCTAGAGACATAAATTAATTGAAACATACCAAAACAAAATGAAAATTAGCTAGTTTCCAAAACAGTAAACTAGGCCACATAAATTAACTAAACAAAGCAAGAATCACTTAAGAAACGAGTTAGGTTAAGGGGGTTACTTCTCTCTCTCCAAGACTTGTCCAAAACACTCTCTCACTCTTACTCTCATTCAAGGGTTTGCGGACTGAAATGGACGGAAATGAGGTGAAGAGGGCGAGGGTGGGAGGTATTTACAGGTGAAGAGGTTAAAGTGGATAAGAATCAACTAATCTGGCTTTTGGCAAACATTTAACAAGAGTAGCGTGAACATTCATGAAAAACTTAGGGTTAGACAATTGTTCGGTGTACGGTCTGACACACACACTAAAGGTATGGGATGTATTTTTCAACACACAGTACAACACGTTAATGATCGTTCGTGGTAGGGACCACGTTCATTCCTGAGGTTAAAACCGTGAATTTTCCTAGTAGAATCGCAAACATTCCTAGTGGGAACAGCGAACGTTCCTGGTTCAATCAACTCAAGAAAAGCCAGAAGATCCTAGTTTCCTTATTAAGACCTAATTATTCTTGATAATTATCTGGGGCACTATAACGATGGTCTAGGGGTGGCTCGGCAGTGGTCTAGTGATGGTTCGAGAGTCGTCCGATGATGATCCATGGGTTGTTTGGGGGTGGCTCGGTGGTGGTATAGGGTGGCTTGGTGGTGGTTTGGTGGTGGCCCACTGTTGGCTTGGTGGTGGTTGATAAGTGCTGAATGTTACACATTCAAGCCCCTTAATTCACATATGTTAATCTTTTAGTTTTGTTATAATTTGATGTTTTGTGTTTTCTTGCATTTCGTAGGTTTTGGAAGAAAAGAACTCAGAATCCATCAAGTTCCAAGCTTAGAACAAAGTATTGTAAAGAAGCTGAAGAAGAAGCGATCGAGCCCACCTCAAAGGTCTCGAGCGCAATCCAAGAGCAACAAGCACTCGAGCATACATGGAGCGTAGGAGCCCAACCACACCAACAAATTATGCTCAAGCACCCTGTGACGACCCTTTTTATATATATATATATATATATACTAACACAAAATGAGTCATCACAGTGGCATGACTATTTGTCACTCAGCCAATATATAATACACATCCCATAATATGTACCTAATATTCAGAGTCAACGTCTATGCAGCGAAAAACATAATCTGTACAACGAAAATCAAATCTTATAAAACTATCGTAAGTTAATTACAACAATCAGAGACATAAAACTGTCTATCTGTTTAAAGCTTAATCAAATATTATACACATGAAGAATGGCTTTACAAAAATACGTGTCACATACGACACTAGCCATTTACAGAACAATCACAAAAGGGGCCATCCAAGTTTGTCACATCTAAGACTTGAGCGAAGAGCTTCGGTTATAGTATCCCAAATACATAGCCACTGGGTCGTCGTTGACATCAGCGGTACTTGTAGCAAAAGCGTTAACATCTACACGGTCGTGGTGTTAGTCACGTCCACATAGGTGAAAGTATGAGTTCACCACCTCAGCAGTTTAATACTTACTAAGTTTTTCATAATGAGCCAATACTTTTATTTATACCATTTGTTTACAATAACAGCAACTATTAACATGATGCCTTTATTTTTAAAACGTTTTATAGCTGATAAAAGTAAACATCGGTACACATAAATTGGAAAGTCTACTACATTATACACACATACTTATACAACAAATGTCTCAACTATGCTCATATACAAGCATTCTGCAACTTCAGGGAACACAAGCATACACACATTTCTAAGTATAAAATCAGTGACCTCATTGCTTGGTCATACAAGCATACAGATATTCCACAACTTCAAAGAATATAAGTATATAGGTACATCCAAACATGAAAATCACGACGTCATATTCCGATCATACAAGCATACAAATATTCCACAACTTCGGAGAATATAAGTATATAGGCATGTCAAAACATGATATCAATTTATCATGAAAACCGTGGACATCCAAAACCTGGTCATACAAGCATACATATATTCCACTACTTCGGAGAATATAAGTATACAGTTACATCCAAATTTGACATCGCTTGAAAATGATTGACAACATTTACTTGGTCATACATGCATACATATTTTTCACAACTTCGGAGAACATAAGTATACAGGCACATCTGAATTAGACATCACTTGAATCATACGTATACTAGTCGAAGAGAAATATACATATGCTCTTTCCCTTTCAGACACATGCAATATGTCTAGCTCAAATCTCATAAAACATCTTTGAATAATAAATGACTTCAAATTTAACCGTGTGCGTATGCATCGTGTAACAAAATATTGTAAATGCAAAATTTAAAGAATACAAATATTTTGTTAATGAAGTAGAAACTCAATGAAGAGAAAAACCATTCCGAGGCAGCCAAACCCAAGAAATCTACTATCAGAAGGCAAAGATAGTACATAGACAGTAACACTCACATACCCATATGCAATGATCGTATCTAGTACTCTGAAGGGGTCTTCTATGGATTCTTTTACCTTAGGGCTCCTCCCTAAGATAGACTTCAAACGAGCACAGCAACAACACAACGACAACCTTTAGAGAGGTAGCAGATCTTCACAATATCTACCTAAACACCTTCTCTAAGTACAGAAGAATTCAACACTAAATTCATGCAAATTACATGCCTAGAGGCCTCTATTTATAGGCTAAGAAGACGGAAATCAAGTCTGTCTCTAATTTCTCTAGGCGGCATCCGGATGGTGAGCTGTGATGTCCCGAATATTATTTGTCATTTTAAGAATAAAACTTAATAGGATAAACAACTAAAATTAATTAGACGACTGAAAAATACAATGGGACGGGCAAAGAGTATTTTATGGATCAAAGAAATAAATTATACAAGAGGAAAATGTGAGAGAATGAATGGGAAATGGAATAAATGTGAAAAATGAATTAAATAACTAAAATTAATGTGGTGCGTCTGGACGGCTCAAAAAGCTCGTCCAGACGGTACCTTATCAACACAAGGCGGACGCCTCATTTCACGCGCGTCCGGACGCCTGACTTAATTTGTCCGGATGGCTTGCAATGGGTGGCGCATGCTTACTTAAACGGCGCGCGTCCAGACGGTGGTTGGTGCCTGTCCGGACGGCCTGCTTAAATGGAGCGCGTCCAGACGGTTTGTGATGCCCGTCCGGACGGGGTCCGAATTAAAGAGGGTCGAACGCTCTTTTCTTCTCGGCAGTTCCGTTTTCTTCTTATTTTCTCTCGGTTTTTTCCACCTAAAAACTGTGATATCTTGAAATCCAGCCATCCAATCTTAGATCCAACTTCTGTAACGTAATCCTCGAAGCCCGATCTACGTTTTGACCAAACGTTTTGAGGTATTTTCGTTAAATTCATGTTTTGGAGATTTTGGTTAAATCTTGCAAATGTGTGTTTAATTTAGTGCTTTCTTTAGGTAATGGGTTACTTGGAACTTGTTGGGGGCTACTCAAACCACGGGTTTTGGTTTGGTGAATTTTTGGTGAGTTTCCTCAAACTCTAACTTTTAAGTATTTAATTTTAATTGAGTTTTTTTTATGTGATTAACCCTTAGCAAATGCTATTGGGTTAATGGTATTGTGTTTGGAGTACTGTTTTAAAGTAGATCGTTAAATCGTGTTAATAAGTTGGTAATTATTGTAAAAAGATTAGTGAACATAATTTTACGGTTGATGTTATTTTGAATACGGTTGTAAATTATGCGATTAGGTTAATGAAAATATTATGGGTTTTCTAACGGTTAGCATTGAGTGATTCAAGTGCTAATTTGAGTGTCAAATTATTTAGAGTGCTAAATGATGAAATGTGTTATTCCACAGTGACGCATTGCATGGTGATGTCTAGGAAACCTAGTGCATAATATCTGCGCAGCCAAGTGAGTATTCTACTCACTGAGAAAATATATATTTTTATATGTAATAGATTGATAAAAATATATATACTGTTTATGAAACCGAACCGACCATAGGATGAAATATATATGCTTTGAGATAATTTGATTAGTTTCGATTATGTTTAAACTATATCAATGATGTTTAAGAAATGATACATGAGTGAAAAGTATTGAATTGATTTAAAATGTTTGAGTATGTTCTGCGGTTGGGATTTTAATTATGCAAATTGTTTGAGAACATGTCATGTTGAAACTATTTATGTTTTATGAAGGAACTATGTTTTGAATGGTTTCAAAGTGTTTGATAAAATGTTGGATTTGTTTAGTTTTGAGGGAACTTGATTTAGTAACAACATGATTTTATAGCATGATACAGTAGTGAAATATATACTGGTCAAGCACAGAACATAGAGCATGTAGTATAGAGCATACATACCCCAGCAGTATAAGTATATCAGTATCAGCAGAATCAGTATCAGCAGTATCAGTAGCAGCAGTATCAGTAGCCCCAGTTCATGCATATCATGTATAGCATTGTTTTATGAGTGATGTTTTTATGTTATGAGTAGCTTTTACTAGACGTGTTGGTATGCATAAGTGTCTTAAATGGAAAACGCTTATGTATATTTCTATCGGATAGTCGCATTTGTTAAGATGTCATATATTGAACTTGAAAGGACATGGATACATGACTGCCCTGGTGTGAGTGATGGCATATCTATGAGTAAGAAGGTTGACTGTTATTGTTTTTCAGGAAAGACGTGTTAGCATAATTGAGTTTAACTCTAGTGCTCTCATGATCTACTGACGTTCAAGGCAAGAAGTTGAAATACGATTTGAGATGGTGTTGCGAGTGTTTTGTTGAAGGATGTTATCCTAGTATGGAAAAGTAAGATGCCATGTTTCTTGCTTAAGACCTATGTGTATGCGTGATATCTGTGATTGAGTGATTGTATGCACATATGTTTGAGCCACCAATGAAAAGTATTATTCTAGAGGGGTTTATATGTAGAAACTTCCAAGGAGGGATGACTGGAACTTCTACATATGTTCACTGCTATATAGTATGTTTTAAATGTTTTTCTGAATAGTCGGTGTTTGCTACATTAGCTATTGGTAAATTGTGGCTAATATAGTGCTCGCGTGACTAAAAATAAAAGAAAGGTTGGTTCTTTGTGAAAACTCAGTTAGTTTTATATCATTGAGGTCTTAGTATGATTTATACTGAGGCGGTGAACTCATTCTTTCACCTATGCGGATGTGGATACCACCTCAACCGTGTAGATGAGGTTTCTTGTTTGCAGGTACCACAGATGTAGATGATGACCAGTTTGCTTAGCGTATGGGATGCTATGATTGGAGCATATCGCAACAGTCATATGCCGGACTCATGGGTAGTTCGCATTTTTGGGTATTTTGTTATCGCTCGTGTCCTATGGGGCATGTATTTGCAGAGCCTGTATTCTGGGTATGTAATTGTAGTAATATGTTTTATAAGCTTTAACCAGTTAGACATATAATTGGCTCTTGTTATAATTAACTGTTATGTATTAGATGCATTTCCACTTGTGATATGTGTTCCGCTGCACATTGATTATTATATTCCATTGTTAGATGTAACTCTGATGATCTGGTACATGTTATGGGGCATGTGCCATATGTTGGTTAAGCGACACGTAGTCGTGCCACTACGATGACTCGTTTTACGTGTTGTATATAAAAAAAAAAAAGGGTCGTCACATGAGCTGTGCAACCGGCTTTTCATAAAGCGCTAAAAATCTTTCCTGAATAAGGCTGCGTCCAGACGGTTGCACCTCTGCTATACGCAATTACCATAATAAGGACTAGCGTCCGGACGGTGTTGCCCTGACGTCCGGAAGGTTGTAATTCTTCTCCACGTCTTGCCTTATCAAGGATAGCGTCCGGGCGGTGTAGAATATTAGGAGATTCATAACATGTGAGGGACAATGGACACACTTCCACAACTGAGAGATGTAGAAGATGCCATGAACGCCCGCCAAACTAGGAGGCAATTCAATCTTGTAGGCTAAGGGGCTCACTCGTTTTAGCATTTCTACAATTTGCACAATTGCAAATTGTTGTGCCAGTTGCTCCATGAGCACTTCTTAGTCAATCTCATCATCATGAGATTTCCTACTTAGTACATAAGCCAGCACATTGGCTTTCGCTGAATGATAGGACATCCGTTATCATAATCTTCAGCACTTCGAGCCATCTATGTTGCCTCACATTTAAGTCTCTCTGCGTGACGATGCATTTGAGACTTTGGTGATCAGTGTGGATTTCACACACTTCACCATAGAGGTAGCGCCCCAGATTTTAAACCCTAAAATAGAGCATTTTAATTAGAAATTTAAGACTAATTAAAATGACTGGCGTTCGATCTACTCAAAACTCTTCAGTTTTTTTTAAAGCACCTCAGGCCGATTTCAATAGATTAATTGGCATGATATTATTAGTGTAATAATATTATTGATAAATAATATTATTGTGACATTTAACGCCCGGGAATATATATATATATAAAAGATAATTTAACTATCAATGATTTTTAGCAAAATGCAGAAACTCAATTTATTTGTACTTGGCTCTTAGATTTTACATTAGAAATCCTAATTAACAAAACTAATTTTAGTATGGCTTTTGGGTTAGTAAAAATAATAACTCATGATTATGTTGAATCCACACAGACCAAGCTAACCCAGTTTTACGTTAGCCCTTTTATTTACACGTAGAAACCAACCTAGCTCATTATTGAGACGTTAGAAGACAAAAATAACTAAGCAAAACTTGGTTAACAGGTTAATGTTAGCTTAGTTAGAACCTAATCCCTCGTCCGTTAGAGATGGGAGATATTATTTTTCGTCCAGGTGCTGTGTTTTCTTTCGTCCAGCTGCTATGGTCACGCACGTCATGTAATACCTTACCACCGTGATGCCCAAGTAGATATTCTCAGCCTTTGATCAAAATTCCTCCTGGAGTAATTCAAGGTTTCTATAAATAGAGATGTAGCCCCCTTTGATTTCACGCACCATTCCATTCTTTCTTATTCTTTCCCTGGTTCTCTCTCGCAGCAGGAATCTCTTTTCCTCTCTCTCTCTTTCTCTAAATTTCCAGCAGCCCCAAAACTCCCTTTCTCTAGTTCTCTCGGCCTGTATAGAGGAATAGAGAAAAGGACTCTCAACTCTCTACAATTCGTCTCCCTCATTCAGTACAGAACGCAAAACCATTTCTTCCTTGTTGGGGATAAATCCCACTCATCCCGATCCAAAGAGGAGATTCAAAATTCAAATAGGTCCAAACAGATAAGAATAATGATCAGATAAGAATAATGATCATATCAGAAGTCTAAGAGGATATCAGATCAGAAGTCTAAGAAGATATCAGATTGGAAGTCTAAGAAGATATCCAATTAGAAGTCTAGTAAAGGATTGAAGTCCAATTAGAACTCGGGCAGCAGTTCTAGATCAACAAGGAGCAGGAGTCCTAATCCAGGTTTGACTCCACCTCTATGCCTATAAATAGGCCCATACCCCAAGTATAAACGAAGACTCAATTTTATGCATAGAACATTATTTTCTCACAGAAGCTAACTTAGGCATCGGAGCGGGACCCCCGGAAGGGTCCCTAGGTTTTGTTGTTTTGCAGAGTTATTGAGAAGCGTGAAGAACATCAAAGGAAAGTGCAGATTCACACCATACCGGAAACTGTACCAACAGTTTGGCGCCGTCTGTGGGATACGATTATTCGTTCCTCATAAAAGAAAAATAAGATTCAGCATGGTGATGAACACACATTCCGGAAGCCAGACCAACCGAGAGCCCATAGTCCGAATGGAGCCAGGTATTCAGAATAATCAGCAGCCTCCACCGAACCCTCCCCCGAGGGGTGGAGATCAAATCGCATAGCAGCATTGGAAGCCCAGATTGAATCCTTAACACAGCGGAATGCCGAGTTGCTGCGCAGGAGGCCAGAACAGCCCAATCCCGAGATGAACAGGGATGAGCGAGAGGAAGAAGATCACAACAGCAACACTAATCCTCGGAGGGAGGATGACCACCAAGGAGATCTGAGCAGAGTTATTGCCGAGCTGGAGAGAAGGTGCACGTACATGGAGATGGAAAGAAAGGACAAAAGCAGATCCGTAATGGTGGACAAGCTCCTAATGGGTACAGACTCACCCTTCACCAGACGGGTGGCAGACTATCAGCTTCCCAATAAGTTTAAGGTACCCCAAATTCTAAATTATGCAAGAGACAGAGATCCCTTGGATCACCTAGAGAATTTCAAAGCTCATCTAGACCTTCACGGGACACCTGATGAAGTAGCATGTCGGGCCTTCCCTCTTACTCTTTCGGGGAATGCCCGAGACTGGTTCAGGAAGCTGCCCCCGAATTCCGTTGATCAGTTCAAGGAATTGTCCAAGATATTCCTAACGGAGTTCTTGGCTTTCCGGACAAGGAAGAAGCCTTCGGGATATTTGCTATCATTGCACCAGCAGGGCAATGAGAGTCTCAAGGAGTTTATGGCTCGGTTCAATCGAGAGAAGGCTACGGTCGAAGATCCGACCGAGGATATGATCTTTGCTGCCATTTATCAGGGAATTTCACCCGAGGAGCCTTTGATGAAGAAGTTGATCCGGAAGCAACCGAGTACCTTGCAGGGCCTCATGGATAAGGTAGAAGAATTCATTAATCAGGAAGAGACGCTGAAGTCTATGGCCAGTTCTAGACTACCCCAAGAGACAGCCCCAGAAAAGAAAAGGAAAGAATTCAGGAAAGCTGATGGGGAAGAGTAGAGGCAGGTAAAGAAGTTCAAAGATTACAACTTTACACCTCTCAATGCTGAGATATCAGAAGTCCTCATGGAGATCAAGAGAGATCCGACGTTTCGGGAACCGCAAAAGATACCAGGTAATCCTCCTTATAGGAATGCAGGGAAGTATTGTGATTTCCATAAACAAGCAGGTCATTACACCGAGGGGTGCGTAACCCTAAGGTTGTTAATAGAAGAATTCATAAAGAATGGCAAGCTAGTTCGGTTCTTGGGAGAAAAACGGAACCAACAAGGAAATAACAGGCCTCGGAATCATCAGGACTATCAGCCCCGAGATCAGCAGCCACGGGATTACTATCCCCGAGACCGTCCTCAACTAGGCGAGAGGCATCAAGAGAATGATCCCCGAGATGACATAGAAAGAGGAGAGGACCGAAGAAGCAGAAGCCCACAGCATAGAGAGCCGAGGCAACAACAGTATCTGCCCATGATCCCATAAAAAGGACTCTCGGGAATTTCAGGCTTACTTTTATTTTTTAGTATTTATATTTGCAAAGAAATAGACTTTTATTTTCAATTCAGACTAGACAGAAATTTCCCCAGATTTTGGGAATAAGTATTTTCAGAATAAATGAATAAAGCTGACTTAAGCATCGGAGTGTTCCCGGTCTAGGGACCGGGAACCCGTTGATGTCGCTTCTTTTGCAGGCAAAAAACTCTCGGATCAGTCCTAGCCGAGAGCAAGAAGAAACTTCTCGGATCAGTCTTAGCCGAGAAGGAGCCTCTCGGATCAGTCCTAGCCGAGAGCAAGAAAAAACTTCTCGGATCAGTCCTAGCCGAGAAGGAGCCTCTCGGATCAGTCCTAGCCGAGAGCAAGAAGAAACTTCTCGGATCAGTCCTAGCCGAGAAGGAGCCTCTCGGATCAGTCTTAGCCGAGAGCAAGAAGAAACTTCTCGGATCAGTCCTAGCCGAGAAGGAGCCTCTCGGATCAGTCCTAGCCGAGAGCAAGAAAAAACTTCTCGGATCAGTCCTAGCCGAGAAGGAGCCTCTCGGATCAGTCCTAGCCGAGAGCAAGAAAAAACTTCTCGGATCAGTCCTAGCCGAGAAGGAGCTTCTCGGATCAGTCCTAGCCGAGAGCAAGAAGAAACTTCTCGGACCAGTCCTAGCCGAGAAGAAGCCTCTCGGATCAGTCCTAGCCGAGAGCAAGAAAAAACTTCTCGGATCAGTCCTAGCCGAGAAGGAGCCTCTCGGATCAGTCCTAGCCGAGAGCAAGAAAAAACTTCTCGGATCAGTCCTAGCCAAGAAGGAGCCTCTCGGATCAGTCCTAGCCGAGAGCAAGAAAAAACTTCTCGGATCAGTCCTAGCCGAGAAGGAGCTTCTCGGATCAGTCCTAGCCGAGAGCAAGATGAAACTTCTCGGACCAGTCCTAGCCGAGAAGAAGCCTCTCGGATCAGTCCTAGCCGAGAGCAAGAAAAAACTTCTCGGATCAGTCCTAGCCGAGAAGGAGCCTCTCGGATCAGTCCTAGCCGAGAGCAAGAAGAAACTTCTCGGACCAGTCCTAGCCGAGAAGGAGCCTCTCGGATCAGTCCTAACCGAGAGCAAGAAGAAACTTCTCGGACCAGTCCTAGCCGAGAAGGAGCCTCTCGGATCAGTCCTAACCGAGAGCAAGAAGAAACTTCTCGGATCAGTCCTAGCCGAGAAGGAGCCTCTCGGATCAGTCCTAGCCGAGAGCAAGAAGGAGCCTCTCGGATCAGTCCTAGCCGAGAGCAAGAAGAAAACTCTCGGATCAGTCCTAGCCGAGAGTCTCGGATCAGTCCTAGCTGAGAGCAAGAAGAAAACTCTAGGATCAGTCCTAGCCGAGAGTCCCGGATCAGTCCTAGCCGAGAGCAAGAAGAAAGGGGGGTCGGATTTAACCCTCAGTTTTTACAGGTTTTTCAGGAGTTAGCCATTCCAAGAGACAGGGAGAAAACCCTAAGGAAAAACAAGAAAGTAATGGGGGGTAAGATTTAACCCTCAGGTTTTGCAGGTTAGCAGGTTTTCAGAAAGAGACAAAGTTCGGGTTTCCTTAGACATGGAATTCCCATTATTCAAGCAAGCTTCGGATAAGGGAATTGAGGGGTAACTGTTGGGGATAAATCCCACTCATCCCGATCCAAAGAGGAGATTCAAAATTCAAATAGGTCCAAACAGATAAGAATAATGATCAGATAAGAATAATGATCATATCAGAAGTCTAAGAGGATATCAGATCAGAAGTCTAAGAAGATATCAGATTGGAAGTCTAAGAAGATATCCAATTAGAAGTCTAGTAAAGGATTGAAGTCCAATTAGAACTCGGGCAGCAGTTCTAGATCAACAAGGAGCAGGAGTCCTAATCCAGGTTTGACTCCACCTCTATGCCTATAAATAGGCCCATACCCCAAGTATAAACGAAGACTCAATTTTATGCATAGAACATTATTTTCTCACAGAAGCTAACTTAGGCATCGGAGCGGGACCCCCGGAAGGGTCCCTAGGTTTTGTTGTTTTGCAGAGTTATTGAGAAGCGTGAAGAACATCAAAGGAAAGTGCAGATTCACACCATACCGGAAACTGTACCAACATTCCTCTTTCTCAGCTCCTTGAAACAAAACAGAGCAGTAGCAAAGCTTTAAAAAAAAAACTCCACCATAGCCCACCTTTTTCTAAGAAACCAAAACTGTGGTTCTCTCTTTTGTTTTCTCTTGGCTTTGTGGAAAAGACCTTCTTCCTTTCTAGAAAACTACCTCTTCTCTCCTTCACTTGGTCTGCATCAGAACAGAGCAACTCCTTCTCCCTTTCGGTAAGCCACGATTCCTTTCTATTTGGTTGTCTCTTCTGGTTTGTTGATGTTCTTTGCTAAGGAAGACACACTGACTCTCTCTCTTTTGTTTGGCTGGATTAAGAATACGAGAAGAAGAAAATACATAAGGGAAAGCAACAGTAATCAAATAGAAGAAAAAGAACAAGAAAGTTCCAGATGATACCTTTTTAGCCTTCTCTCCTTTTTGCCTCTTGATGTTTCGGTTTTTCCTTTAAAAAGAGAGACAATATAAAAGCTTTTCTTTTTCTTTTGGACACCAATTCTGGGCCCTTCTAGAACTGTAGTGATGTCTCCTTTAACATGTTTTAATTTCTTTAGTTAAAAATACTCTCTTCTACATAGAGGAAAAACAAAATGGTACATATATATATATATATAATCTTTTCCTTATTTTGAGTTGATTATTATGTGTTTGTCTCGTGGTTTTCTCCTGAGAATTTGGCATTCTCTGCACATCTCTTCTCATTCTATGGTATTTGCTGTATCTTCCTTTATTCTTTTAAGTTCTTGTGCTTTTCAGAATATTGGAATATTTTCTTGAGATATTGTGCATGAAAATCATTTTTTGTCTATGTGTTGGGTGGATATTAATATATCTGTGTTATTTGGATTGCTATATTTGCTTTTGTAATTCTTGCGCATCCAAATTGCAAGCTGTCATAATAATTTTTATTGATTTACCATGTCATGTTGTGTGTTTGTCTCGCGGTTTTCTCCCGAGATTTTGGCATTCTCTGCACTCTCTTCTCATTCCATTGTATTTGCTGTGTCTTCCTTTATTCTTTTAAGTTCTTGTGCCTTTTAGAATATTTGAATATTTTATTGATTGGAATATTTTCTCGAGATATTGTGTATGAAAATCCTTTTTTGTCTATGTGTTGGGTGGATATTGATATATTTGTGCTATTTGGATTGCTATATTTGCGTTTGTAATTCTTGCGCATCCAAATTACAAGCTGTCATAATACAACATTCTTTTTTGGATAGATTTCTGTTAAATCTTTTTAGGAATATGCTGTCCAACAGCTCCCAGCACAATATCTGACAGATGGATCCTTTAGAAAACTGACTGTTGTTGAAGTTATATGTTTAAATTTCCAAAGGTCTCTAGGTTTAGATGAGCTTGTTCCCCTAGCTCATGCAGAGCCTTCCATAGTATCATTCCTCTAGATCTGCACCAGCTAAAGGTTCAGTGGTGAATCTTCTCTTTTATCTTCCAGACCACTTGCCTAGAGCATTTCAATCTACGGATGATCAATTCAGGCTTTGCAGACTCAAGCGATTGAAGGTTTTTCAGTCTAGTGTACCCGGCTTCAAGAGCTAGAAGTTGATGTGGCATAAATCCAGATTAATGAACGGATTTCTCTCCGTCACTTAGTTTAGTGGATCAGCAGGATTTGGTTCTTTGAGGATTTTTGTTCCTCCTTCTATCAGTTGTTTTACAAACTTATGATTATTTGGGTTTTCTATAGTTTTCTTTTTCTTGTGTTTGGACTTTCGAACTATATTTTTGGGATATTATATACTCTGTTTACCCTTGTCCTGTTGAGACATCTAGGCGGAGTATTTTATAACTATAGTTTTTTTATATCTGTTTACTCTTTGTCCTTTTGAGACAAAAAATGGGGAGTATTTTTAGTTTTGGACCAGGAATGTATTTTTAACCAGTCAAGTGATTTTTGTCCTAGAATGGCCAAAGGGGGAGTTTGTTAGTTTTTTATTGGCTGCATTCTGTTGACAAAATCACTATCATATAATATTGTTGCTTTAACAGAGATGCCGTATATTTCAGAGTCTTCAGATATTCATAATTTATTTCTCTGATATGGAAAGAGCCTCATTGTGACAAGTTACAATGTCACATGCTTCAAGAAGGCTATTTTAGAAATTCCAAGAAGATTCTGTGAAGAGTCCAACTCAAAAAAGTGGGATCCTTTGTTTCCGTCCGAACGGCCCAGTAAAGCATCCGGACGCTCATCAGTCAGCAACATCTATCCGGACGACGTGCAATACCGTTCAAACGCCCATCAGTGTCTAGAAGCTTCAAATAGTTCAAGGTTGCATCCCTCCGGACGTCATGGCAACACGTCTGGACGCTCTTCGGAGTTTGAGAAGTTTCTAGCGTTCCAGTGCATTTGTGTGGACGACGTGGCAATAACGTTCGAACGCTAGTCAAAGTTCGAGGAGAATTAGGTTTTCCTTCACAGACACGAATATGGGAAGACAACTGCATACGTTTGGACGCCATCCTTGATAAGGCAAGACGTGGAGAAGAATTGCAACCGTTCGGACGTCAAGGAAACACCATCCGGATGCTAGTCCTTATTATGGTAATTGCGTGCAGCAGAGGTGAAATCGTCCGGACGCTAGGGCAACACCGTTCGAACTCGGCCTTATTCAGGAAAGATTTTCAGCACTTTATGGAAAGCCAGTTGCGCAGTTTATGTCCAGACGGCATCAACTTGCGTCCAGATGTCGCCGAGAGAAATCAGAGATAAACTCGATTTAGGTCTTCTTAGCCTATAAATAGAGGCCTCTAGGCATGTAATTTGTATGAATTCTTATGTACTTAGAGAATGTGTTTAGGTAGATATTGTGAAGATCTACTAACTCTCTAAGGGTTGCCGTTGTGTTGTTGTTGTGCTGATCATTGAAGTCTATCTTAGGGAGGAGCCCTAAGGTAAAGGAATCCATAAAAGATCCCTTCAAGTAGGAGACTTGGTTGGGTGACGTTCACGTTGGGTTATGTCTCAGAGTGCTAGATACGATCGCTGCATATGGGTATGTGAGTCTTACTGTCTATGTACTAGCTTTGTCTTCTGATAGTGAATTTCCTGGGTTTGGCTGCCTCGAGGTGGTTTTTCTCTTAATTGAGTTCCCACTTCATTAACAAAATATATGTCTTATTTAAATTCTGCATTTAGATATTTTGTTACACATTGTTCACACACACACGGTTAAATTAGAATTCAATTTATTTTTCATTTTCCATAATGTTGTGATTTCCGGTTTATTTAATTATATGCATAAGAATAGTATATTGCATATTGTTGTAAATAAATATGCAGGGTTAATAACAAGTTGGTTGTAGGGATGATCAATGGACTGGCATACCGCCTGTACGAAAAACAATAATAAGTACAAGTTGGCTATTGGGACAGTCAATGTACTAGGCAAGTTATGGCTACTTAATTGACTGTCAGGATGGTCAATATACTTGGTTGTCGGGATGATTAATGTACTAAGTACACTACTTTACTACTGGTGCGGAAAAGCTAAGAAAACATGGTAAGGGAGTCTGTGCTCCAATAATTAGCCGCTTAAATGAACAGAGATTTAATGGCCCTGGTATGAGAGGAGTGGGAGAAGAAAATAAATAAGACTGTGTATATAAGACTGTCATTACACCACATTGTTGCATTGTATATTTTTAAATAAATCAGCATTTCATAATATTATAGAAAACAATTGACTCACTTGAAAACATGTCAAGTATGGGATTGTGGAAGAATCTGCAATCACATACTTATTGGTGCAGGTTCTAAAGATGGAGAAACGGTTTATGCTAGCTTAAGGATTTTAGGGCTAACATTTATTTAGCCAATTATATTTCTTTGTAAACACTTGTATTCATATTTGTATTCGTATTTCTTTTGGTATGTACGTTCTAATGGGTTTTTTCCATGTATGTTTATGTGTCATTTGTGACACATGTTTTGTTACAGTTATAGTGTTAAGAAATTAAATAACTCATAATAAATGTCTAGAAGTATTTCAGTCAGCTCTAAGATGTTATATTCCCAGTTGTTAAGAAAAAAAATATATTCCGCTGCTAAAAATTCAACTCTGATGATGTCATAATGTCACGTGGAAATTCAAAATTTTCACTAACGCCTTTTTGTAAAAGGTGGGGCGTTATACCCTCCATTTCTTTAGAGCATAGACAACTGCTGCTAATTCTAAATCATGAGTAAGATAGTTCTTCTCATGATCTTACAGCTGCCTTGAAGCATAGGCCACAGCCCGGCCTTGCTGCATGAGGACGCATCCTAACCTTTATTGTGATGCATCTGTGTAAACAACATACCCAACAGATTCCATGGGTAGTGTATGCACATGTGCAAGTACGAGTCTTCACTTTAGTTGGATCGACTACAAGTCTGTTCTTGTTCACTACATGACCCAAGATGGACACTTCTATAAACCAAAACTTGCATTCCTTGAGTTTGGCAGACAACTTCTTTTCCTTTAGTGCTACCATAACTGTCTTCAGTGCTTTTTGTGCTCGACATGATTAGCCGAGTAAGACTAATATGTCATCGATAAACATGACTACAATGGAGTCCAAGTACTCATGGAATACTTGATTCATCAAGTCCATGAATACCGACGGTGCTTTAGTCAATCTGAATGGCATCACCAAAAATTCAAAATGGCCATACCGTGTTCCGATCGTTGCCTTCTGTACAATTTCTTCTTGCACCTTGAGTTGATGGTATCTCGAAAGAAGATCAATGTTCAAGAATACCGAAGCTCCCTTGAGTTGATCGAACAAGTCGTCGATCCTTGGTAAAGGATACTTCTTTTTAATGGTCACCCTGTTTAGCTCACGATAATATATGCAGAACTACATAGACACGTGATTTTTGGGAAAAACATCAAGATAGTGGCATACTAACAAAATGTTTTCCAACTTCGACTTGGACTCTTTCTAATGCCGTGACGTCGGAATGTAACTTCCTACTTGCGGAAATCTACGTCTGCTCTATACCTTTGATAGTCAATCCATTCCAAAATGACAGCAAAGCCTAGCATGCTAAACACTTCTAGCTTCATTGGTAGGGTTCTTTCTCCTGTAACAATTGAACAGTTTTCCACCATTTCCTATAGGTTACAGCATCACCAACAAGAGTGGCCACACATAAGTTCTATTCTAAGGGTTCGGTGCTCATCTTGCACTATTTCATAAATGCAAATGAGGCACAAGAATGGGTAGCACCTAAATCAAACAAAATGCAAGCAATGCTACGAAGTAAGGGTATAGTACCTGTGGTGGCAATGGTAGCATTTACATCAGCTTTGACGTTACCCAGTGTAAGTGAGTACACCCTTGCTTGAGTAGTTTGTCTAGGCTGATTACTGTTAGTATTTTGGCCTATTCTGTGTTTGGACAAAATCACTTGTGTGTGTAAAGATGCTGTAAACATGGATTTCACTATTCAGAGCACTCTCAGAAGACTTTGCACTGCGAAGATTTCGGTTCCCTATCAGCCGTCCGGACGATCGAGCCATCCCGTCCGGACGCCCATCTGTCACTGTTCCATTCGTCCGGACGACGTGCCATACCGTCCGGACGCCAAACAGACCAAGCATCATCCGTCCGAATGACGTGCATTTCCGTTCGAACCCTCCACTATGTCGAGAAGGTTCTATCCAGCTTGCATCCGTCCGGACGCCTCTCGGTACTCGACCAGTCTCAGATTCTTTCCAAGTTTCGATAAAGGAAAGATCGATAAACCGTCCGGGCGATGTGGTATCCCATCCGGATGCGCGTCTCCTTAAGGCAAGAATTGCGATTCAAATATCACCGTGTGACGACCCGATTTTATTATTTTTTTTAAACGTAAAATGAGTCATCACAGTGGCACGACTACATGTCACTTAGCCAACATACGGTACACATTCTATAACATGTACTTGATAATCAAAGTTACATCTATGCAGCGGATAACACATAATAACATTATTAACATAGCGGAAGGTACATCTATAGACAATAGTTAATTACAACAAAGTGCCATTAATATGTCTATCTGTTTAAAACTTTTATATAGCTATTAAATATGTACTAAAAGTTTGGCTCATAAATACAATTGTCACATGCGACACGAGCCATAAACAAAATCTACTAAAAGGCGGACAACCCATGATCCAACCATTATAACTGTCGCGTCGGGCTTCAGTCATAACATCTCAAGTACTATGCTACGTCGTCTTTCATTAGATCCATTGAACCTGCAATCAAAACATCAGAGTCTGTACGGTTGTGGGGTTAACCACATCCGTACAGGTGAAAGTATGAGTTCACCACCTCAGTAGTATAAGACTCACTAAGTATACAACATACACCAACATAAATGCATGTAGGGTTCAACAGCGTTATTCACAAATTATTAAATTCACATAACAACACATTATCAAATACAAGTCACGATGTTCATCACACATTATATTATCACGGTTTCCACTAACAATATTCCACGCATCTCACTAGTGCTAGCACTTTAATGCTAGGCTTACCACATGTCTCACAAGCGCTAGCACTTCAATGCTAGGCTTACAATATATCTCACAAGTGCTAGCACTTCAATGCTAGGCTTACCATCAACACCGCCCGTAAAGCTACGACCCGCAGGGTACACATCTCACGTGTACTAGCACTTCGATGCTAGGCTTACCACATATCTCACAAGTGCTAGCACTTCAATGCTAGGCTTACCATCAACACCGCCCGTAAAGCTACGACCCGCAGGGTACACATCTCACGTGTACTAGCACTTCGATGCTAGGCTTACCACATATCTCACAAGTGCTAGCACTTCAATGCTAGGCTTACCATCAACATTGCCCGTAAAGCTACGACCCGCAAGGCACACATTTCACGTGTACTAGCACTTCGATGCTAGGCTTACCACATATATATCTCACAAGTGCTAGCACTTCAATGCTAGGCTTACCATCAACACCGCCCGTAAAGCTTCGACCCGCAGGGCACACATCTCACGTATACTAGCACTTCAATGCTAGGCTTACCACATATCTCAGCCAAGAGCTGCTACCCTCTGGCCTACCACTCATCTCAGCCAATAGCTACTACCCTATGACCTACCACTGTGCCAGATACTTCATCACTGGACTTACCATCTATCAACTACCAGGTTCTCATAATACCAAAGCATCCACACTACATACATATCATCACATGTGTATTCCCAAACATCTTTCTTTCAACACATACCACATTCCACAACAAACTCATATTTAACACATAATCTCATACTACACAAACCATCATTCCAACTTCATGTTATTCAACACCAAGCCATTTCAAACATATCAATGCAAACTTATCATCGCAATTCTCACAATACAGTCATATATTTTTATCCACTATTCCATAATCATAACTACAACCAATCTCATCAATGTCCATTTATCCATAAAATCTACAATCCAATATATCCCAACTCAATCACAATTTTATCAACAAATTCCATAATCATAAACAATCAAGATTCATTAACATATATCATATTCACAACATAAATCTCATGCAATACTCAACATCAATTCAACGTCATGCCATCATTCGCAATACAAATCTTATGCATCCTTCAATATCAATTCATCAACATATTTTCACAATATAGTTCATAATTACATATACCAAATCATCATCATAGAGTTAACATCAAATTAAACTATACATAGTAATTCATATATCTAAATTCCTAAGATCCTTCAATGAGTAGAATACTCACCTGGTTGCTCGAATATCAAGCTTAGGTCTCCTAGACTCCACCTTGCAATGTATCACAAAAATTCCACCAAATGTAAATCTAACACTTGGAGAGTGTTTAGTAAGCTCCTCACAATAAATCCTCAAACCAATCGGTAGAAACGTAGATCGGACTTCGTAGATCACGTTACCAAAATCGGATTTGAGTTTGGACAGTTGGATCTTCGTAGATCATGATATTTGTATGAAAAATCATTATAGAAAAACCCTCCCCTTCCTATTTCTTTTTCCCTCGGGTCAGATGACCCTCTCCCATTTATTATATTTTTTTTTTCCTTTTAAACAACAGAGGCCGTGCGCCTCTCCTTTTGGAAAGGCCATTTGGCCTTTCCTTTAATTGAGAAGGGAGGTGCACGTGCACCTCTCTTCTTTCTTTTTATTTTTTCTTTTTATTTTATTTTATTTTATTTTACTTTTACTTTTTGACTTTTCTTTTGACTTTTTTTTTTTTTTTAATTTCATTTTCTATTTTATTTATATTATTTCTATCATCTTTTATTTATTTGCATTTCCCTATTTCCTTTCTCTTCTATTTTTTTTCTATGGACTTTAAAATTATTCTCTTGCATTTTTAATAGCACTAAATTTCTTTAATCAATTAATTTCTCAAATTTTATATTTTAATTATTAAATAATGTCCCGGACATTACAACCGTCCGGACGTCTGTCAGTCTTGGTCCGGACGCGCGTGCAACTAATATGAAAATTGCCGATTCAACTTCAACTGTCCGGACGACTTCCTCTCATGGTCCGGACGCGCGCATAGCAGATATGGAAATTGCATGTTGAAGTTCAGCCATCCAGACGCTCATCCCCCATGGTCCGGACGCGCAAAGCCTTATAAGGAAATTACTTGCAGCAGACGTGCGACCGTCCGGACGATGTGCCATCCCATCCGGACGCGGCCCTTAAACAGGAAAGATTTCTCAGCGAAATTTTTGAAAAATCCCGTCGCACAGTTGTTCGTCCGGACGGCCCATGTCCACCGTCCGGACGTCGCCCAGCTATATTTTGCCTGACGCTCATTTGAGAAACCAACCTATAAATAGAGGCCCCTGGGCATTGAGAACTGCAAGAATTCGGTATTGAATTCCACAACTGCTCAGAGACGTGATTTTTCCTCTGAAGCCATTTCAAGTGTGTTGTTGCTGTGCTACATCTGAAGTTTATCTTAGGGGTTGGCCCTAAGGTAAAGGATTCCATTGAAGACCTCTTCAGGTAGGAGACCTGGTTGGGAAGCGTTCGTGTTGGGTTACAAGTCAGAGAGCAAGGTACGACCACTGCATCGGGTATATGTGAGTGTTACTATCTTGTATCTAGCTTTGTCTTCTGAATAGTGGAATTCCTGGGTTTGGCTACCCCGAAGTGGTTTTTCTCTTGATTGAGTTTCCACTTTGTCAACAAAAATCTCTGTGTCTTTTACTTTCCGCTGTGCTTATTTTTGTTGACACTTTGCGCACACACTTGTCTTTTATTTAGAAGTCAATTTCAATTTTCAATTACCTTAGGGCCAACCCCTAAGATAGACTTCAGATCAGCGTAGCAACAGCACACACAGTAATGGCTTCAGCGTGACTAACTCAACTTAATAACTTTACAATATAACTCTCTAAGCACTAAGGAATTCAATACTGAATTCTTGCAGTTCTCAAGCCTAGGAACCTCTATTTATAGGCTGCAGGTTCAAATGAGCGTTTGGCTTGATAAAATCTAGGCGTCGTCCGGACGGTAGTCATAGGGTGTCCGGACGGACAACTGTGAGATCGGCTTTCCAAAATTTTGCTGAAATTCTTTCCTGATTTGAGCCGCGTCCGAACGGTGGTGCCTTATCGTCCGGACGGTCGCACTTTCGCTACACGCAATTTCCATATTAAGGCTTCGCTCGTCCGGATCAAAGGAATGGTCATTTGGACGGTTGATCTGATGTATGCAATTTTCATATTTGATGCTCACGCTTCTGGACCATGAAGACTGGCGTCTGGACACCTGGATTTTGAATGCGATACTTGCCTTATGAATGAGGGCGTCCGGACGGGAATCCATGTCGTCCGGACAGTTTTAGTGATCTTCCCATATCTGTGTTTTGGAAGGAAATCCCATAGCTGGTCGAACACTGAGTGTCGTCCGGACATGCTGCTAAAACATTCGGACGGATGCAAGCTGGAGCAGTTCGAAGCTTCTCGACATAGAGGAAGGTGCGGACGGAAAGTTCTCGTCGTCCGGATGGATGATGCTTTGGATAGTTAGGATTCCGAACGGTATATCACGTCGTCCGGACAGCTGCAAGGGATCCAATTTTTATGACTTGTAGATTGTGCAGAATCTCCTGGAAGCACTCTGAATAGCGGAATCTCTGTTTAAAAGCATCATTACAAAGAAGTGATTTTGTCCAACAGAATGAAGCCAATTACAAACTAACATATATGATACGTGGCAAGGGTATTATAGGAATATTTTGACAAAAGTGACCTTTTTGTCACTCTTTGGTAGTTTAGGGGGTCATATTAGTACACTTGGTAGTTCAAGTGGCTACTTTAAAAACAGCTGGTAGTTTGAGGACTTTTTTATATTTATCCCATTTGTTATTTATGTCATTTTGATGACTGATTCCTGGGCATAATAGAGTAACGAAAGAACTCCATCACAAGGTCTTGAATTAATCAACATGAAGACAACTGGAATAGATACCATGTTTCAGCCTGAGTGTGTTTGCTGATTTCCATAGTTTTATACTTTCTTGAAGAACAACTTAGTAGATATCATGCTAAATCTTTCAATAAAGAAAATAGTTAAAGTAGATACCATGCCTAACTCGTTGCTTAAGGAGATCAATAGCTTTAGGAGTAGATATACCATGCCTTTGTGGCTGGCAAACATTAAGCATCGCAATATGGTTTGTAGTATTGTGCATATCATTTCCTAAAAATAGTATGATTAGTAGTGAATATTGGAGCCCTACCCTTTTATTTATTGTTTTCTATTTTGTCGTTTACTTTATTCCATTGCAATCATATTATAATTCATTCAAAACATCTATCTTAGGAAGTTCTCTTTAAACACAATTTACCAATACTCGTGGGAAAGGTCTCGTACTTGCTCTCTATACTATCGTTTTGATCTTGTGCACTTGCGAGTAAAACGTACATTTATTCGCCTATTATTTAGGTGGATATTTGTACAACAATGGTCCGGAGGTTTGAGAAGGAGAAACTCAAACTCAGAAAATAATTTACAAAATTTAAAATAGAAATCATTTTTTGAAACTAAAAAAGCTTTTTTGGTCAAATCGAAATATTTTCGTTTTGACTATTATTTTCGATCGCACCAAACACCGAAATATATAAAAAAAACATTTTTCAAGAAATATTTTACGCAGAAACAAACGGAGCCTAAAAACATGTTTTTGAAAGGTTGTAGAAAATCATGTTACAAAACACATTAGGTTTTGAAAGATTTTAATTATATATATGCTCACCTATTATATCTTTTAAATTGTTCACATTAACAATCCATCTATCTCCTCCAAAGGGAGATTTTAATAAATAACCAAATATTATACTCATGTTAAAGGTCAAGCTGATGATTTTTCTTACCTCTCTCCTTCTTGGACCGCTGCCTTGTCTATATGGAATTTTGTTTATACGGTTAGCCATTTACTTGAGTGATCTTTCATCATTCCAAAGAAATGGTAGCAAGGTACTATTTTTGTAATTTTATTTTATTAAAGAATCATCTTCAATAGCTTGTAGATGTCGTATTCACCTCCTTGACCGTAAAGTCATGAGTAATGATACTCTTCACACCTATTTATCACACCAGTTGATGTAACATGTTCTGAGTGGCTTTCTTTTTGTTTTTATTTTTAAGTGGATGACATAACAAGCTACTTAAAACATGTTATGTCGGCCGATTTGAAATGAATGTGATAAATGGGTGTGAGGAGTAATATTGTTTTAAAGTCATATAAAAGATTATTATATTGGCTCCTTGTCAAAGGTGGAGACAAGAAGCTTTTTGGTTAGGGAAAAGTATTGGCAGGCTGCTATATATGAGTTAAGATTGATGTTGTCACAACAGCAAAATTAGAAAAACTCCTACTCAACCTCTGTTGCTAGAAACTGTAGATGAAAACGATATTGTTAGAATTAGGGGTGTACAAGCGGGGCGGTTGCTAACCGAAAATAATCATTAACCGCCAACAACCGCTAACCGGGAAACCAAAAAACCGAAAGTAACCGCAACCTGATAACCGAATAGCCGGGAACCCGGCTGCGATTACCTGTTATAGAAATTTTAAAAACCGGTTAATAACCGGGTAACCGGTTTATATATTTAAAAAAAAAATGAATACATACATATATTTTTTTAAAAAAATGAATACATATATATATTTTTTTTAAAAATGAATAATATACTTGGGCTTGATGTTAATGGTGAAGAAAAGGTCAATGAGCAGGTAGAAGAGAAAATTACGAAGAATACAAGAAACAAAACAGAACCAACCTTAAAATTCACAAATTCGCAGAGAGGGGGGTTGTGAAAATAATATACTTGGAACACAAATTCACAAATCACATGCACAAGTATCCATCCAACATTACTAATGGTGACTTAGGAATAGGAATTAGCATTAATTACCAAGAATACAAGAAACTAAAATGAAATGACTATTCATATTCATTCATTTGGTGACAAAGGCCAAACTCATCTTACATGATTTTATTTGCAATCATTTTATTTATATGGAATGAATGGTGATAGTAGTATTTACTATTTAGTATTTAGCATTGAATATTGAATGGCCAAATGTTGGATTAAAAAAAAAAAAAAAAAACTGAAAAGATTCAACAATAGTAGCACCTATAACTATTCTAATTAAAAAAAGGCAGGTAAGGGAGACCAACTGTAGCTATTCTACTTAGGCATGACCATAGTAGCACCTGCTTGTTGTGAGCCGCATAGGAGGGGCTTAGACGTTGAGAACCGCAGGCCCTCTCTAAAGTCCGATTGAGCTATAGCTTGACCCAGCTACATCAGGGCATCAATGGGACTCTAGGCGGCTAATACTAATAGGATTGAATATTCCTGATAAGCGCTGAATGTTGCACATTCAAACCCCTTAACTTGCATATGTTAATTCCTTAGCATTGTTATTTGTTTGATTTTGTATTGTTTTAATGTTTTCAGGTTTTAAATAAAGATACAATTAATTCCATTAATTTTGGGCTTAAAGCACACTTTGAGAAGACCTAGAAGATATGTTTAAACTTAACCAATCATAATAGAATACCTATATGATGTGGTTAAGTTTAATCAAATCAAGTGAAGGATTAAATCGGAATTTCTCCACTAAGAGTCAAAATCGGATTGGATTCAAATTTGGATTCTGCATATGTCTCAGTGTTTGGATCATAACTTTTGCGTCAGATATCAGATTACAATGAAATTGGTGGTGTTGGAAAGCTAGTAAAATATTCAACAAATATATCAGAAATATATTTTGTCTAATTCGAACGTTTACTATGCTAAAATTGCCTCGTAATAAAAGACCGCAATTCTTGCCGAATTTGGAATCCTTTTCCTACTTGGACAAGAAGACTCAAGAGATGATTTTTATGGAATTCCAAAGGCTTCTAGGACTTGTGTGCTCCCTATAAATAGACCCCTAAGCTTCAAGAGAAGGTGTGCTTGGTGCTTGGGCTTGTGCTTAGATTTAGACAGAAAATTCTTCTTGGAGGCCTGACAAGTTGAAGAGGAGAAGAACATGGCAGGAGACCATCCCAGCACTACGATGAGCGGCTAAATTCCTAATAGCGTGTTGATGTAGCCCTTTCCAAGTAACAATGGTTTAATTGTATTTTAGTTTGGGATTTTCTCTATGCATGATGGTTGTATAACTGTGAGAATTGATTTTAATGTTTATATTCAATCATTATGAATTTCTTATCTTGTCTTAGAAAGTCTTTTATATTGATTGATCTCAATCCTTCATATTTTATGTGATTATGTGAATGATTGTTATACAACGGTTTTAATTGATATATGATCAAGAGGATTAGATAGACCATGCCTAGGGAAGACGGATTGTACTACACCCTAGTTTAGTGTAATTTAGGTAGACAGTCCGTGCCAACCGAAGATGGGTTATACTATTCCATTGATTGTGTGTATATCCTATTAAAGACATAGCTAGTCCATGCCTAGGGAAGACGAGTCGTACCGTATCTTAGTGGTTAGGTGGACGGTCCGTGCCAACCGAAGATGGATTATACTTATTCTTTAGAGATAATTTCTTGACTACTCGAGTGAGACGAGTCATATATCATGCATAGTATGAATTTTCCTTGTTAATTTATGATTGACCATTGTTATGCGGTGAGTGGTGAAATCAATCCCTTATTCTTTATCTCATCCCTACTATCTTTAAATTTATGTCTTTTACTTTTATGCATTTATTTTTAGAAAACAAAAACCAAATCAAACATATTTTTAATTAAGTTATATTTAATCTCGATAAGCTTGATAATAATACCTACGCATTCCTTGAGGTTCGACACCCTCTTTATAGCCTTATCCTACAAGGATTCGTCCAATTGCGAGTGGTTATTTATTATTGATATATTTTGGTAAACAAAAGACCACATCAATTTTTGGTGCCGTTGCCGGGGACTGCAAACGGTTATGTTATTAAGTTTTAAAGATTGAATTTAACTTGATTATCTTTTTTGTTTTTATTTTATTTTATTTTAATTTTGGTTTCTTTTTATTTTTTATTTTTTATTTTTTTGTTTTCAATTTTTGTTTTTATTTTCTTTTGTTATTTTGTTTTATTTTTGTCAATTTAATTCATGTGGGGAGGCATTCCAACCCCCCACGAACCATGTTCATATTGTTGTAGTCATTATCATCATGTTAAAGACTGTCCAACTGTAGGACAATTTTCTAACTATTCTTATGAGCATATGAACACACAGTTCTCTAGACCGAGGAATGAGCCTTACTTTGATTCCTATGACCCGGCATGGAGTAACCAGTCTAATATCTCGTGGCAAGCTCAAGCTCCTGAAAATTATGCTCCACAATTTCATGAACTGTACCATCAGGCATATCCGCAATTCAATGATCAAACGGCCTATCCACCATCTAACTTTCATCCTCCCCACCAGCAATGGCAATCATCTCCATATTGTGCTGACTTTGAGGATAACTGGCAGCCTTCTTCTCAGGCTACACCATCACGTCAATTAGATTCTGACGTTCAAGCTCAGATATTGAAACTTATGGGTGAGATCAATCAGAAACTCACTCAAACAGTGACCTCTCTCGGTCAGACATTGAACTCTCACTCTGAATCCATTGCCAAGATAGAAGCTCACGAAGAGGAGCCATCTCCCATCTACTGGCTTCCACAACAACAATTTCAATAGGAACAATATACTCCTCAATTCTCCGCCGAGATAGAAGCCAAGATGGATGCTCACGAAGAGGAGCCATCTCCCACCTACTGGTTGCCACATCAGCAATCTCAGGCTGAACCACCTCCTCCGATGAGTTCTAACTTTCAAGATCAGATGATGAAATTTATGAGCAAGATGGATCAAATAAGAGACTCTCAAACTCAGATTATGAAGTCTCACCAGGAAAAATATACCTCTCAATTCTTCACCGAGATGGAAGCCAAGATGGATGCTAACTTTGAACAAATCATGAACCACCTCAATAGAGAAGAAGAAGAGCTTCAAAGACAGTTGGTGGCCAATCTTGATGGACACTACATGGTGAATGAGAGTACTTCTTATCATGAGCAAGCCATCTCCACAATGAAGAATGGAGATGTGGTCGAGATTATGTGGAAGAGATGAAGGAGGAGCAAATTGAGGCCCCACAAGCTCTACATCAGGCATTAGGCGAGGAAATGAGCACTGAGGCTCATTCATCATCCACTCTTATCCTTAAGATGCCATATGAACCCCGAGCCCCTATTGCTTGTGATTTACCAAGAGGTCAGGAGAGTAGTTTGTTAGGGATATTAGAAGAGCAAAAAGAGACTATCAAGGTAGAAAACTTCCTTGTGTATTCTCCTCATTCTATTCCAGTTCATGATTCCCTTCCGGATGAGAAACTACTTAAGAATACTTAGAGGGATCTACCTCGATATGCGGGTATTCGAAATTACCTTTCTGTAGGTAAAATTTATTCTCTTTGGTCCAAGAGAAGAAAAGATTGGTGCTTCAAATTTAAATTTAAGGGTCAGAGAGCATTGAGCGCATCAAGGATGTGGATTCCGTTGGCTTGGCGGATCCCACATATTTTTACTAAATGAGTCAGCTTCATTGGTTTGAGCACAGGCCTTGTATGCTCGAGTCCTCTATCAGGCCAGGGTACATGATCTCCTTCCAGGTTTATCTTCTCCATTGTTATTTCATTCTTTGTTTATATTTTTACAATAATGTGTTGCACTTAACTAGTATTTGGTTGGAGTATCACTATCTTTTTCAGGACATGTGTTTTTGCAATCAAGTTTGGGGGTATGATATGCCCCACATATGCTCATTCAGGTATTCCTATCCTCTTATTGTTATGTTCAGTTCTATACACACATTGGGGACAATGTGTGATTCAAGTTTGGGGGTATGGAAGAACAAAACACTGTCCAATATTTTGCTATGTTATCTCTAAGAATTTGGTTGAAGTTAAATCCTGATTTGTATTTCATTGGTGAGCTTAACATGATGAACACATGATCACTTGACTAGGGAATTAAGAAGTTTTGTTATTTTCTTTGGTAGCATGAGATATTACTTGTTTCAATTTGATTCTCACAAGAACACTATCACGTAGTCTATGGGGTATGAAATTTGAAATCAATTATGTTTGTTATCAATATCTTGGATACAGTTGGGTAACTTGTTGGAGTAATAACTTTGGCATAAAATAAATAAATAAATAAATAAAATAAATGAAAAGGAAAGGGCAAAAAAAAAAAAAAAAAAAGGAAAGAAAGAGAATAATATTGATCACTTTGAGCTTTTCACTAAGTAACCGGATCTCTTGCCTCATTAAGCATTGAGTATTCGCGTCAAAAGGTGGAAGTTTACCTTGATTGATAAATGGCTAAGTTTAGCTTTGTAGCCTTTTTGACTCGAGTTAGTAAGTCTTTAGGGTGTTTTACACCTAATGCCCTAAAACCATCTGGTTTGGGAGTCATTGACCTAACACTCGTTACATGGGTCAATTAGAAAGCTTAAGGGAGCTAAGCATTGCACAGCCTGCATATATATAATAATAATAAATATATATGCCTTGGTTGTTTTATCTAATGGGGAGTCCAGCGAATTTTGAGTGTTGAACCATTCATGATTGAGATTAGTTTTTGAAACCCCATGACTATGTGTTAAGTTCAATTTACACTAATTGAATCTTGTGATATCTCATAATGCCATGTTACTAGCTTAATTTTTAATTCTCTAAAATTATGAAGATGGAGTGTATTTTGTTAAGCTTGCTAATGAATGAGAACCATTATTTTTATGATGTTGCATTCTTGAGGATAACATGGTAGGAACAATGTTTGTGGGTATCATTCCTGGCAAACCCTCACGAGACTTCACTCGTCCACTAGGGAGGCCTAGAGGTTTAAAAGGCTTGTTGCATACGCTAAATGCAATCGTACATCCCACGAAAGAATGATTTATCTTGTTGTTTTTCAGTTTTATTTCTTGTTTTGTATTGCTAAGGGACTAGCAATATGTAAGTTTGGGGGTGTGATAAGCGCTGAATGTTGCACAGTGAAACCCCTTAACTTGCATATGTTAATTCCTTAGCATTGTTATTTGTTTGATTTTGTATTGTTTTAATGTTTTTAGGTTTTAAATAAAGATGCAATTAATTCCATTAATTTTGGGCTTAAAGCACACTTTGAGAAGACCTAGAAGATATGTTTAAACTTAACCAATCATAATAGAATACCTATATGATGTGGTTAAGTTTAATCAAATCAAGTGAAGGATTAAATCGGAATTTCTCCACTAAGAGTCAAAATCGAATTGGATTCAAATTTGGATTCTGCATATGTCTCAGTGTTTGAATCATAACTTTTGCGTCAAATATCAGATTGCAATGAAATTGGTGGTGTTGGAAAGCTAGTAAAATATTCAACAAATATATCAGAAATATATTTTGTCTAATTCGAACGTTTACTATGCTAAAATTGCCTCGCAATAAAAGACCGCAATTCTTGCCGAATTTGGAATCCTTTTCCTACTTGGACAAGAAGACTCAAGAGATGATTTTTATGGAATTCCAAAGGCTTCTAGGACTTGTGTGCTCCCTATAAATAGACCCCTAAGCTTCAAGAGAAGGTGTGCTTGGTGATTGGGCTTGTGCTTAGATTTAGATAGAAAATTCTTCTCGGAGGCCTGACAAGTTGAAGAGGAGAAGAACATGGCAGGAGGCCATCCCAGCACTATGTAATACCCGGGAAAGACACCCTACTTAAGTTATTAAAATATGTGCATGAGTACAAGGCTTAAGAATTGTTATATAGTCTAATAAAAATTATGTATTTATGCATGTAAAGAAATAGATCAGTGAAGTTGAAATTGATCGAGCGACTTTCTGGTCGATCGAGCGATTATAGGTCGATGTCGATCGATCGACTAAGTTTCGATCGAGTGATTTTATCCAGTGCGACGCAGCTTACGGGTAAACAGCAGAGAAGTGATTTTCTACCTTTGATTTTGAACCCATTGCTTATGGACGGCTCCAAATGATTGAAACTTATTTAGTTAGCCTAAGTTAGCTTAGTTTGGTTGAAATTGAACTAGATATGGTGGTACAACTTAATCATGACACTAGATATGGAAGAAAATCTAATCTTGGATATTAGATGATCTTGCATGGATATTTTTTTCTCTTGCTGTCAAAGATCTGACCATTGGAAGAATTTGTGCTGGATTGATCTTAGCCATTCGAAGTTATTATATATAGCATGCATGGGACATCAAAAACCAGCCTAAGCTCTCCCCATACCACTCACGTAAGCTCCTTTTTCTTTCACTGTTTTGGTGTTGAATCTCCCATGGAAAAATCTCTCTCATTCTTCTGTGAAAGCCAGCACTTATAGCCAGAAATGAAGCCTTAAATCTCCTCTTGTTTCTCAACAAAACACCAGAAATCAGCATCTGAAATCTTCCTCTGATTCTAGCTCAAAAACCAGAAACTACCAACTCATTTCAAGCACTTTGTTTTGGAGTTAGACCCCTTCCTTCTATCCAACCTGTTGGGTGCGAATTTTGGTAAGTAAATCTTCCTTTCTACTCTCTAAAATTCAGTATGTGTTCCCTAGGATCATGGGTAGTTTCTCCTCTTAAAAGAATTACACTCATGAAGCTTTAAACAAACAAGATAGTAGCTTTGTTTTAATACTTTTGTGTGGGAATGAGTTGCTGAAATATAGGAGTTTTGATTAATGAAAAGGAGTGTGTGAAGTGAAGATGTGTGTGTGTTGTATGCTGGAATTCCCTGCATGAATGAGAATATTAAAGTATAAACTTAGTAAGTAAGTGTATATGGGTATATGGCTAATGTGTGTGTGTGTGTGTAGAAAGTATTATTTTGGCTACACATGGGTATGAATGGGAATTATATGTATATATCAACATACTAGTTGGAGTTAATGGCTAGTAAAAGAGGATGTCTTAGTTTCATTATTCAATAACCTAAGATGGCATTCAATATCTTGATTAAGAGAACCGAAAACGGAAGTATTAGGACAACGGTTAAAATGATACTTTAAGGATAAATATAGTAAACATATTGTAGCATCTTTTCACTAATTTAGTATTACTATATGATTGGAATTATGCAGTTATAGAGAAAGACTTTTGGAGCAGAAACTAGTAAGTATCTCTATACTTACTGAGGACGAAGCTGGTTGACTTTTCCTATAATATTATGTTTACTGCTTTATTTACTTGTTTGCGCATGTGGTTTTGCATATTTTATTATTTTTAATAACCTGTCTAATAACAAGCTGTTGGATCAAGATCCACGATGGGTATGCGAGGCTTCACATGAGTTCCAAGGTTCTCAGTGAATGAGGAGATACCTGAAAAGGATAATAAATACAAAAACTGGTGTACCAAGGTCACCAGGGAAACCAAGGTTTCCAGGAGCCAAGGCTCCCAAAGATTATAATTAAAAGTTAAGTGAGGAAACCAAGGTTTCAAATAACACGCTAACCGTGCCAAGGCCAACAGAGTAGTGGAAAAAGGGAAATACCTAAAACTTTACACTTAAAACTGTCATTGCCTTATGATTACGTTTATGTTCACTTTATGTCTATGATTCGCGATCATAGATTATATTTTGTATATACATGTGATTATATGGCCACTGCATTGTGTTGCATTAACTAAATAAATCAGCACTCATATTATTATTGGAAACAGCGGACTCGCTTTAGTGTTTATGTTGTTTTCTTCTCTTTGTATGGTATTTGTAATGGCTCCTAGTTAAGTTTTTGTAAGGCTGGATAGCCTACCTTTTGGGACTACCCTGTTGTAGTTCATTAGCCTAACTTAAGACAGTACTTATAATTCTCCAGTTATATGTAGATATTTGACTTGTATAATTATCTAGCCCGGTGAGGCATGACTAGTATTATTGTTTGTATAATTATGCTGACTGGCTTATTATATATTTTGAGGTATTTCAGTAGTAGCTCTGAGTTGTCAACCTATTCCCAATTTATATTACATTTATTCCGTTGCCAATAATTACCTCTGATAAGTTAGTAATGTCTCATGGAAATTCGAAAAATTTTCACTTACGCTTTTTGTAAAAGCGGGGCGTTACACACTACGATGAGCGGCTAAATTCCTAATAGGGTGTTGATGTAGCCCTTTCCAAGTAACAATGGTTTAATTGTATTTTAGTTTGGAATTTTCTCTATGCATGATGGTTGTATAACTGTGAGAATTGATTTTAATGTTTATATTCAATCATTATGAAATTCTTATCTTGTCTTAGAAAGTCTTTTATATTGATTGATCTCAATCCTTCATATTTTCTGTGATTATGTGAATGATTGTTATACAACGGTTTTAATTGATATATGATCAAGAGGATTAGATAGACCATGCCTAGGGAAGACGGATTGTACTACACCCTAGTTTAGTGTAATTTAGGTAGACAGTCTGTTCCAACCGAAGATGGGTTATACTATTCCATTGATTGTGTATATATCCTATTAAAGACATAGCTAGTCCATGCCTAGGGAAGACGGGTCGTACCGTATCTTAGTGGTTAGGTGGACGGTCTGTGCCAACCGAAGATGGATTATACTTATTCTTTAGAGGTAATTTCTTGATTACTCGAGTGAGACGAGTCCTATATCATGCATAGTATGAATTTTCCTTGTTAATTTATGATTGACCATTGTTATGCGGTGAGTGGTGAAATCAATCCCTTATTCTTTATCTCATCCCTACTATCTTTAAATTTATGTTTTTTACTTTTATGCATTTATTTTTAGAAAACAAAAACCAAATCAAACATATTTTTAATTAAGTTATATTTAATCTCGATAAGCTTGATAATAATACCTACGCAGTCCTTGAGGTTCGACACCCTCTTTATAGCCTTATCCTACAAGGATTCGTCCTATTGCGAGTGGTTATTTATTATTAATATATTTTGGTAAACAAAAGACCACATCAATTCCCATTTTTGGAGTCGAACTCTCACCCTAGTGCATGCCCAATCACTTGAGAATTTCCTAGAGGCCACTGAATTACCACCACTGATAGTCACACTGGTTTACCCTTAGTTACACGAAAAGGTAACTCTAGGTATTTAAGGAAAGCCAATGAAACTAGAGTTATTTATTTATGGTAGAAGTATGATTCTACCTCCCTTTTCTTTTTAGAAAACAATTTTACACTTAACCAGACCCTTCTAGGTAAGTTTCAAACAATTTGTCTATGCTGATTAGTCTTTGATTATCTCCATCTCTTCTACCACATCCAATTGCTTCATTAGAAATTTGCCCCCACAAGCTTATGATTGGACAATCTTTGACAAATTCTATGCCATAGACTAGTTGTGATAACTTGCTAGTACTCGAAAAGACAGATGAAAATTATAAGCAAATTAACTCTACCCTTTATTTTAACCACAAGGTTTCAAATTCTAAAAACAATAAAATAATAAAGCAAGTTAAAATGATGTAGCTTACTAGACAAAGTTAAATAACCATATATAGCTTATGCACGAAACGAAGCAACTCTATGTAGTGCATGAATACCCTTAATTCCTATCCATAATTTGAAAAAGAAGGAAAAACATGGCTAAGACTACCAAATCTATTTGTTTCTTTGTTATTTTCTTCACATTCATACTTCTTGTAAACGGGGGTAAGTAGTTTTTTTAATATGTATTTCAACTCATATCTTGTGTTAATAAATATGTGTTTTAACCCCAAGGGGTTGGCCTAGCGGTTAAGGCTTGCGGCTTTTAGGGATATTATCTCTTGAGGTCTCGAATTCAAAAAAAATTAGGTGCTACCTCCCTCTTGGGGCCTGTCAAGGCGAAGACCGCGTTTCAAGATTCAATATCTCTAGTGGCATGAGGTATTGGGCTATGGATTAGTCTGGTGGATCTTGAATGGGCCTCTGACTACCACTTCATGTGGGGCAGCTCAAAGTACGCCTCACTATATAAGTGAAATTGGGAAAACCTTGATTAAAAAAAGGAAATTTTTCCTTTCATTTATAAGTATTTCACTGCATTTTTATATAATTTTTTTTTTCTAATGATTTGTTTGTATGGCAGAATCCATAGTGGATAACAATTGTAAGAAAAAATTTTGTACTGGTTGCATCGTGGACTGTGACGAGAGATGTAGGAAAGAAGCGCACGCGCTCCGTGGGAAATGCCACTTATGGTATAGAATATTTTTTCAAGCATGCTTCTGCTACTTCTGTTGAACGACGACAGTTGGTAAATGCATATAAGCATAAATGGGTTGTAATGATCTATATACTATTACAAATAATATCGATCTTAAGTGACTTTGCCTTTCATTACCGCCCTTGTTGGCGCGCCAGTTCTCTTTATAGGTTGAGTCATTTTTTTTACATGTTCTTAATAGTTTTTTAGATTGTTGTACTGATAGCTGGTTGTTTTTGGGCTCTTGTTTGGGTTACCCACCTATTATTTTTACTTTTCATGTAATTTTCATTTCCTTTTAGTCTAAGACTCTCTCCCTTGATGTATATAGGGGGTAATGCCAAAAGAAAGACTCGTGTCCTCCTCAAGTCCTCCCAAAATTTATGTGGCTTTTAAAATCACAATAAGATGTATAATAGATCACTATTGAATTTTGATCTAATTGTAATTTTTAAAGTCACATCAATTTTTTGAGGACTCCAAAAGTAGGGATGGAACTAGGGGGGCCGGTAGGGGTCATGGCCCCCCCTTAGTTCCAAAAAACAAATAGGTAAAAAAAAAAAAAATTAGCCTATTGACCCCTAGCTTCTGCCCATAAGAGCTTCTGTCTCCATCCCTGTCAAAAAGGACATTGGTCTTCCTTTTAGGAGTTTTAGCATTACTCGTATAGGCCATGTACCACGTGTTCAATGAATCAATATATGCTTATTTATTATAGTGTATTTCACGGCTTTAAATGGCTTTATGAGTTTCTATTTTGACTTTTAGATCATTGAGTTTGTTCCGTTATCTAATCGTTCATTCCCTCCAATTCCGAATAGATTTCGTTAATTTTTTAATGGAGTCCACATAAAATTATAAGGGTTAAATAAACTTTATCCCCCTTAACTAACAACCATTTTTTATAAAGCCTCACGAACTGACAGTCTATCACTTAGATACATCAAACTACCAATTTGTTGCATTTAAGCTACTCCGTTAGAGGTTGCCATCTGTTTGGATGGAAAAGTGGCCACGTGCCATATACGTGACCACTTTTCTATCATTCTTCCTATCATACCCCTTATTTCTTTAAAACCAAAATTAAAAAATTAAGAAAGAGAGAGAGAGAGAGAGAGAGAGAGAGAGAGAGAGAGAGAGAGAGAGAGAGAAGAAGAAGAAGAAGAAGAAGAACCTTGATTTTGGGTGGTCCGTTTCAGCCACCCAAAATCAAGGTGGGGGTGGCCCGCTAGCCACCCTCATAGGAGGTTGAAGGTGATTCGCGGCCACCCCTAGTTATGGACCTAATTTCTCAAGCACGTAACAGATAAATTTAGGGTTGTTCAAGATACCCTGACACCTCCCAAATAAACTATAAGAGTTGAATAATTAATAATTTTCTCATATTCTTTATCGATAAGCTCAATGACTTTATATAGAGACTACATAAAAGAAATAGACTTGAAATAAAATACACAAACACAAGATAACTAATGAAATAAAACTACTAATAGAACTACTAAATTACGAAAGTCCTAATGAGATAATATATCTCTTGTTCTAAATTAAAAGAGTCTTGCTACTGCAAGACTCCTTCTGCCGTAAGCCTATAGACTCGTAACACTCATTCCCTCTAAAATTGTACCTTGTCCTCAAGGTCTTACATCTTGCTTTGGAAGTCGGGTGGTTGGGGAGGTGGAGCAAAACTCCTTCTGCTGTAAGCTTGTAGACTCGTAACACTCATTCCCTCTAAAATTGTACCTTGTCCTCAAGGTCTTAAATCTTGCTTTGGAAGTCGGGTGGCCGGGGGGGTGGATCGCAGCCACCCTCAACCAATCTAGGGATGGCTTGTAACTCATTGGGGGTGGCTCGCAGCCACTGCCATGGTGGCTGGGGTGGATCGCAGTTACTCTCAACCAATCTAGGGATGGCTTGTAACACACTAGGCATGGCTCACAACCACCCCCATGGTGGCTAAAGGGTGGCTCAGTCACCCTTGGTTTCCACTTTTTATTTTTTTATTGATTAATAAATATAAGGGGTAAATTGGTTTTTAATGGTAAAAAAAGAGGGTAGTTTCAGAAGAATTTGGTCAAATATGGTTTTTCCATCAACTCTAACAGTTAACCCTAACGGAGTGGGTTAATTGTCACATATGCTAGTTCACGGGGATAAAATATATATATATATATAGTTATTAGTTAAGGGGGCCTAAGTATATTTATCCCAAATTATAATTATACAATTTTTCAAAAGAGAAAAGAAAAAGAAAAATATAAGGGGTGGCTCGAGACCACCCCTTTGATTGTTTTCTCTCCTTTTGTTTTTTTTTTTTTAAATTTCTTTTTAGTTTCTTCTTTATTTTAAAAAATTGTATAATTGTAATTTTATATGGTTTCGTAACAAAATGACAAAATCTATTTGGAATTGGGTAAAAGGACCCATTTGATAACAAAGACAAAATCAAGGTGCTAAAAGTTAAAAATAGAAACTCAAGAAATGATTTGGGAAAGGCCCAAAACATAAAGTCTAATATGGTAATTTTCCTTTACAAATATGATTTTAAATTATAGAAATTTAGTATATGCCTCTCTAAGATGGCCTCTCCCTTGAAGTCTTACAGGGTTTCTCATTGGTTTATCATGTACCATATGTTCAAGGGATAAATGTATGGTTGTTTACTGTATTATATCATAGGGCTTGTATTGTGCCTATGAGTTTGAATGGAACAAAACATATGTATACAGTTACAGCTAGATTGCATAGATCATTTAAATGGAATTTCATACTAGAGGCACCAATATGCCTATGAGTTTGAATGGAACAGAGCATATGTATATACTTATGGCTAGAGTGCATATGATGTTTTATATGGCATTGAGCTTATTTGCGCTTATATATAGGTATTTCATGATGGTTTGGAAGTGCTTGTATCTCAAAATAGCTGGGTTATGATGCTACTCCTTTTCTGCTTAAACGTATCCATATGCTTGTTATTCCCAAAGGTTTGGAAAACTTGTATACAGGTATGGCTTAGTCATATGATATATGTAAAAATGAGTGTATAAATAGTAAGATTCCTCATGGATACGAAGTGCCTGTGTTTACCATATTATCTACAAAACTTTTAAAGAATGATTCTCACTAATAGTAGCTATTATAGTAAATGTAAGGTAGAAAATAAAAGAGTTGGCTCATTGTGAAAACTTAGTATGTTTTATATTGATAAGTTTGTGGACTCACACTTCCACCTATGCAGACGTGGCTATCACCACGACCTTGTAGGTGTTGATGGGCTACAGGTACAGCTGATGTCGACGATGACCTGGTGGCGAGATACTACGACTAAGGCTCTTCGTATTTAGTCATATGTGTGTTGGACTCGGATAGTCCGTCTTTTTGTAAAGACCTTTTGTATATGGCTTGTGTCGCAAGTGACACTTATTTTGCATTGTCATTCTCACTGTAAATAATATTTGATTTAAGCCTTAAACAGATAGACAGATATATGGCTCTAATGTTATATTACACTTTTAAGTTAATGAATTTAGTTCTGCTGCTATAGATTTATCTCTGATATATATATATATATATATATATATATATATATATATATATATATATATATATATATATGATGTATTAGGTTAATGTTGGCTTAATGACTAATCATCATGCCACTGTGGTGATTCCATTTTTGTTTAAATAAAAAATGGGTCGTCACACCTTAACTCATTTGAAATCATCTTAAGACATAACTTAACATAATTGAAAGTATTGAAATCAATCACAAGCATATATCATCTCAAAATATCATTGGCTTGGGTTTACATGAGTGCTAAGTCGCACATTGATTCTTTACTAGGTGAAATTGGGCTTTATACGTGACTTCGGAGACCTCCAATTGTAACTTAACTAGTCCTTTTAGGATAACAGCACAAATGTGGCTAGCCACTTCTCCTACGTCCTGACAAATGGTATCAAACCAACCTAGGAACACTATGTGGCACTACAAAACTACAACATGACATGGAGCCTGACAAGGACGTTAGATATTTGAATAGGAGATATTGTGACACTCTAAAAAGTTAGTCCCACATTGGGTTAGTGGATTGTGAAGGTGTTGCATGAGTACGAAGCATTAGTTTCATTTTTATGTGAAACTAGGCTTTATATGTGATTTCAATGAGCTCCAATTATAACTTAACAAGTTTTTTTTGGGTAATAACGTAGATCTGACTAGCATTTTCTCTAAGTTGTGATAATTACTTTTGGAAACTCATGTTAAGAGGTCCTATAATGTACATTCTAACATGTTCACAATGCATTAGCTGTGAATTCTTACAAATAAGGACAAGTATAGAAGTTCCAGGTTCCTTATTGATTGCCCTCCTTTGGGTGAAGTTGAATTAGTATATAATCAATAGAGACAACTTGGAGAGTTTTTTGGAGAACTCAAAAGCAAGTTTGGAGGATGAGCTAAGTGGTCTTGTTCCGTTTTTGATTGGTTAGATATAATGACATTATGTGTGCGTTGGTCATTTATTTTCATAGTATGAAAGCCTAGATTTCCATACTTCATTGACATATTTCCCTACTTTCTATGGTCGCTCATAAGCTGTCAAATTATCAAGGTGCAGGGGCATCCTGTTCTTAACCATGCCAGATGGACTTACATCTAGACAAAATAACCCCTGTTAAAACATTTAAAACTCTTTCAATCATAAAATATTGATACACACTTAAATAGTGTGGATAGCCATTGTTAGTTTTTGTATTGGCTGCATTCTGTTGACAAAATCACTACTAAGTAATGTTGTTGCTTTCACAGGGATGCCGTATCCTTTCAGAATTTTCAAGTTGTTAGAGTTTATTTCTCTAAAGATGGAAAGAGCCTTATTATGACAAGATCAGTGTCACAAGCTTCAAGAAGGCTATTTCAAGTGTTCATGGAAGATTCTGTGCAGATTCCAACTCAGAGAAGTCGGATCCCAAGCTTCCGTCCGAATGGCCCAGTATAACATTTGGACGCTCATCAGTCAACAACATCCGTCTGACGACGTGGCAATACAGTCCGGACACCCATCAATGTCAAGAAGCTTCAAACAGCTCAAGCTTGCATCTGTCCGGACGTTATGGTAACACGTCTGGACGATATTCAAAGTTTGATAAGATTTCAGCATTCCAATGCATCCGTCCGGACGCCAGTCAGAGCTCGAGGAGAATTAGGTTTTCCTTCGCAGACACAGATATGGGAAGACAGCTGCAACCGTCCGGACTACGTGGTTATTCTGTCCGGACGCTATCCTTGATAAGGCAAGACGTGGAGTAGATTTGCAATCGTCCGGACATCAAGTCTTCATTGTCCGGACTGTCATTATGAAAATTACGTGCAGCTAAAGTGCAACCGTCTAGACGCTAGGGCAACACCGTTCGAACGCTAAGGCAACACCGTTCGAACGTGGCCTTTTTCAAGAAAGAAAATCAGCGCTTTATGGAAATTCGGTTGCACATTTCACCGTCCAAACGGCCTCAACTTGCGTCCGGACGTCGTCAAGAGAAAACTGAATCAGAGTCGATTTAGGTCTTCTGTAGCCTCTAAATAGAGGCCTCTAGGCATGTACAATTTACAGAATTCGGTATTGAATTCTCTATAGCTTAGAGAGAATATTTTAGGAGTTATCGTGTTAATCCGCTCACTCTCAAGCCGTTGCCAAGTGCTGTTGTTGTGTTGAAACTAAAGTCTATCTTAGGAGTTGGCCCTAAGATAAAGGATTCCATTGAAGATCCCTTCAAGTAGGTGACTTGGTTGGGAGGCGTTCGTGTTGGGTTACACGTCAGAGTTCAAGGTATGACCACTGCATAAGGGTATGTGAGTGCTACTGCTTTGTAATTAGCTTTGTCTTCTGAATAGTGGATATCCTGGGTTTGACTGCCCCGGAGTAGTTTTTCTCTTAATTGAGTTTCCACTTCGTCAACAAAATATTTGTGTCATTTAAATTTCGCAATTTAAATATTTTGTTGCACACTATCACACACTTGGTAAATTAGAAGTCAACTTTATTTTTCAGTTGGTATCAGAGCAAGTACACTCCGTTTAAAGGATTTATTTCCTGAGTGTGATCCTTATCTTCTTGTGACTTCTATTTTGTTGTTAATACCTTTTATCATGAATTTTTCTCAGTTCTCTGAAGAGAATTCTGATATTGGGCTCTCTAAGGTTTTTGATAAATTGAGTAAAACTTCTAAAAACTCTAATAAAGAGCTCAAAAATGTTAAGCAAGAAAAAGAGTCTTTAATTATTAAATTGGCTTAATCATTTGTTTTGATTGACTCTTTGAAATCTTAAAATACCATGCTATTTGACATTATTGATACACTTGAGAATAAATTAAAGAATCTGAAGATCTCTTGAAAAAATTATCTAATGATAATTTAAAAAGTATATTTTGTATTCATTCAGATATTTCTAACAAGCCTGATTTAATTGTTGATGATTTGAGTGCTTCTACTTCACATGCTTCTGATTCTGAATTAGATTCTATTGTTATTAAGCCTGTGATAGTAGACACTGCTTGTTTGGATATTTCTGAAAATTTTTGCTTAAATAATTGTGTAAAGCCAAAATCCAAAGATATAGGTACACAAGCTTATGGTAAGTTTGTCCCTACTTGTCATAATTGTGGGAAGGTTGGTCATATTAGACCAAATTGTTTTCTGTTAAAAACCTACAGATGTTGGATTAAGCAAGATGCTCTGAAGAAAGGTAAAATTGAAGAATCTTCCTCATCCAAATATGTCCCTCCACATAGGAGAGATATAAAAGGTAAGGACAGTGTTATTTGTAAGAATGCTAACCTAAAAACTACAGAGACTGTCAAAAAGCATTCAAACAAAAGAAGCATGCTCACCTGTCATCACTGCGGCATCACCGGTCACATCCAACCCAAATGTCCACAGCTCCAGGCTCAGAATCGAAGGTTCAAAAGGAGCTGCCAACAAGAGCTACATCAAGCACTCTACCTCCGACGGCACTTCAAACTCCACGGCATCAGCAGCGATAGCAGAAGTTTGTTCCTGCCAATCAGAGTGGCAAACCAAAGAAGAACAAATCAAGGTGCTACAAGATAAAGCTGCAAAAGCCTAATGGCAACTATGGCTATGAAGGATTGCTGAGCAAAATATAAGGTATGCTAAGAAGAATGGACAACATGAACAAGACTTGCAAACCACCACCACGGGTCAAGCAGGGATGGGTTAGGAATGATGAGACCATTCACCCCTTGAGGGGGAGTAGACTCACCTAGTAGAGGTGTAGTCTCACCATGCCCAGGATTTTGGTTCCTAAATCCTAGTGCATGTCAGGTATGTTTGCATTGCATTGTTTATCATGTCATATCTTATTCATGCCTTGCACTCTGTTTGAGGAAGCAATTATTCTATCCCCATATTTTGTTGTCTTGAGAAACTTCTGCAAATATTTTTTTTGGGATGACAGTTAAAAGCACGTCGGACGGCTGCTTTTCTTAGTATTTCTAAACTTCTCTCCCTGAGGACAGGTTTGATTTTACCTTACATGCTGGGACTAGATGTTATTGCCTTTTCCATAAGCATGTCCTTGTTGTTTTTCTGTCTTTTTTTTTTTCAACATAGAAAAAAAAAAAATGGGGGAGAAGATGCAAAATTTTATTTTTTCTTTTGATAGCTTTTCAGATATTACATGTATTTTTGCCTGATATCTCAGTTCATTGTGCATTGATTAAATATGCTTATATATGATTGAAAGTTTATGCCTGATATCCGATAAGTTTTCTTGTTGCATCTTAATGCTAGATAGTTGCTTTTCTCATGCGATGAAAAATTGTGCACTATCCAAAGCTCCCCTAAGGTACATTTTTTTTCTCTCTGATTTTTAGCTTTTGGAAATTCTGATAAGAGAGAGATTTTTTGCTAAGATGGTCAAATTGACCAACTCACTAGTTGAACCTAGAGCCTAAAAATTCTAGCATTCTCTCTAGGTTGCAGCAACAAGTGATAAAAAGCATTCAAATGAATAAATATGGATAAATAAAAAGATCCACTACTTTTGTGCTATAAATCTGTTCTAACACTTATCCCTATAGAAACAATGACCAAATCATTTCGGAAATAAACGGTCACTAAAGGACTAAGTAAAAAAGAAGGACTGCATCTTAGGGGGAGTGTATCAGATGAAGGTGGTTAGGCCCTAGTAAAATAAGGTTTGATTTTTGACTGATCTTCATTAATTTTCTCTCTTGTTTAGAAAATTCAGTTGCTTTAAGTCATATCAATGAATTTCATACCTTATTGAGAAAGCTTTCACACATACACACGCATTACATGAGTTGAGTAATCTATTTAAAAATTCTATTTGCAGGGAAATTTGTGCTTATTGAATACTTGACTCTCAATTATATCTCTGCATATTTTTGATTTGCTATTTGACTGTCTTATCATTTATTTATACATATATGTTCTGAAGCTAACTTTAAGGAAAAATATTTTTCTACAAATTTTTCTCCAGTTTCAGATTTTCAGTGTGAAGTGTCTGGACGAACCTATTCTTACGTCCGGACAAGAGCAGTCTTGCCATACGCTAACCTAGCAGTAGCCGTCCGGACGGTTAAGTGACACGTCCGGACGGGATCTCTACAAGTTTAAGACTTGCGTCTCTTTCTTTGCCATCCGCACACCTCTGCATTTTTATTGATTTATCATGTCCTGTTGTGTGTTTTTCTCGCGAATTTTTCTCGAGATTTTGGCATTCTTTGCACATCTCTTCTCATTCCATGGTATTTGTTGTATCTTCCTCTGTTCTTTTCAGTTTTTGTGCTTTTTAGAATATTGGAATATTTGGTAATTGGAATATTTTCTTGAGATATTGTGCATGAAAATTTTATTGTCTGTGTGCTGGGTTGATCTTGATATAATTATACCTTATGAATTGCTGCATTGCTTATATTTTTCTTTGGCATCCAATTGACTACCGTCATAAATACCACATTATTTTTGGAACTAGTAGGATATGATTTTTCTTAGTAATGGTATTTTTGGAGATATTTCTGCTTAATTTTGTTTCAAGAATATGTCATCCAGCGGCTCCTAGCAAAGTGTCCGACAGATGGATCCTTTGGAAAATTAATTTTGTTTGAAGTCATATGTTCGATATTTCCAAAGGTCTCAAGATTTAACATGAGCTTTTTCCCCTAGCTCATGCATAGCCTTCTGTAGCATCTTCCTTAGATCTATATCAATTAGAGGTTAGTAGTGAATCTTCTCATTTATCTTGCAAACTAGTTGCTTAGAGGATGTCAATCTGCGGATAACCAGTTTCAAGCTTTGCAAAATCAAGTGATTTAAGGTTTTTCAGTCCATGGTTCCCGGCTTCCGGAGCTAGAAGTTGAAGTAGCACAAATCCAACTTTTTGTATGGATTTCTCTCCGTTACTTGCTTTCAGTGGATCAGCAGGATTTGATACTTTGAGGATTTTTGTTCCTCTCTTTTAGGCCACTTGCAGACTCTTCTCTATTCTTCCTATTGTTTTGATTTTTAGAATGTTTTTGTCTGTGAATTTTCTATACTCTGTTTACCCTTGTCCTATTGAGACATCAAGAGGGAGTATTTTATGGCTGTGGTTTTCATACTATGTTTTATCATTTGTCCTTTTGAGACAAAAAGGGGGAGTATATGTTAGTTTTTGGACAGGAAATGTATTTTTAACCGGTCAAGTGATTTTTGTCTCAGAATGACCAAAGGGGGAGTTTGTTAGTTTTTGTATTGGCTGCATTCTGTTGACAAAATCACTACTATGTAATGTTGCTGTTTTCACAGGGATGCCATATCATTTCAGAATCTTCAAGTTATTAGAGTTTATTTCTCTAAAGATGCAAATAGCCTTATTATGACAAAATCAGTGTTACAAGCTTCAAGAAGGCTATTTCAAGTGTTCAAGGAAGATTCTGTGTAGATTCCAACTCAGAGAAGTCGGATCCCAAGCTTTCGTCCGAATAGCCCAGTAACGTCCGGACGCTCATTAGTCAGCAACACCCGTCCGGACGATGTGGCAATACCGTCCGGTCACCCATCAGTGTTGAGAAGCTTCAAACAGCTCAAGCTTGCATCTTTCCGGACGTGTTGCCATCTGTCCGGACGTTATTCAGAGTTCGAGAAGATTCAGCATTCCAATGCATCCGTCTGGACGACGTGGTTATACCGTCCAGACGCCAGTCAAAGCTCGAGGAGAATTAGGTTTTCCTTCGCAGACACAGATATGGGAAGACAGCTGCAACCTTCCGGGCGCTATCCTTGATAAGGTAAGACATGGAGCAGATTTGCAACCTTCCGAACGTCAGGTTTACACCGTCCGGACGCCAGTCCTTTTCATGGAAATTGCGTGCAACTAAAGTGCAACCATCCGGACGCTAGGGCAACATCGTCCGGACGCAGCCTTATTCAGGAAAGAAAATCAGCGCTTTATGGAAAGCCAGTTGCACAGTTCACCGTCCGAACAACCTCAACTTGTGTCCGGACGCCGCCTAGAGAAAACTGAATCATAGTCAATTTAGGTCTTCTATAGCCTATAAATAGAGGCCTCTAGGCATGTAAAATTTACAGAATTCGGTATTGAATTCTCTATAGCTTAGAAAGAATATTTTAGGAGTTATTATGCTGGTCTGCTCACTCTCAAGTCGTTGCCAAGTACTGTTGCTGTGCTGAAACTGAAGTCTATCTTAGGGGTTAGCCGTAAGGTAAATGATTCAATTGAAGACCCCTTCAAGTAGGTGACTTGGTTGGGAGACGTTCGTGTTGGGCTACACGTCAAAGTCCAAGGTATGACCACTGAATAAGAGTATGTGAGTGCTACTACTTTCTAACTAGCTTTGTCTTCTGAATAGTGATATCCTGGGTTTGGTTGCCCCGGAGTAGTTTTTCTCTTAATAGAGTTTCCACTTTGTCAATAAAATATTTATGTCATTTAAATTTCAAAATTTAAATATTTTGTTACACACTATCACACACTTGGTAAATTAGAAGTCATCTTTATTTTTCAGCCATAATTTTGACTATAAAGCTTTCCAAAAGGCGATGAGATTCTTGTGTGCAATTTTGTAAAAACTTTGCTAAATGAACGTGCTTTTTGAACATAATTTGTTTTCTAACTGAATTTGATTGAATTTAAAATACCTAAATAAAGAATGTTATTTTGTGTCTAACTCCCCCACCCATTAGGGTTAGATTCGTCATCTTTGTGTAGTATACATCATAAGAGGCAGGGGTCATAGCCCCCCCTTGGTTTTCAGATTTATATTTTTATACTTTAAAAATAAGGTTTGACCCTAATTAAATTTAGGTTTGGCCCCTCATTTATGCTTTTGGCTCTCTAGATGAGAAATCTTGATTTTGTCCTTGCCCTATACCAAAATAATAATAATAATAATAAATAAAATAAAATTTTAGGGGCCACTATACTATTAGTAAGAGGTGTTTTTTTTTTTAAGGGAAAACTTTACTTAACCATCATGAACTTAAATTTCTTTTACAATCACTGTCTTAAAGTTCAAAAACTCTCAATTTAGTGTATCCAACTTTAAAAAGTTTGCAATGTCCCCCTTCGTTAGGATTTTCTGTTAAATCCTAATAGAGAACGTGAAAATTCCGAAAATGCCCATATTTTTTAATTATATAATTAGGGTAATTTTGCAATTTTTTTTTAAAAAAAAAAAAAAAAGAAAAAAAAAAAGAAAAAACTTTTTAAAGTTGGATACACTAAATTGAGAGTTTTTGAATTTTAGGAGAGTAATTACAAAAGCGATGAAATTTCAGCAGGGTTAAATGAGTTTCCCTTGTTTTAATATAGAAGTACATAACATAAGAATTATATGTTAGTACTGGTGTCCAAAACTCCAAATACATCGATGATGATTTTCTGTAATTGTATAATATTGAATATTTGACATATATTGATGTTTTTCAAGTACATATATGTTTGAATGTTTTCATATTATATACTTGTAAGCTCCCTAAATTACATTGTATTTAACTATGATGTGAGTAATGAGATTATTACACAAAATATCATAGTCATAGGTCCTTGTAACTCATAAAAGATTGTTCATAGTCGTAAATGAAATTGGGAAATCCATCTAGACTATAACATGTCAGCCTCAACGATCTATCTTGATTAGGAGAAGTAGATAGGGCTTCGAGTTGATATGTTAGTATAAGAGCAAGGTAGTGCCATGCACTGAACGGACTAAATGAGTCATCATTCTTTCAACACTGTGATAAAGGATGATGTACGTGCACAACGACTTATAAAAGTTACTCTAAATCCTGAGAAGATTGTGAACTCAAATGTAAAGTTTATGTCACTTTGACATATGAGAGTGATGATCAAAACTATGGTCAACATATCTGTGCATTGGGTGATCGCATTTAGCATTGTGGGAACACCTTCTTCAAAAATAAATCCAAATCCTTTGTCATGGAACAAAAAGATAAGAAATATCCCCCTTGATGTAGATTTAATGAGAATGATTATCCTAAAGCTCGGGCCTAAGTGTTTCAATGGTATTTACCGAAACTTTGTTTTGTGCAAGGTGAGATGAAATCCCACAGTGTACAAAAAGGATAAATCATATAATTAAATTAGGTTATCAAGGAAAAGATGTAGTGAAAAAAGTTACAGTGCATTGACTTTGGTTCAACTACAGAATGATTTCATGGAGGGATAATGTGTAATAAATGAGTACGTCACAAGTATTAATTCATTAGATCGAAAATATATATTAGAGTGTAGTCACGTTTGTTTAGTGGAATCAATTGTTATTAATAGTGTCGTGTGATATTGTCACAGACCTATTCAAGCTAATTGTATTTTTTTTCCTTTATGTCCCCCTTTAAGCTGATGTAAATTGACCATTTGATTCGGGCCTCGGTCATGCATATATTTATTTGAATTGTTTTATTTGATAAAACATGGGCCAAAGGAATTTGATTCCTAAGTAGCTTATTACTTAGAGATGACTGGGTTTAGGAATTTATTTCCTAAGGGCATAAGCAATTAAAGAGCTTTGGGATCTTAGAATTTATTCCAAAATGCTTATGTGGAGTTCAAGAAGCATTGAACATAAGGGATAAAACTCAAGCCCGTGCTTAAGAGTGTGTAGTAGTGGGCTAAGGTTAAAACCCTAGCCCTAGGCGCATGGGGAGAATTTTTCACCCCATGGCCGTGTGATGCAAGGCCAAGGGGAGTGGTTTTCTCCCCTTGGCCGTGCACCTAGTAGGATAGGCCTAGAAGTCCTAGTTCTTCTATGACTCCAGTCCTAGTTCTACTGTGGCTCTAGTCATGGTTCTACTACAACTCTAGTTTATCTCATAAGCCAACTCTAGTTTATCTATAAATAGAAGACCATAGTGAAGCATAAGTTGAAAAATCCAAGTCGATTAATTAATTCAATTCACTGATTAATAGAATTCATCGATTCATAAGTTGAAAAATTATGATACTCAAGTTTCACAAATATTTTTGTGAAAAGTACAAAAACGTGCAAAGAGGATCGTGAGAAATATTCAAGTGAGAATATTTAGTTTTCTCAAGGTTATGCTTCTACCTATTCTATTGATTTGAGAATAGTTTGTGAGTACTCACGGTCATAATCAGTCATCAAAGAGAAGATCTGAAGGTTTAAAAAAGAACACAAAGAACGTCAAGAACGTGTTCTTGATCATTCAACATACAAGGAGAATCTCAGTTAGAGCTAAATAGCCCTATATGCCTAGGAGAGGTGGAATTCGATTGTAAGTACCCCAAACTTGTGTATTTGTTTTGTCTAGCCTTGTTTATCTTGAAGCAAAAAATTTCATGTGACCAATTTCCATTGCTCATAATCTGTTATGTGCATGATCCCCAACATTATAACCAAGAATAACAAACTAAGGTTGTGCAACCTAACAAGAAGCACTAGAACATCCAGATAAAACATAAAATAAAAGGGAATGCATCAGATGAATGACACGGCCTATTGATTCTTGGCACGAACACAAAGAAACATGGCCATCAATGAAGGCGATAAAACAATGTGCGGATAGGAGCATGATGATAAGTGCTGAATGTTACACATTCAAGCCCCTTAATTCACATATGTTAATCTCTTAGTTTTGTTATAGTTTGAAGTTTTGTATTTTTTTTGTGTTTTCTTGTATTTTACACGTTTTGGAAGAAAATCCATCAAATTCCAAGATTAGAACGAAGTCGGCAAACTCACTTTTGGAAAGATTCAACTCCAAATCAATTTTGAATTTAAGAAAAGAGAAGTCGGCAAAATCTGTTATTTTTGGAAAGAATCTAGAATAAGTACGTCTCTGTATTTTAATCATAACTTTCTGTTCGAGTATTGGATTGCGATGAAATTAGCGGTGTTGGAAAGCTAATACAAAAAGAAACAAATATGTACAAAATAGGTTTTTCCTAATTCGGACGTTTAATATGCCACAATCGCCCTGCAATAAAGGACTGCAAATCTGGACGAATTTGGAATTTTATTCCTTATTGGATTGGATTTTCAATCTCCTACTTAGACTGGGAGACTGACTTCCTAATTTTATAAGATTACTAGGGCTTTTAGGATTCTCCTAATCCCTATAAATAGGCCTCTAAACATTTAAAAAAAAAAAAAAAAAACACAAGCTTAAGGGAAGAATCAAAGGCTACTCAAGAAGGAGGTTTTCTCTAGTTTTTCTTTTCCTTTATTATTTTCTTATGATGACGATTTCTATCCAAATTATGTGTAACTAATACTTTAGTTAGGGCTTGATTGAAGCCATATTCATGGTTTTAGAGAAGGTAAAGGATATAGATTGCACACACACGGACACACACCAGCTTAGTTGCCAATCATGGCGGCCTTGGTTGTTGTTTATTAGTAAGAGTTAATGAAAACAGAAGAAAGACGACACTATTGGCTCATTTACATGCATCACATGAGAAGTTCAATTATAGTAGCCTAAAGAATGTTGAGACATAACTGATGAACTTCCACAGAGAATGATGATTTGTAGTAAAGACCGTTTAAAATATTTTTTAAACAAATTGCATTCTTTATTGATAAACAACAATAAAACATGGGAAAATTGCTCCCTGGTTATAATACCATAGATACAATTTTGAGTTTCTTCAACCTAAACTCTATCTATGACACACTTAATAGGCTCACTAGCTAAAACATGAGCGGTTGATTCGTGTCCCTCTTTACATGTTCAATTTTCCAAGATCTTAGTTGACGTATTCCTTCTTTGATTCCATTTACTATATGACCAATTTCGCTCCATTCTTTTTCTCTCATCTTTGACCGCATTTACAATTTGTAAGGCATCTCCCTCCAAAATTATATCATAAAAGTTCATCTCCTTGCTAGAATCCACAACATATATAAGCAGCCAAAGCTTTAGCCACAGCTGGTTCTACCAATATATTTCTTGTAGTACTATGTGCTCCCAAGACTATTCCCTCATGATCCTGTACTACAACGCTAATCCCTATACTCCCATGGCCCTTATCCATAGCTACATCCCAATTAAATTTAACCATACCTATGGGGGGCTTTTTCCAAGAGTGTTGGTGATACTTCTTGGATAGGACTCCATGCATCTGGCTCTTGTTTGTTAACCCTTATAAATTCATCAAGAGAGTTGCTTACTTCTCGAAAAACTTGGTAAGGATGAGTGAAATTGCAACCATGCACAACATCGTTCCTTCTAAACCATATTTTTCGAGCCACCATTGCCATGAGCTCAACGTCAACCAACTCACAGCGTCTCAACACCTCCTCGACCACTTGAGAAAATGTAAGTCCATCGCCAAAACCTTTTTGTAGTTTTTTTGGGTCACATCCCCAAATATCTTGTGTGGAGGGACAACTCCATAGAATATGTTTTACCATTTCTTCATCCCTCCCAAAAATAGCACATTGTACATCATGAACTAGGCCTCGTGGTAATAAATTCATTTTCATAGGTAGAAGGTTGTTGCACGCTCTCCACATGAACATTTTAACCGCATTTAGAATTTTGAAATTCCAAATTGCCTTCCAAACTGTATCCCCATCGCGTTGCCTGAATCCCCCACTACGTTGCAAGGACTGCAATTCCTTTTCCATATGATACACGCTCCTAACTAAAAAATCCTCATTCGACATACACCTCAAAATTAATAAGTCCTTTTGTTGTGTTGGGCTTAGAGGAATTTGGCATATAACACGTGCATCCTCTTCACGAAAAACCTCTGTGATTAAATTGGAATTCCACCACTTTGTGTCTTGATCAATGAGCTCACCCTTGCGTCCTCTGCTAAAGTCTTCCTTGGAGATTGAAAAGAAAAAGATATTGGGTTCGGAAGTCATCTATCACCCCAAACCTATATGTCTCTACCATCACCCACTCTCCATACAAGCCCATTTTTTGGTACATCACAAGCCGACAGCAAACTCTGTGATGCATAGTATGGTCGTTTCCCCATATTTGCCTCCAAGATAGTGGATTGTTGATAGTTCTTTGATTGGATAATGTTCGCTGCCAAAGAGTTATGATTTTGCAATAGCCTCCAGCATTGTTTGTCCCATATGGCTTTGTTGAAACACACCAAGTCTCTAAAACCCAAGCCCTCTTTAGCTTTCGAAAAACACATTCGTTCCCAACTCATCCAGTGTATCTTGGCTTTGTTCTCCTCATGCCCCCACCAGAACTTCTGCATCATCCCATTAATTTCCTTGAATAGGGCGATTGGAAGTTGAAAAATACTCATACTAAATGTTGCTGGGATGGCTTGAATCATGGCTTTCAGTAGGACCTCCTTCCCTACTTGTGAGAGGAACTTGATCTTCCAATTGTGTAAGTAGTTCTACACTTTATCTTTGATACTTTTAAAAAGCCTTTGATCTGGATTTCCCCACGAGCGTTGGAAGCCCAAGGTATTTGTCATACCGGTGCGTGGCTTGGAAACCCGATAGTTGAATTATCTCCTATCTCCTTTCTGAGCTTGTATTCATGCTGAGAAGATGAAAGTTTTCTCTTTGTTGAGCTTTTGACCATATGCATTCTCATATTTCTCCAGCAGCCTCATCAGTCTTCGCCACTTCACAGAATTTGCCTTACAAAATAACAAACTCTCATCATCAAAAAATAAATAGCTAAGTCGAGGACCTTTTTATGAAGTTGGTACTCTTGTAATGCAACCTGAACTCTCTGCACGATGGTGAAGAGAGTTGAGCGCCTCCGCACAAATAAGAAAGAGGTAAGGGGATAATGGGTCCCCTTGTCGTATCGCTCGAGTAGGTATAATTCTACCCACAGGCTGCTCACTCAACACAATAGCATAAGAGACCATACGGGTACATTTCATAATAAGTTGTATCCATCTGGTGGAAAACACCCATCGCCTCATAACAACCTCCAAAAAAAAATTATTTTACCCTATCATATGCTTTGCTTATACCTAGCTTAAGGCCCATGTATCCCACCTTACCCTACATTTTGGAATGCATGAAATGTAAAGTCTCCTATGCTGCCAAAATATTATCAGAGATCAATCTAACAAGGATAAAAGAACTCTGATTATGGGGAGTACCTCTTTTAATCTGTTAGCCAGCACTTTGGAAATGATTTTATACAATACACTGCAAAGACATATAGGCTCGAATTCAGTCACACGAGGGATTTTTAATTTTGGGAATAAGAGCTATATTTTTGGCATTTATGTGCTCATCCAATTGTTCTGAGTTTAGAAAACTAAGTACAGCAGTGCATACCTCCCCTCTAACCGTCGCCCAATTTTGTTGGTAAAAACAAACAGCAAGCCCATCTAGCCCTGGTGCTTTCAAAGGATACATCTAACCCAAAGCTTGATTGACCCCCCCAACAGTAAATTCAGCCAATAACTGCATGAATATCTTTGAACTTACTTTATTTTCAACAAAGATCGTTTTTATTCAACTATGGAGGAACAGTATGTTTTTTACTAGTTTTGAAAAAGAAATTTCCTTCGTTCCATAATATATTAAAATTTACAAATGATACATACTTCAATGAAATAATTACTTTTCTTTGCCTTGAGATGTGCAAAAAAGGTGGGTTTCAAATTTATAATTATGTGAGTTTAAATTTGAAATGATGTGGAGTGTTGCAATTTTGCAATTCATGTTAACTTGTTGAATTCGATATAAGACTATTGAAAATGGTGTTCAAAACCAAACGCGCTTAAAACATCCATCCCCTTATAATGCTAAAATACAAATATTACTAGGAAGGGTTGCAAGTCTGCAATTCATGTTAAAGTGTCGAATTTGGGGTGTGTCGAGTCTTTGGTATAAGACTATATGGGTCAACCTGAACCCCACAAGTTTAATTAAACAGATCAGACCTCTCAACCCTGAAACAAACTCATTTAAATAAATGTGTAACATGATACGATCCGCATAACCTATTTAATAAACAAAATTCTCAATTATTGAGGATGAAAATGCCAATTTATAAAAAATTATTGGCACGATAATTTCTAATTGTTGAGCATGAAAATGAATTACACTACCTAAATTATATCTTTACAATTAGGGATGATCGAACCATCATTTACCCATACTATAGAATAGAAATTGTTTATAACTTTACAAAATAACTGCATGTTCATACAAACATTTGTTTTTAAATCTTCAACTAGTGAGCAGTTGTTCTAACCATCGAGATTTTACATCTACATGGAAGTCATACAAACATCTTCATGTCCAAGGATTGTGCTCTATTAGAAATACGCAATTTAATTTTCACAATAAATGTTGTTATACACCATAGTTTTCTACCAATAAAATTCAACCAAGAGCTATACCATTTTGTGATATGTCTATTTTATGTGCTTCAGTTCTTCATTACTAAACACGAAGCCTCGAAGGCGTTCAGGGATAGGCATGTAAATAAAATTAAGCAAATGAAATATCTAAAGTTCTTGTGGTGCGACAAATCAACAAGAAAGAAGAGAAAAAGCCTTACGAGGGAGGAGGATCCAAACTTGGAGGATCAAGGCGAGGGAAGAGTAGATGTTTCAAAATCAAATAAAAATAAAGATGTTTTAATTTATACGAGTTATCCGAGTCACCCGTGGGTTAAACAAGTTGACCCAAAATTGGCTAAACAAGTTGACCCAAAATTGGCTCACTTGTTAATCAAATCGACCCAATTTTATCCTAATTCTATCTTACTAAATCCTGACATGCCAGTTTTATGATAAATTCATGTCAAACTTACTGGCCATGTCAAAAATTATTAGTCCTACTATACTACTTTCTTATACTGCATAAGAACCATTAAATTGTGCAGATAGCTTTAAGAAAAATATAATAATACTGAAAGACGCATTGAAAACACGCTTACTTTCTGGCCAAGTCTCCAACAACAAAATGAACGCACTTGTAACGGGAAGAATATTGGATTTCAAATTGGGAGATTTTGGGGAGCAACATTAAATCTCTCTCTCTCTCTTATGTATATACTTAAATAAACAAAATGAATCTCTCTTATAGGCGGGGCTTTAGAACAGCCCAACATGGGAAAAATCACAAAGTAAAATCCAAGTTGTACAGAGATGGTGATTGCTAGAATCCACCAGACTGATAGAAATATGGGTTGCCAAGTGAGGGGCAAGTAAATACAGTTATTGCAAAAAAGAATCTCCTAAAAGATAAAAGGTATATAAGGTCCATTCATACATGTGGATATAACAAGTCCATCGATCTAACTTCTTCAAAAGAGTAGAAAAGGTAACAACATGAAAGGCAGACTTCAAAATTTAAATCCACTAGCATTTTAAACAAACACCGCTCAGACAACTTGGTAATTCTCTGTGATTAACTGTGTTCTCTGGGCATGCTTCGGAGGGGCTCCACCCTTGAGAGGTATCACATTTACAACCTGCAAGAGGAATTTAAACAAAGGCAAATGAAGTAGAAAGCAAAAGTTATCTCACAATGTCAAATACGAAGGAAGAAGAGCAAACCTTTAGATCACTGAATGTGTTAGTGGCTGAGAACCGCACAGAAATGGGGAAGAATATAGATGAATCTGTTGGAGGAACAACAAACTCCATGGATCCACTGCCAAGGATTATTCAATAGTGAAATACAATAAATTTGTAAGCAATAGTATTTAAAAAAGAAAATGTAGCACTGCAAGTTCTGAAGACGAAATAGTCCAAGGTTTACAACAAACCTTCTGTTTGAGTTATCAATAAGAAGAATGGACCACTCCAAGGCAGAATTCCTCGAGTCATACCTGCAAGTCAAAAGAGGTGCAAAAGGTAATAATAATAACAGACAAAAGTAAAGAAAACGATACAAGTCAAAATGTACCTTTCTATTCATGCATTTCAGTCTACGTATTGACTTTTGTTGTGGTCAAAACATCAAAAAGATCTAATGGGGAAAGAATTTTAGGACACTACCATGTTAATCAAGTCTCTGCTTAAATCATTATAAAATTGTGAAAATCTAGTTCAAACTACCAGTATCTCGTGTAAGTGTAACTTTTATCAACGTGTAATACCCCAAGGCATTGAAAACCTTGATTCAAAGACTTCATAATTTATAAGCCAGTTATGGCATTCCTCAATAGTTATTGATAAACTAGATGTTGAAATAAAAGAAAACAACATAAAATTGAATCTCTCACCTCCATTCTCCATCAACCTGCCTAACACTTGGTGCCTCTCGAAGAGCTGGAAGAGGTACTGAGATCACAACGTTCCGTAGATCAAACATTGATGAAGCTTCATATTCAATGCTGACATAAGTTTCATTTCCAGAAACAGAGGGCCAGCAGTTGACTGCAACAAAAATTAATTCATGTAAAAGTTTAGAGCATAGAACAGAAATTATATACAAGGAAGATGAAAGATGAGGAGTAAAAGATTTTAACCCACTTGTCAATGGCACCACTGACTCATCTGTACTTTGCATTCTCCACTTCAACAGACCAACACCGGTTGCATCACCACCCTGACCGGTGGGAAAAGGCCTATTTGGGTCCTTAAGGCCTAGAATATTCTCGTTGGAAAATAATTCTTTGTTCATGTTAGGGTGCGTCTTGAAAAGGATACCCGGATTCCCACCTGTTTCAATCTGGAAAGAAAAAAAAAAAAGTTATTACTTATAATTGCAGTGAAGCAAAAGCACAAAGCCTGTCGCCGCATGGGCAGCCAGAAATATACGTTATGCGAAGACAACATTTCAAAATAAACATTAGAAAAAAATGTAACTAGAGAATTGATTCAACTAGGATAATAAAATTATTAAAAAAAAATGTGGACACTGCTGCTCACATCACTGGAGCCATACTTGTTCATAGTACTGTAACACAACACTTTGGCAGCTTTTGTTGCAGGGTTTTTATGTCTTTTTTGAGTCCTTATATTTAGACCATTTTAAACGGCTGAGCTTTTATTATTTTCAAGGGTTAGGATATAATTTAAGTAGAAATTCTTTTTATCAAAGTAAGTTTAAAGGTTGTAATTGATTATTATTCAGATTTCATAAATTTTCAGCAAAGTTATTTTCATCCATTTCCCTAGCTTCCTAGTTCAGAAGACCAGCCTCTAGCGGTGATTTTGATCTATATTAGTCTATCTTCAATCTCTGTTAGAGTATTAATTAGATGATTAAATTCATTATTTCCTATAAGCATATGCTTTTGGGACAATTTGTGACTTAACATGATATAGATCCTGAGTTCGAACTTTGACTTTACCGTGTTTATTTTAATTAAATATTTCACGTATTAGGTCTCACTTGTTGATTGACTATGCACAAGTGTGCACACGCAAGGGAGAGGAAGAGGGAGAGAGAGAGAGAGAGAGAGAGAGAGAGAGAGTACCTGAACTTGAATATGCCCATCTTCTTCATTAAGAATTTGAAGTGACAATGTTCCTTGAACATCAAAGTTACTAACTCCACCATCTCGTTTCAGTGTCACATTGAGTTTCTCCTCAACAGTCAAAGTGATGGGATCTGTTAGTGGTGGAGCAGCTGATCTGGACTGGCCTGCTTTTGGTTGCACATCCTCAAGAATTACTTCGCCTTCTGCTTTCAAGGATTCCAAGAACTGGTTTGTCTTTTGGGATTTACCAAGCTGCATGCCAAGACCTTTTGGAGGAGCAGTGGCAGATGAAGGTGGACGACCTAAGGATAAGGCATAGAGTATCATAAGGGTTTCAAGTGATAAACATAGATATATACAGCGTGAAAAAATAATTTCAGAGAGAGACCTATGTTCCACAAAGAGGCAACCAGTGTAAACCTTAAACACAAAGCATTGCAATGTATTTATAAGAGATTCTGACACCTGTTTCTAGAAGTTGACAACACATATCTCACTATTTTGTGAATAATGTACAAGAACTAATTAATTACAGTGTACAAACAGCAGATTCTCATGAACTTAAAAAACATGTGCCAAATATCAACATTATCCACAACTCATCAAGAATGAAAGCGCCCATGTAGAATATTCATCTGGACAAACAGGAACAAACCTTTAGACTTGCTAGAAAAGGATTCGACATCAGTGCTCAATCCAAAGCCAGAACCACTTCCAAAACCACCTCCACCACCACTAGATATGCTCATATCACTAAAGCTACTCTCAATTCTTCCAGAGCCCATTGACTGTAAAGAAATAAACCCCCCTTTATCACCTCTGCTCCTTTCAATCTGCAGAATATGTAACAAGAAATTTTATAAGGGATGGCTGATGACAGGGAAAATAGGCAGAAAATACATACAGAAGCCATTGCAGGTCCTTTAATGATACCTTGCTTTTGTCAATCTCACTAGCTTTGCGCTTCATAATATCCTTGGTTTCATTGATCTTGCTCTGCAATACCAGCTTGTGCAATTTCTCTTCATGACTCTCCATCTCACAATACTGCTTAACTTGTGCAACAGTTACATTTTCCTTGTGCCCAAGAGAGATGACTTCATCAAAAGAAAAAATCAGCTCAAACGCTGTCTTGCAAATACCATCTTCATCTAGAGAAAAGGAATATTCAGGTACCTAGAAATATTTAAGGAACAAACTCAAAGCCTCCATTTGACATGTTCAACATGTATATTTTGTATGGACATCTTTGATGTAAATATCATAAAAAACCTCACATGCCTCAGAGACTACTGAAATTGTAAAACTGGAAATGGTAGAATTGTAGTTTTTTTTACAACTTTTTTTTTCTATTATTTTGTAAAAATATTTTCCTATTTTTTTCAAACCCCAAAACTCTTCTTAAGACTTCACCAAACAACTTTTTTTTGTGGACCCCACATAAAATTCATTTTTCAAATGTGGCACCCACCAAATCATCTTTCAATTTTTACCTTTTTCAAAACTCTCCTTAGAACTCAAAATCCAAAACACTTCTTAAGACTTTACCAAACGGACCCTAAATTTCCAACCAATTATAAACCTTAGTCATGTTGTCTTACCTATTAGAGCCTTAAATTATAGTTTTCCCTACACTTTTTTTTATAAGTAATTGCAATTTATAAAAAATAAGCGCAGAGGGGCGCAACCCTTATTATACATGGGAAGTATACAAGAGAACCCCAAAAAGGGACAAATAGATAATAATTTTAAAAAATCCACATAAGTAAAAACATTCAAGCTATGATGGGACGCTATCCCAATATATAACGTATTAAGCAACCGCTTCCGTAACTCCACCATAGATGTCTCTACATCTTCAAAGAGCCGCGCATTCCACTCCCTCCAAATACACCACAATAAGCACAGAGGAGCTAACCGCCAAGCTTCTTTAGCACGACCACACCCAATCGCCGACCCCCAACTATTCAACAACTCCAACACCGTTCGTGGCATAACCCATTCTACCCTAAATAAAATAAGAATGTAGCTCCAAAGATCCCGGGCGATTTCGCAGTGAAGCAACAAGTGATCAATAGACTCCCCACTGTTCTTACACAAACAACGCCACTCAATCACTATAACATTCCTCTTACGCAAGTTATCATGCGTCAATATTTTGCCCAAAGCAGCTGACCAAACGAAGAAAGCCACCCTTGTTGGAGCCTTAACACGCCATATATTCTTCTAGGGAAAAGATGGAAAAGATGGGCCATCTTTCCTAATAAGCTCTTCATAGAAGGATATCACCTCAAATAAACCTTTTTTTAGAGGGATTCCACACTAACCTGTCACCCTCTCCATGTTGAGCCGAAATGGAGTATAGTTGATCGAAGAAAGAAAGGACCATATCCATCTCCCAATCCTGGATTTGTCGCGTAAAAAGAATGTTCCACTGAATTACACCATTATGAACAGCCAAATTATCCACCACCATCGCATCTTTGTTCCTCACTATACTAAAAAGAGCTAGAAAGCATTGCTTCAAGGGTCTATCCCACACCACCAATCATGCCAAAAACTAATATGTGATCCATTCCCCACTTCAAAATGAACAAAATTGCAAAACTTCTCCCACCCCTTCTTAATATGTTTCCATACACCCACTCCAAAAAAACCCGACACCTCTTTCGAGCACCACCCACCCTTTAGACTCAAATTTGGCATCAATCACCAATCGCCATAAAGTCTCTCTCTCCCTACCACCACTTACCCAGGAGTGCTCGATTGAACTGGATGAAATTGTGAGCTCCCAACCCACTTGCATGCAAAGGAGTATAAATCTTGTTCCAATTCACTAGATGAAATTTGGCATCGTCACCAATTCCACCCCAAAGAAAATCCTTCTGAATTTTATCAAGACGATTAGCCACCCCCACCGGAATAGAAAACAATGATAAGTAATACGTAGGAATATTGGAGAGAGTACTATTAATAAGAGTCAACCGGGCACCCTTCGACAAATACATTTGCTTCCATCCTGCCAACCTCCTTTCCATTTTTTCAATAACACCATTCCAAATAGAAGTAGACTTGTAAGAGGCACCCAAAGGCAAACCCAAGTAAGTCATAGGCAAAGATGCAACCCAACATCCAAGAAGATTAGCCAACCCTTCGACATTCTCTACTTCACCAATAGGAACAATTTCTGATTTTCCTAAGTTAATTCTCAAACCAGAAGCTGCCTCAAAGCATAAGAAGATACATCTCAGATGTCGAATTTGTTCTTCTTGAGCACCACAAAAGATCAATGTGTCATCAGCAAGCAGAAGGTGATTCACAACTAAGGCCTCGGAATCCCTGGACCCCACTGAAAACCCTGTCAAATTACCTTGATCCAATGTGGTAGTCAGCATCCGACCCAAAGCCTCCATAACCACCACAAACAACAAAGGAGAAAGAGGATCTCCTTGTCACAAACCACGAGAACTACTAAAAAAACCCGACGGGGTTCCATTTACAAGAATATAAAATCTCACCGTAGAAATACAAAAACGTATCCAATCCCTCCATTTTTCCCCCAACCCACATCTCTGCAACAAATAAAGCAAGAAGTCCCAGTTCACATGATCATATGCCTTCTCCAAATCTTTTTTTGATAAGTAATTAAATTGAGCTGGGTCCCCCGATCGAATATGACTATCCACACATTCATTAGCAATAAGCACAGAATCCAATATTTGTCTACCGCCAATAAACGCATTCTGTGTGTTGGAGATAATCTTGCCCAAAACAGATTTAAATCTGTTCACATGGACCTTGGATATAATCTTGTAAATCCCTCCAATCAAACTAATAGGGCGAAAATCTTTCCCCTCCATGGCACCAGTCTTCTTTGGAATCAAAGAAACAAAAGTAGCATTAAAGCTCTTTTCAAACTTACCTCTATAATGAAATTTTGCAAAAACAGCCATAATATCATATTTTAAAATATCCCAACACTTCTGAAAGAATGCCATAGTGAAGCCGTCTGGACCCAGTGCCTTATCTCCATTCAACTCCCTGATCACATCCCACACCTCCTCCTCAAAATTTCTTTCTAACCAAATACTTTCATCCTCATCAATGGATAGGAAAGAAAGAACATCTACCCTTGGTCGCCAAGAACAATTCTCAAAGTACAGATTGTTGTAAAACTTTTTTTTTGATAAGTTACAGATTGTTGTAAAACTGGACTATGTGCTCCTGAATCTCTGCAGGGTTCTTGGAAATTTCACCATTGATCTTCAAAGAGTTCACTTGATTGAATTTACGATGTGAGTTTGCCACCCTATGAAAAAATTTTGTATTCTTGTCCCCTTCCTTCAGCCACAAAGCTCTAGATTTCTGTCTCCAGTTCAATTCCTCAAAAAGAAGAGTTTTCTCCATCTCTCTCAACATATCAATCTTACGAACCCTTTCGTCCTCCTCTAAGCTACGACATTCTTCAATAACATCCAGCTCTCGAATACCCCCCAATAATTCTTTCTTTTTCTTCCCTATATCACCAAACACTTCTATGTTCCATTTCTTCAAATCTTTCTTCAATGCCTTCAATTTATTAGCCAAAATATAACTAGGTAAACCAGAAAATTCATAAGACAACCACCAATTCTTAACCTGCTCAACAAAACCCTCATGTTTCAGCCACATGTTCTCAAACTTAAAGTACTTTTTACCTCTTCTGGGTGCCCCACAATCCAACAACAAAGGAAAATGATCAGATAGCAGTCTTGGCAATCTCTTCTGAATCACTTCAGGAAATCTTTCTTCCCACTCCGGAGAAACTAAGAATCTATCAAGTCTAGACCATATTTGATCTTCCTGATTATTTGACCAAGTGAACTAGCCACCTTCAAGAGGAAGATCCACCAAATTTTGCATGAAAATGAAGTCTGAAAACTCTTCCATAGTTGCGGAATAGCCGGCACCACTAGATCTTTCACTTGGAAAACATACCACATTAAAATCTCCCCTAATACACCAAGGCAACTCCCACAAACTCATTAATCCAGCTAATTCAATCCACAAATCATTCCTATCCCTGTCATCATTCGGGCCATAAACCCCCCCCCCCCCCCCCCCCAAAAGCCCAAACTACATTATCTCCAGTGTTACGCAAAGAACAAGCAACGATGTACCTACCCACGCGTTCCTCCACTTTTTCCACCACCCTTCTATCCCACATTAACAAAATCCCACCCGATGCTCCATTGGCCCCCAAATAGCACCAATCAACATGATAACAACCCCATAAACATCGCACCACCTCCCTAGAGATAACTGCCATCTTTGTCTCCACCAAGCATACAATATCCGCCTTCCACTCCTTTAGAAGCCCTCTAATCTCCAATCTTTTCTCAATTGCATTAAGCCCTCTAATGTTCCACGTAAGTATTTTAGGCTTCATAAAGACGAGATGAAACCCTACCTTTATGTCGGCCTTTATCAGAATGAGCCCCTTTCTTCTCATAGTTAATAGACCAAGCCAACCTATTTAATTCCATCTGCCCTTTCGCCCCTTGTGAAGACAAATAATTAGTCTTAGGTGCTGCCAATGCGCGGTCTCTGGCAGCTTTAATCTCCTCAAACACAGCCAACAATTTGTCCTCCAAACCACCACAAGATAGCCCTATAATTGGATAAGATCTCTTGATTATTTCCACCACCCATCTAGGTGACACCCTCTGCCCCTCTCCATCTTCCACATCCAATGGTGTGATTACCATCGACTCACATCTCTCTAACTCCCCCTGAACATCCCTGTCTTTATCTTGTAACAAGAGGCCTTCAGAAAAATGGTCTTGCAAATTCAAAAAACAATCAAGATGAGCTCCCTCCTTAGCCACCAAGTTATTTAAAGAAGACCCCCCAACCTCCATTTTGTCCCTTGTACCTTCCCATAGGCAGTTTTCCACTAGAGATCCCACTGAAGATGCTTCGGTTTTGTAGCCCACTTTGTCCTCTTCTGTGGAACAAATCACCAGCTCGAGATTGCCTTCTTCTTGCCTCTAATCCACTAATTCTGTACCAAACACAGAATTCCCCAAAACAGCATACACCTGCAAACTGGAAACCTGAGGAGCCAGCAACAAACCTCCAACAGTTTCCAACAAAACCAGTGTAGATCCTTCTTCTACGACAGAACCCTTCTCCTCTAACTTGATAGACTTTCTAGCTTCATGTGAGCTGAACCCAGACTGACGAGAGCAATCTGATTCCGACCCTGGAGATGCGACCACTAACTCCTCCGGCTGTCTTATGGCTAACTACAAGGCTTCCGATTCTCCTCCCCCACCACACAACACATTCTCAGAAGCCGGATAGGAGGCCTCATTCCCAACCATCAAAATAAGCCCAACCTTCTCCCCGCTCAAAGTCGAACCCGCCTCCAATTTGGCCTGTCCCTGCTTGACTTTCCAAAGAGCCGAATATTTTCGAACTTTCCGACGCTGATAAACCCGGCCAGAAAAACCGAGTCTAGACACGGACGTCAAATTGGCAAAACCTATTGGCGTCGAATGCACATCGGAAGTAGAAGCACCGGCATCCAGCGAGAAATGGGGAGTTGGAATGGGACGAAGGACCGAACCCGCCTTAGCCTTAACCAAAAGCTTGGGCCTCTTAATGGGAAAAAACAAAGGGGCTTTATCAATCTGTCATAGGCCACCCATGAAGTTTTATTTAAGTAGGCCAAGTTGCTTCATTGGATCATTATTTCTGGACTTTAGTAATCAGAACTAGTCAATCTGCCTAGATCCTTTGTCTCTAAGTTGAGGGTACAGGAATAAGAAGTGCCAAATGACTATACGAAATCTATATAGTCTGTCAACCTAAGAGAGCTATTTAAAGAATTTTCAGCAGCTTTGAAGCTCTTTCAATAGGGTGTGATTAATTCCTTTCCAGCATGATTGCTAGGCCCAATTGACCAGGCTTTCGTTTCTTTCTTTTTCTTTTTGTCTCTTTCTATAATCAAAATTCAAGTAACCAGACCTTAAATCGTTCAATTAAACCTACAAAAAGCAGAGGAAAAAAAAAACCTGTAATTTTATTCCAAACCCATCTTCTACCAAGCCTTAATAACTAGTAAACCTTTCTATATAAAACAAGGCCCTTGGCATATAATGATGAAAAAAAAAAAGGAAAAAAAAAAAAAAAAAAAAAAAAGGAAAGAAAGAAAGAAAGATGAAAAAGACAAAAAAACAAAACAAAATCTACCATGCACTAAGAAACCTTCAGGACATAAAAAGGAGATAAAGCACAAGCATATGGAGCACAGAAAGATAAAAAAAGGTGGGATCCAGATCACACAAGTAATATTAAAGTTATAGCAACAACCTAACATATATCCTAAATATCCAAACTAAGTCAATCCAAGAAATCAAGACAAACTTAATTTCAGGCCATGAAATAGAACAATAGACCACCAAGAAAAGGATACAAGCTTAGAGAGCAGCCTCAAAGTCTCCAAATCTTCAAGGATGTTGCTTTGTTTGTTTGTCACAAGTAGCAAGTACAGAGCTTCGATTGGCTGGTAAACATAGCGCACATTTTCTGTCTCTACATATGTGTGCTGCTTCCCAGTTCCTACCAACTTGGGAAAAGCTGCAAGAAGACCTTCAATTCTTATACGAGTCATATCCACAAACTGCCTCGAAACAAGCACTGCAAAAAACAAGACAAAATGTCAACAGGAACAACTCCAAGATGCCATTGTACGCCATAGAGTGACTAACAAATAAATAAATAAAAATCTCAAAGTAAAACAGACCAAGGGAATCAATGACAGATCCTGCTACAGAAACATCTAAGAAAAGCATCAGCAAAGCATTAATGTAGCATTTAAACTCAAATAATAGAATTGAACATAAAGATGTCAGTCCATAGCAATGTTGAATAGAATCATGGTCAAAAAGAATTGCATGATTTTGAATTCAAATGACCATATAGGAAACATGCAATTTTCCAAGCATCTAAATATTGCTCAAAAAAAAATAGCAATAAAAAATTGTGAGATACATCACAACAAAACTACCAATCAAGGTGGATGGTTATTGAGATCAACAGCAAGAAAATAAAGATTTTTCGATAACTCAACTCATAGAAAAACTACAATTGACAAGCAAAGAACTCACCTTTACCAGACTTGCTTACAATAGCAGCAGCAAGAACAACCTATATCACAAATAAATGTAGTTAAAAAAAAACAATCCTGTTCAAATGTATACTGTAAATAAAGGAACAGCAACAATAAGTAATATGTGCCAAAAATAAATAAAACCAGCAAGCAAACCAGGTTGAATCTTGAATAAAAAGTTTTAAAGAGTGCACAGGTCCATTTGGGTGTTGGATTTTTGAAATCAGAATTTAATTCTTATTTGGTGCGCGAATTTCGAGATTTGACTTTGTTAGATAAAATTAAAAACAGTTAAATAAAATATGATTTGTTTTAAAAAAAAGTTGAATAAAATATGATTTGTTTTTTAAAAAAGCAAAATCAGAATCATATTTGTTTTTGAAAATTCTTTTGCCAAACGCACATTTCTGCTCAAAAAAAAGAAAAGAAAAGAAAAAGAAAATCCCTATTATTCATGGACAGAACGTGATACTGTAGTTAGATCCACCGGAGTATGAAAAGCGGCTAGTAGGATCATCACAAGCATAACTATAGGCATGAGGGCACTCTTTCTTGAAGAACATAGAGTAGTTCGTGGGTGGGCACGTGGTTGAGGTACTATAATCGCCAGTGCAACAGTATTGTGGCTGATTGAACTCCATGCATGCGCCATTGCAACCAATCACTATAGTTATATTTAGTTTCCATACATGATACAGATACAGCAAAATTCAATTATTCATTAACGATACAGATATATGCTCCTTCCTATAGTTCACGGACAAGTTATTTGTTTCATTTTGATCATAAAGAAAGGAAGCACAATTTTTTTTTTCCTCTATTATTCATGGACAGAACGTGATAGTGTACTTAGATACGCCAGAGCAAGAAAAGAGGCTAGTAAGATCATCATAGGCATAACTATAGGCCTGAGGGCACTCTCCTTTGAAGAACATAGAGTATTTCGTGGGTGGGCATGTGGTTGAGGTGCTATAATCGCTAGTGCAACAGTATTGTGATTGATTGGACGCTATGCATGCTCCATTGCAACCAATCACACTCCCATCAGACCCTATCACTCTTAGCTTTGTAGGGCAAGCCCCGTTCACATAGGCAGCACAGCTAGGTGCAGTGCATGAAGCGGAACGGCCCTGTGGAGTTATCGATAGGGGCAAGTTGAAGCCGTCTTCAAGGCTGATATCATAGTAATCTTGTCCACCACTCGCTGCTAAGTTGAATTCTGCCAAAGACACTAGTGGGGCTCCACCGTTGCCGTTGCCGTTGCCGTTGCATGCAACCTGGCCGAAGCCACAATCCACAGTAGTGCAAGTGAACTTTCTCGAGCCATCTATGTAGCATCCAGTTCTGGCCCAAAACTGGCCGTTCCATGGAGCTAGGACATCAAGTGATGTGGATGCTTTAGATGCTAGCTCAAATCCAATGTTTGATAAGTGAGATTGCGGAGCTGATGTTAGGTCTGCTGGCCAGATAGTATATGCACAGTTGTTTTTTACGGTTATTTTAACAGGGTATACTTTCTATGGTGGCAACGACGCTTCTGGAACTATGGGTATTCTCTCCATACTGAATGATTAATTGTAATATCTTTATACTAATTTCATAGTTCATTGAACAATAAGCTTCGGGCTTATTGTTCGGGTCAACGTTGCCACCCGAGGTCCTTACCAAGACACCCCTTGCGGTTTCCCGTCTGGTTATTGGGGGTTTAATGTAGCATTTCTTGGGGTTTTTCGGGTTTCTTTTTTTGTTTTCTGTTTTTCTTTTGTTTTGATGTCCTTTTTGTTTACTCCCTGTATACTTAGGGGCGCCTTTACGCTTTTTTAATGCTATTTCATTTATTACCTATCAACAAAAAAAAAGTAATGAGAATTTCTTAGATTTTTAATTATGGTCGAAGGGTCTTAATACACTATAGGATTGATTACTAGATTTTAGTATTGGTGGGCTAAGTGTGAGATTAATAGGATTAATTAAATAAGTCTTAGTCATAATATGCTAATATACTTGGTTGCACCCTTTCAAGTGTATGGCAGACTCAGGCTCCTCCGCGGGCGGCTTTTTTCGCGTGGTCTGCGGCTCTAGGCAAGATCCTAACGGGGGAGAACCTTAGGAAGAGGTATGTCATTGTGGTGGATAGATGTCGCATGTGCAAGAGAAGCGGGGAATCAGTGGATCACCTTATCCTTCACTGCAATGTTGCATACGCTATGTGGAGTGCTATTTTTTCTCGTTTTGGTCTGTCTTGGGTTATGCATCTGAGAGTCCTTGACTTGTTTGCGTGTTGGTGGATGGCTGGTAGGCCGAGGAGTGCTGTTATTTGGAAGATGGTGCCGACATGCATTCTCTGGTGTGTTTGGAAGGAAAGAAATGATAGGTGTTTTGAGGACTTGGAGAGATCCTTTGAGGAAATTTTAGCTTCTTTTTTTCATACGTTGTATCTTTGGACGGTGGCTTTTGTGTCACCGTTGTCGTTTACCTTTGATGAATTTCTTGTTCGTTTTTCACTTTCTAGCTAGGTGCGTTCTCTTGTATACTGCCGGTGTATTGAGGGGCGCCTTACGCTTTTAATAAGACCAACTTATTACTTATCAAAAAAAATGTATACTTGGTTGCACCCTTTCACTTCTTAATGAATTTCGATCACTTATAAAAAAAAATTAAAAATAGTTAAAACAAAAAATTTAAGTATCCTTGTCAATTTATCTCAAAAAAATTTCATCAGTCTTTTTTTTTTTTTTTTGACAAACACAGATCACATAATCTCCTCTAGTTTTAACAACCCGCCAATCATAATAAGTACGGATCATGCATTATTTTATGGCAACACATTTATTGACATTACAATTCTGAGGGTGACATATAGTAGAATGCAATGCAATATGTTGCAAAAAGAGTACTCATTGCAGTTGCTGAATTATGGTATGACATTAATTCCAAACCCCATAACTCAATTGAGAACAGCATTCAAAAAATGAAAAACAAATATATATATATATATATATATATATATATATATATATATATATATATATATATATATATATATATAGATATAAATAGATTAGTGAAAAATCTTACCATCTTGATTTATTCAGAAATTAGAACCAACAAAGACCAGCTGAAAAGGCAGCAAGGAAGCTGTATTTGTATCGAGCACCTAAAAGAATGAAATATGTCGTCAATCTCAGAATTATTACAACAAGAAGCACAAACATGTACAACCCAAATCATACAACCAATTGTTGTACAAAGAATAGTTAACACACACACGCACACAGAGGCATCATCATCTTTACATATAAGCTGGATATGGTTGCATAGAACCGGATCTTTCGAATTGAACCAGAGGCCAGATTCCAAGTGCACTATCTAATGTTTATACGAAATCGGAAATTCCAAATCAGATCAAATGCATTCTGCAACTAATCACAATCTTCACAAAAATCCAAATTTGCTACAATACAGCTCAAGTAATAAGACAATAACACCGGATCTTCGCATAGAAGATCGTCGTAAGCTCTGATCTATGGGGAAAGCCGCTACTGAGAGCAGAGTTGAACTCAAATGAAGCGAGGGGGAAGTATCAAAGAAATTATTGAACCCTGGGAATTTAACAACCAGTTTGGTTGCTGAGAAAACGAAGGAAAACCAAAGACATTACCAAGACCTACAAATCTCAAATCTGAGAGATTTTACATTGACCTTTTGCGTCTTAAAGAAACCTGAAATAGCGATTTCAAGAAAAGATCTGATTTTTTTACATTTTCTTACTGCAACGGAGAGTGAATTGAATTGACGAGATCACTAAATAAATTGAAATCTACGAATATAATAAGAGAATTTCAGAGATAAAGACGGCAGAGATCTGATCCGAGAAGGAGCTTACCGGCCTCGATCTACCGCTTCTTCTTTCTTCGGAAAGGAAACGACCGGAAAATGTTACGGAGAGAGGCTGAGCAGTGTGGAAATTTTATCAAAAATGGGATGGAGAGTGGTTTTATTGATGTCGTGGACCAATTGCCAAATAGGCCGACTATTGGGTTTCATTGGGCCAGTTTGTTTGCATTGGGCTATTCTGACAAACGTTCAGCTTTGAATGAACGTACAACAGGTCTTTAAATCCGGTATATCCTGGGATGATGCCTAAAACAAAGACCAACAGCATCAATCGGTAACCTTGTAACGATCTCATCTGTTTAGGTTCGGGATTGAAAATAATGATTTTAAAATATGCGATATAAAAGTATAATTTTTAAAAGTGTAGTTAAGCGTTTGATAAAATTGTAATTTGACTTTTAAAATTGCAGTTTGGCCTTTAAAATCGTAATTTGGCTTTTGAAATCGCAATTTAGCCTTTAAAATATGTGTTTTAAAAAAATACATATTTGCCTATGATTTGAAAAAGCAAATTTTTACGTTTTCAAATCGTAATATTTTAAAAAAGTAATTCCCAAACAATTTATTTTATGCGATTTGGTTTAAAATCGCATTTTTTGTCTACGAAATAGCAATTTCAAACGCACCCTAAGAATGAAAAAGTTACCATCTCTGAAAAGTCTAAACAGCATACTCATATTCATCTATTTCTTAATTAGAAAAAAAATATATTCATCTATTTCTTTCATATAATTATTTTAAAAATCAAGTATTATATTAGTATTTATTTTTTTTATGGAGAACTTCACTTATAACTCCTGTTGTTTCATCGCTTTTGTAAAAAGGTACCCAAACTTTAAAAAGTATCTATCTTTCAATTTTTTTAATTTTAACGCTTATTAATTTTTTGTTAAATCCTATCAAAATCTCCAACATACCGCTCCTTTTTTTTAGGAAAAAAAAAAACGCTAGGATTTAGGTGTTGATCAGAATTTAATGGAATTTGCAAAAATACTCATGCCTGAATATTTGAAAATTTTATAATTTTTTTTAAAATAAATACATGGGTATTTTTGAAATTTTGATAGAATTTAATGGAAAATTCTAACGGATGGTTGAAATTGAAAGATTGATACCTTGAATTAACACTTTTTAAAGTTTTGGTACCTCTTTTGTAAAAGTAATAAAAATTATGGGTTATAAGTTAAGTTTCTTTCATTTTGTTTTGTACATTAATTGATCTAATAGCTGATTTTTAAAAAAAATTGTATAGGAGAAAAACAAGAATATACTTAATAGCAGTTCTAGAAGAAAGAGGTTATGTAGTATGCTCATAAATATTACCATGCTCTTAAAACTGTTTATCTGCATAACATCATTACTGATTATTCTTGATTCAAAAATTATTTGGGCATGTTATTAATGAGTAATATTAGATTTATAACTATTTTACAATTCACTGACACATATTAAGATGTGATTGGAGCCATGTCGGCCACTAATTTTATTTTATTTTTTTTAGTGAAAATATAAACCAAGTGACCCTACTTAATTTAGACCGACGTAGTGATAGCAGTAACCATTTGATGATAGATTGTATAGAAGAGTATGTTTAGTGTAACTATGACATTCAACCTTAGCTCTATTTGGAGCTGTGTTTGTTGATTGCTTTATTTTACAAATTTGCCCCTTGTGTAATGAAGATGTTTAGCATTAGAGAAACGATATTTCTACATCACATTACTTTACATCAATCCTACACCAAGACACATAGGGTGCGGGACTCATGCATGTAGATCCCATATATGTGGGTCTCATATACATGGGTCTCACACTCAATGTATCTTGGTGTAGGATTGATGTAGGAATAACACATCTCTTAACATTAATGCATGCATGTTTGATGTATTTTTGTCTCTCAAATGAAAGAAATAAACTTGTGGACCGCTACATGTGTTCAGGTCATGTTAGGATTTCTTGTTTGAATAATGGAACGTTGTAAGTTTGCTAACTTCTTATGACTCTGTTTGTTAATGCTTTTTGAAGATGTTCTAAAATCTAAATGTTTTAATGTGACATAAAAGTAAATGTAGTTTTTAGAAATGTGTTATGTTTGTAGTTATTTGTTAATGTTTTTATTTTTATTTTTTTAAAAAAAAAAAATGAAGAAGAAAAAAGTGTTTTCAAGTAAAGCGAGCATGTCAATCATCGATGAAATCTCTGGAGGCACACCCTTCATATCCTTTACAAAGAAACAAACTGATACAATATTTTGGATTCAGATGTAATGACTTAAAGCTTTAATTGATTTTATTTCTATGGGTACAAATACAATGAAACTTGAACCGCTCATAATCCAAGCACTTAGTGCTATTTTCTTTTCAAACAACCTTAAAAAGGATCATTGAAATTGTAATTCAAAAGCAGTAATAAAAAAATAAAATAAAAAATCGAAAAATATAGATATGCTCCCTTTTGACAAATTATATGCAAATGTAACTGTGTTTATTTGACGCTTTATAGTTGTATCAGGGTGGAGCCAAGGGGAATCGAGAGGGAGGCATGCCCCCCTCGATCCTCAAATTTTTCCCTTATCTTGCGTATATTTTTTTTCCAAATACTTTAATTGTCCACCATCAATCACTCATCAAGGGCATGTATATTAGATGGGCAAAGCATTTCTAAAACTATGAGGACTGAGATTCATCTTTCAAGGTTTCACCATTTCAAAATTTTAAGTTTCTGAAACTTTTAGATTAACTAGCTTGACTCTTCCAAGAAAGAAGATGGACAAAATGCTCTGTTTCATTTTTTAACAAAGCGTGTTGGCAAAGATAGGCGTGTTGCAATTTAGTGTATTGGGAACTGTTGCTTTTTAACCTATAAAAGTGACGTCGCGTTGCGTGATTAAAAGCTAGGTTTAATTTAGTTTTTTTTTTCTCTCTCTAGTAAACGATGCGTTTAGGCTGTTTAGCCATCATGACAACTCACACATCAACAAATGACAAAAAGTAAAAAAAAAAAAAAAAAAAAAAAAAAATTGAGGTGTATAGTAAAAAGTTTACCTTTTTTTTTTTTATTTCTCTTCACTGAATACTTTTAGATATGTAGTCAGAGTTATATACTGATTTGTTTTTAATTTTATTATTAAATAAAAAAAAATCATGTAAGTATAATTGTAGTTACTTAAGGTTATGTAGAATAATAATAATTTTATTGAGCTCCAATTAATTTTCAAGGAAATCATGTCAAGGTTAGATTTAGCAAATATGAAAACTTGTGGAGGATAGATGTAACAAAATAAATTGTAAATTACATTTATATATTTTAAACAATAAATAAGTTTTGTTGAATTGTTTATTTGTTTCGTTGATTATATTTTTTAATATTTGTAATCAATTTGTGTTCAACTTGAGTTTTTAATCTTGCCCCCTGTGATCTAAAATCCTAGCTCCGTCACTAGGTTGTATCATGAACTCTATGAAAGAAAATATAATTCTATGAAAATGTAAAGCATAAAGTATAAAGAAAATAAACACAATGATTTTATATGATTCGGTTTATGACCTACGTTCACAGGATAATGCTCAAATGGCTACATTTTTACTTTTATTCCTTGATCATTTTACAATACAAAAATGCTCTATAATCACGAAATTGATAGCGCAGGCTCTTTAAAGCTCTCGTTTACATCCTAACCCTTTTAGGGCTATGGAGTGTGTCCCTCCCTAGTGTGAACCAATGAAGGTTAGATCTCTCCCAGCTATTAGGGCTGCGGAGTTTTATTCCCCTTGGTAGATCCAGTGGTGGTTAATCTTCCCCTAATCCTCTAAGGGCAATGGTGGTTTGTGTTTTGTGTTTTTTTCTTTTTTTCTCTTCTTTTGTTCAAGCTAGAAGGCTCTTCTTTAAGACATCTGGTATGAGAGAGGTTGATTTGGTCCGTGTTGTCGGCAGGGTGCATAGCTGGATTTTTATCTTCATTTATATTTTTTTAAGCCAAATCTACGCATTTCCATCGACTTCTAGGAGACACCCGCCCCTCAATTGTGACCACTGTCGTCTTTTGGTCCTGCTGCCAAAAGCTACGGTTGCGTGGGTCACCGGTGACCGGCGCGTGGTCATCGTGCGCCAGCGAGTCATCTCTCTTTGGGCACGTGTGATGGCCACGGTTCGCCTTTTTCTGGTGTACAATGTGGTGCTCGGGGATTATGGAGTTCGATCTGCTGCTAGGTGACTTCAGGGACGGCGCGTGACCTACACGTGTCGTTTTCCGGCAAAGATAGTGCCCCCTGCCGCCAGCTTAGGTGGAGTTTTTCTGTTTGTTGTGTTTATGTATTCCCTTTGTTTCTCCAGTCATAGTCTACCTTTGTATTAGTCAATTTTTACTGGATTATCTGTTGGTTGGTAGCTAGATCGGCCCTCTTTTCTTTTTAGAGTGTATATTATTATAAAGAGAAGCTCCAATGTTGTTCTTGTAAGGTTTGTGTTCTGCCTAGGCAACTGTTTTTTAAGTCAAATCATTCTGGCTTAGAGTGTAGGAGGGTCTTGTCCCTCTAATCTCAAGTTGTAAACCTTTGAGCCTTTTCAGCATTAATGATAGGACATGCTATTTGTTCTAAAAAAAATTTAAAAAAATGCTCTATTTATCGAACTTACATATGATTTGAATCCAAAATAATCTTAATCGAATCCCTTAATTTAGGGTGATTCAATATCGTCAAATCCCTCTACTCTAACACTCTAGTCAGTGCTTGCTTGGCCTTCAACTCCTTTCTTATCTAATCCAAAAGCAAAAACAAAACTACATGTTGCGAAGGCATATCAAACCCTGGCAAATATCCAGGTATAACTTATTGCCTTTCAATCTTTTCATTCTTTCATTCATGGAACATTACAATTCTCATTCAGACTACAAATAAATAAATAAAAAAGAAGTAATATTAAGCAATTAAAAAAAGGAGCAAGTTGGAGTAAGTGGAATGGAACTACTGTAGGAATGATCCTAATGCTCATGCAGAAGAAAAAGGAAACACTTGGATGTAATGTACTCACCCACTAGTGTATGGAACGACAACAAAAACATACATTCAAGTGGGAAAATATATGGAAACTTTTGAGATAAACAAAAGGAGGAAAAAATGCCAATTTGTCAAGCAATTTTTTGATCGCCTGATACTACACATTAAATCAAAAGATGCAATGTATTGAAATAAAATTGTGTTATGGGTCTACAACCCGATGAAAAGATAGCCCAATTAGAATTAGGGTTTTGCTCATAAATCATAAGTCTTGTTAGATAAAGTAAGAGATATATTGTCCCGTTTAGGATAATAATGGATTTATTACCCCTATTAGGAAAATAAGGAGATTTTCTAATAAAGCAATATCTCTAGTAGGAAAATAAGGGATTGGTCTCCCTTTAGAATTAGATTTGCTATTTACCTTATTTCTATTCTTAATATGTAATCTTCAATTTAAATGTGAGAATTAATTTTTAAAAAATTTGAAAAGTTTATGATTCAACTATAGTAGTTATTTTGGAATGCTTAGGGTTCCTCGAACTACCCTAAAATTAGAAGGCACGGGATTCCTCGAATTATTTTACCAAAATATATTATTCGCCATCCCTCGTTATAGAGGTCCGTAACAAATTGTACTATATATATGAGCATTAAAGCATTTTAAATCTATACGGATTTGGAATGAAGAGATGGAAATCAGGGAGTAATGGAAAAGTCCAACACTGGTTGCAAGAATAAGATATAATTGTAGAATCAATAATATTAACTAAAATGATCATAATTAGCTGATATTGGAATGAGACTTCAAAAGATAAAATTGTTATAGCATTAGGGTTGAATGTTCTATTAGGAAAGCTTACTGATGTTATTTTGCAGTACCATGTGAAAGAGTTTGGAAAGTCTCAGTTTGGTTAACTTACCAAGAGTAGAGTAGTTCATTCATATTTATAACCAAACGTGTGGAGAGTTGTGTACAAGATGAATTACAAGAAGTTCAGAAAACAAAGAGAAATACAAAAGTGAGGAGACTTGAGCTGCATCTTCTATCACATGAAACATGGTCTCTAGTTAGCATAAAACATTGGAGCTGGTCACTAGTAAGCATAAAACATGGAGCTGTGGAGAGATGTCAATATGCATCATTACAAAAAAAGAAAAAGAAAAAAAAGGCCTTTTGAGCCATGTTTTTTAGCCTTTTTAAGGGCTAAAAAGGGCTTAAACCATTTAGAGCCTTTTGATAACGGCTCAAAACATAGGGTATTAAAATCTCGATTTTGAGTCGTTTCAAACCTAAACGGCTAGTACTTCAACCCTAATTCCTAGACGATAAGATGTGTAATATAATGCAAAAAATAGCATTCTTATAACATGAACAAAATGGATGTTATAAGGAAATCTAAAGCTCGATTGAAAAAGAAAGCACTTTCAAATTGTGTTCACTTACAAATAAAATTTCATTTTTAGCTACAACACTTGACATCAAAATCTAAATAACAAGAAAACTACAACATTTCAACTGTGAAAAACAAAGAAAAAATACGTCACAAGAGAATGGGTGTACATAGTTGCTATTGCCACCACTGATAAACGAAAACCCCACTTTGCCTCAAGGAAGTGAAAAGCTCCAAGCATTGGCCATAGGTTTTCTCATACTTGGGACTCCTCTCACTAGGGCAACATCTCTGCCACCTATTGTAACGACACTCTAGAAATATATCGTCGATCAAACAAATCGCCTCGATTTCAAAACAACCTCGAAATTAAATCGAACTCAATCCCTTCCACATCAATCTTCATCACCACAAATAAATGAAGGCTAGCCATACCAAATAGCCTGAGAATATCATATAAAGTTGCTTGCATGTGACACAGTATATTTTAGAATGACATGACAAAACTTAAACAAATCAATTTGTGATGCTGCATAAAAGCGCTACTTATAGTTGTAACGACCCAATTTTTTAAAAAAAAAAACATAAAATGAGTCATCACAGTGGCACGACTACATGTCGCTCAGCCAACATATGATACATATTCCATAACATGTACCTGATAATCAGAGTTACATCTACGCAGCTATCAACATAGCGGAAGGTACATCTATAAACAATAGTTAATCACAACAAAATAAACATTAATATGTCTATCAGTTTAAGGCTTCTACATAGCTATTGAATACATACCAAAAGACTGGATCTTAAATACAAGTGTCACAAGCGACACAAGCCATAAACAAAGTCTATCAAAAGGCGGACAACCCATGGTCCAACCATTATAACTGTCGCGTCGGACTTCAATCATAGCATCCCAAGTACTATGCTATAATGTCATTTATTAGATCCACTGAACCTGCAGTCAAAGCATCAGAGTCTATACAGTTGTTGGGTTATTAACCACATCCGTACAGGTGAAAGTATGAGTTCACCACCTCAGTAGTATAAGACTCACTACGGAGTAAACAATGCACTTAAACATACATACATACAAGATTCAACAATATTATTCTCAAATCATTAAGTCCACACAATAACACATCAATAAGTATAAGTCACACCATTCATCTCACTTTTATATCTTATCACAGTTTCCAATACAATATACCACACATGCCATAAGCAATACCCCGGACTTACCAACTCTGCAGCTAGGGGCTACAACCCTAGGCTTACGCATAAAGCCTAAAAATATAAACTCACATGTGCTAGAGTTACGACTCTAGACTTACCATAACACTGCCCGTAAAGCCACATACTCTCAAGACAAACAAATACACGAGTGCTAGAGCCACATACCCTAGACTTACCTTTTACAACACCACCCGTAAAGCCACATACACGCAGGGCAAACAAATACACGAGTGCTAGAGCCACTTACCCTAAACTTACATTTTACAACACCATCCGTAAAGCCACATACTCACAGGGCAAACAAATACACGAGTGCTGGAGCCACATACCCTAGACTTATCTTTTACAATACCGCCCGTAAAGCCACATACCCGCAGGGCAAACAAATACACGAGTGCTAGAGCCACTTACCCTAGACTTACCTTTTACAACACCGCCCGTAAAGCCACATACCCGCAAGGCGAACAAATATACGAGTGCTAGAGTCGCATACCCTAGATTTACCTTTTACAACACCGCCCGTAAAACCATATATCCGCAAGGCGAACAAATACACGAGTGCTAGAGCCGCATACCCTAAACTTATCTTTTACAATACCGCCTGTAAAGCCACATACCTACAGGGCGAATAAATACACGAGTACTAGAGCCGCATACCCTATACTTACCTTTTACAACATCACCCGTAAAAGCTACATACCCGCAGGGCAAACAAATACACAAGTGCTAGAGCCATATACCCTAGACTTACCTTGTATACAAGTACTCATATACTACCATTATCACAACATATTCAATTCCCACGATCTACAACTCAATCACATTATTTTCATTCGTTTTCCTTCCGACGCATACCACATTCGTAATATAATTTCATGTTACTCAATCCCCAACAATTCCAAACATATCAATTTCAATCATCTCAACATTAACTTATCATCATATTCTCAATTCAACAATTCTCAATTCAATCACATATATATATCCAACATCATGTTATCCATTCACATGTAGCTTAATGCATATCTCTACATTATCTCATTATCACATTTTCATTCACAATACAAATCTCATGCATTCTTCAATATCAATTCATCAACATAAATCTCATGCATTCTTCAATATGAATTCATCAACATATTTTATTTTCACAATATAGTTCATAATTTCATATACCAAATTATCATCATAAAGTTGACATCCAATTAAACCAAACATAACAATTTATATATCTAAATTCCTAAGATCCCTCAGTGAGTAGAATACTCACCTGGCTGCGCATATTTCAAGCTTAGGTCTCCTAGACGCCATATTGCAATGTATCACTGTGGAATAACACATTGCACTATTTAACACTTTAAATAATTAACACCCTAATTAGCACTTGAATAGCTCAAGGCTAAACCGTTGGAAACCCCATAATATTTTATTTTATTTTAATAGTTCCAATCGTCTACCATAAATCCTAGACACTAACTAAAACTCAAACAATACTAACCCAAAGTATTCACTAAGGGTTAGATATTAAAATCACTATTTAACTATTTACTCATAATATTAATTACTAACCCGCAATTAATCACACTAACTCATAAATTATTTTCATTAACATTTTTATACTAACATTAACCCTAAAATTATATTCACTAATCTTTTTACAATAATTACTAACTTATTAACTTAAATCATTAATACATTTAAAATAACATTAAACCATAAAAAATCTTAGGGTTAACGTCACAAATACTATTTAAACTAAATATCCATAATTATTTATGTTTACTAATATTAGAACATAACTCATTAATACTTATTTTACAAAACCCATAGCTAATTTGGGATTAATCATCACTATAACCACAATTAATCCACAAATTAACAATCTATGTTTTAAACACTTTAAAACCCAAAATTAATTTAACCAATCAAATTAAGGTTTATAAACTTTAAATTATAATTTATAAAACACTACCCTAAACACAATATTATTAACCCAGTAGCTTTTACTAAGGGTTAATAACATGAAAACTCAATTAAAACTAAATACCCAAAATGTATGGTTTAAAGAAACTCACCAAAAATTTCACAAAATGTAAATCCAACACTTGGAGAGTGTTTAGCAAGCTCCTTACAACAAATCCTATGAACACATAGAATCAAACTCATATATCTTTAGATTTAATTTAAAATCTCAAAGACCAAGAGTTTTTGAAAATATCTCAAACCAAACGGTAGAAACGTAGACCGGGCTTCGTAGATCACGTTTTCGAAATCGAATTTGAGTTTGGACGGTTGGATCTTCGTAGATCATGATTTTTGTATGAAAAACCTTAAGAGAAAATCCTCTCCTTTTGTTTCTTTTTTCTCTCGGGTTAGATGACTCTTTTCCTTCTTTTCTTTTTCTTTTTTTTTCTCTCTTCTAACAGCAGAGGCGCACAGCCTCTGCTTTGGAAAGGCCATTTGGCCTTTCCATTTATTTGAGAAGGGAGGCGCACGTGCGCCTCTCTTCTATTTCTTTCTTCTTCTTTTTTTGGGAAAGGGCCATCTACCCTTCCTTTCTTTTCCTCATGAAGGGTCACCCTATATATATATATATATATATATATATATATATATATATATATATATATATATATATATATATATATATATATATATATATATATATATATATATATATATATATATTGACTTTTCTTTTTTATTTTATTATTATTATTTTAATTTTAAATTCTTTTTTTTTTATTCATTAATTTCTTTTATATTTTATTTTTCTTTTATATTATTTCTATTTTCTATTTTCTTTGGACTTTAAAAATATTCATTTGCATTTTTAATGATACTAAAATAATTTTAATTAATTATTTACTCAAATTTTATACTTTAATTATTAAATAATGTCTCAGGCATTACAATAGTATTGAACTCCACTTCCTTCAGAATTTTAACAACTACAGCATGCATCTCCTTCAGAATTTCAAAAAACATTACACAACCCAAAGAGCACCCATAGCTACTACTGCAATAATTACCATACAACTTATTTACCATTGGCAAAAGCACCTAGAATATCATGAGCATAAAAACAATTGCATTGTTAATTACTTGTAACATGGTCCCAATAACTCCTAGAGCTCAAACTACCTAGAAGTCCACCATACTATTACACAATCATGCTCAAACTACCTAGAAGTCTCAAACAATATAAACATAGGATCTTCATCAAGCAAAATACATGGGTTTAGCACAAAATTAAGTGATTTTTGTTTCAAAATGCTTCAGGTTTGATACCACACCGCTCTGAACAGAGCAAATTTTTTTAAAAGATTTAACTACATCAAACAAATCAAAAGTTTGTGTCTACAGAATAAGAAATACGCTTTAAATGACAAATCATACATAATAACAAAACAGTCCTAACAGTATCATCACTTACTATATCAAGATAATGTTTGTGACAGCGGTCACTCGTGCGAATCATCATATGGGGTCGAGGGCACAACACTTACATTAGTGATTCAGATGAAATGTACGTTACACAACTATATATATATATAGGAAACTAGCACGTAACATTTTCAACCATATAGACTCAAAAAATCACACTTTATTAATTAGTTAATCATGTTGGGAGCTAACCTGGTTGATTGGCTATTGAAGATTTCACTCTCACGACATTAGGTGACTCAATGTCTTGTATAGCCGAAGTGTTGACCACTAGTGTTGCATTGGCGGCCGCAAGACTTTCGATCATCTTTTGCATATTCTCTATCACTCGACTCTATACTGCAATCTCTTCATCCACTCTTCTCCTCTCTTCATCCTCTCTTCTCCTATCTTCCTCCCATTCTTTCATCATTTCATTCATTCGATTATTGAATGCAGCTTCTTGAGACAAGCGTGACGCTGATGATGTAGGTGAGCGAGAAGTCGGTCTAACCGGTAGTGGCCCAAACCCTGTTCCACGAACACGGCCCGAGTATTCTACTATTCTCACTGCCCTTGCAAGCGCATCATCTTTGGCCCACAGTATTGAACCCTGCAAAAATACAGGGTTCGTTCTTGCAATGTCATCGGTCATCAGCTCTTTAAGCTTGTTATAACATATATATATTAAATGTGTTAATTATTAAACACTTAATTGCCTCGGTAAATACTTATACTATTTCAATATATATGATAAATTCAATAAAACACAAACTAAATCACTAAGTTAAGCAAGTACAATCGTCTCTAAAGCTGCTTGAATGCTAGGCGTCCCATCCTTTTTTGTGTGGGTTGCTATAAAAACTTCTGTTCGAGTGGGTGGCATTTGCTTTGATATTTCCTGCTAAAACAAACAATATAAATTAGCCAAAGTTAGTCATGAATGTGAGAACATGAATTCAACCAAAAATTATATATAGTCTTACTTTCTACACTGACACACAACAAGTCTGTAAAACAAACAATAAGACCTTATTACAAAATATCTCCACAAGCACTTACTAATGAAATGAGAGTTATCAGTAAATAGTTAGACCCTATAACAGCTGAACCCTATAACAGTTAGAAATAATATATTGATGAACCTGCGTCATTGTGTGTTAGTCGAGGTTTACTCGTGTTACTGTCCCTCTAGCCTCATCAAGGTTTCTTTGAGGCCTGTTGTGGACTGTGGGTGCGTTCTCTAAGTACCTCGAATAAAATGTCAGCATTTCATTTGCTAAGTAACCTTCCGCTATAGAACCCTCAGGTGCAACTCTATTGCGCACTAAGGATTTGTACCGTCCATGACCCTGATTCACAGTTCTTTTTCATTTGCCCCTTTTTGTGTCTTCATTCACGCAAACAAGCCTCTGCAATTGTCTTATGATTTCATCGACATCTGACACAACAGGTGTAACACCCAACTCTTGTTTACCGTCAAAGGATCTTGCATTCTGTCGCCACTTATGATATGTATGCAACCATCACCTATGCCCCGTATAACAAAATTTACGTCTGTATATTAACCATGTAGACCCCGTTGAACGCATATAACATGGACATGCCAGTGTGCCCTTAGTACTCTATCCACATAAATCTGCGTATGCTGAGAAGTCATTTACTGTCCACACCAATGTTGTCCGCATAACAAACTATTTTTTCATGGATATATCAAATATTTGTACCCCTGCATTCCACAACTTATGTAACTCTGATATTAGTGAAGTTGGGCCTGGAATAATAATGGATAATATGAAACATGGTTATTTCATGCACATCCAAAGAGGCAAGTTGTACGGAACCAACATGACAGGCAAAGTACTATGGCTTGTACTCATGTTCCTAAAAGGATTAAAACCATTCGACGCTAGCCCAAACCTAACATTCTGTGGGTCTGATGCAAAGTCTAGGTGTAGTGTATCGAATGCTGTCCAAGCTTCACCGTCCGCCGGATGCTTGAGCACACCGTCTTTTATGCGCCCATTAGCGTGCCACCTCATGTGGGAAGCGGTATGTTGTGACATGTACAACCTTTACAATCTTTATGCCAATGGAAACCACTGCAAAACCTTCACCGGTCGTCTCTTGAATGTTCAGGATGACCCATCTTCTTCAATAATTTTGTCATTTCACTTTGATTTTCCACATACTTTACATGTATTTAACTTCTCATTTTCCTTCAAGAATAGCATACAATCATTTCGACAAGCCGAAATCTTTTCATATCCAAGCTCCAAGTCCTTCAAATATTTTTTGACCTCATACGTACTATTAGGCAAAGCTGGCTCATCTGTTGGTACTAACTCATTAATGAACTCAAGTAAATATGTGAAAATCCTATTACTCAGTCCACCCACACACTTCAAGTTGTATAGATGTACAATAGTTGACAGTTTGCTATATTATGTTTTATCATGAAGTGGCTTGTTTGCATCCTTAACCAGGCTGTAGAATTTCCTGGCACTCTCATTGATTTCTTCCTCAAATGCCTCAGGTACATCTTTGGCTTGCACTTCCAGTTGACACTGTAACGATTCGCTTTTTACCAAAAAGCGTAAGTAATTATATTTGGATAATTACGTGTCATTAACCTTTCAGAGATGATAAATTTGGCAGCGGAATAATACGAATATCTTTTTTTTTTCTTTACAATCATCAGGGACAATTCCCTTACAATACATTCAGAGCTTTAACTGAAATTCTTTTAAATATACATTAAAAGTTCTTTACACTAATTACAAAGAAACATGTGTCACATATGACACGAAAGCATACATGAAAACTTATTAAATACAAGTAAATTCCTAAACATGTTACATACAAAATAGTATAAACAATTATAAGTACAAAGTACTATAATCCTAACTGCATAGCTTTAAATCTCTTAAGCTAGTAGTTAATCCATTCCATAATCTTCAGAACCTGCGCAAACATCTATGAGACGGTGGTTACAACCACAACCCCATAGTTTCATAAGTGAGCTAATTGTTATTCAACAACATCATGATTTATGCGTTATTTAAGGAATAGAGAAAACATAATGATGTAGTGATAGTTTTCTATGCAAAGTTTAACAGTTTAATATAGTCATTGCACTCCTCTCGTTTGAAGCCGTTAACTCGGTAAGCGTCTTTCTCGAGACCGTTCCCTCTACATTACATTTTGATTAGCTTATTTTCGCACTAGCAGAGTACGTCACATGTCACTCTACTAGCACTTTAAGAGACGTTGACTCTAATATGAATTAATAGGGTTTTTGGCTTCAAGCACTATTCCCATCCTGAACCTTTGAGAAACGTTGACTCCAATATTAATAGGCCGATTATTAACAGTATGCAATAGTCATTCACACGCATCCAATTCAAATAAGACATAAACACAACATCATTGAAATCCAGTACTACCCTCAGTAAGTAATTTATACTTACAACCATTTTTCGCAGTCTCAGTCTCAGTTCATCATCTGCATCAAATACATATACATGTGCATAGAAGATTAATATCATTACTTTTTAAAAATCTATGCCTAAACATGAGTCTTAATCACACACATATATATACATAGGAACAATCATCTTTGGAACATCATCTACATTGATTATTACTTAACATGACATGGTTAAGTTCCAATATTATTTTTCAACCATAACACATAAACCCATTTTCTATAAAAATATCAACACTTCTAACATAACCTAATCATTTTTAGGGAATATCAATCCAAGCACTAAATCAAACCATATAACAATTCAACAACAATACTCATGTATTTTCCTTTTAAAACATTAATATCAATTTAGTAACATCTTTAGGATAAAAATACTACATAAATAATATTTGACAAATCACATAACTCATAATATTCAATTTCCAAGACAATACATTACATGATTAAACTCATAAAAATATTCTTTAATTCTAGAACTTCACAACTAATCCCGGACATCAAATACTTAAATCATTAGAGCATGAATACATAATATATCATAATAAATCAATCAACCCAGTAATCCAAAACATATTATATCTCAATAACCCAAAAACATAGGATCCTTCTAACAAATACTATAAATCACACCGGTTCAATAAGGAAACTTTATTCATTACAACACTACGTTAATTACACACACACTCATTCAAAGAAACACAGAATAGAAAATCACAAATCAAAATACCTATTTGATTATTCCAAATCCAAACAGAGAATTTCAATCTAAAATACTCAAACTAAATCAATACTCAGCTCATAATCATCAACAGAAAATACATCACACACATAATCACGGCTTAGCCGATCCAACAATAAACAGGGATTACAATAACCCAATTAACAAATTAAACTAAATCATAGGGTTTATATACCTTGGGAATTTTCCTTAAAAACCCATCAGAAATCGCATATGATTTCGCCAGAAAACTCGTCGGAAAATCGTTCCTGAAGGGTCGGGTTTCACGAGTCTCGAGTCACGGATCACTAGGTCACGGGTTTCCTCCGGGTCTCACGGCCTTCTACGGTTCACCGGTTGCAAGGCTCACCAGAAATTGCTCATCCATCGCCGGATTTCGCGTCTCAGGCCGTCGATTCGTCTCTGGTTCGCCGGAGTTCGTTAATGGAGGATCGGGTCCTCATGGGTTCACGAACCACCCGGGTTCTCTCTCTCAGGTCTGGTGGGTTGCGGGTCACGGGCTTCACGGGTTTCACTATCGGAGCTCCTCTCGGGTTATGGGTTCACCAAAAATCGGCTCCCATTACTTCACCAGTTTCATTCACCGAAGAATCGATCTCCATCTCCCTCAACTCTCCCGATCTCTGCCTCTCACTATCTCCCGATCTCTCTCTCAATTGGTCTCTCTCTCACTCTCAATCTCTCTGCCTCATTTGAACAGAAGAACAAAGAAGAAGAGATGAAGAACAAGAAAGAAGAAGAAAATAATAAAGAAGAGGAAGGAAGAACCGGACGTGGGAAACTGAAGAGAGAAGCCGGTTTTTGTAGAAAAATATAGGATATTTATTTTTTCTTAATCATTAAGTTTAGTAAAATATCTTCTATAAAAATATCTTCAGATACTTTTACATTGGGTCTTTACCATTATGTATTATTTATTAAGACAATAAACTAAGTCCGTTCTGAGTCTAGTTAGTTTCATTGATAATATCATTATCTCAATAATATTATAACACCATATATATATATATATTACACTATAATAATATACATAGTGAATATTACACATTAATATTATTCAACAATATTATCATATCAATTAATCCACTGATTAATTCAATCTGTCTATTTAATAATCCTGTAATATTATTAGAGTCTAATAATATTATTCTTTATTTATAAAATTATAGTTTATAAATAATAAGACTAAAGAATATTTATTTTCATAAATATTCATGTATTTCTTATTATTTATCGGGGATTAAAATATCGTGTTTAAAGCCACGTATTTTATTGACTACTGGATGTGAATATTGTTTCCTACAATATTAAGCCGTTCGAATGTCGAGTCTTGAGAATCGAACGTCAATTCTAGACTTGTCTATTTTATTCCGCCTTAAATTCTAATTTAAGACATTTTATTTTATTACTTAAAAATCTGGGGTGTTACAGACACTCACAATCGTCTGCCCGAATATCATGCATGCCAAAAACATCTTGCAGCATGACATGCATCGTTATTGACTCATCGGGTATTGGTTCAATGTTATCTGCAGCCAGAGACGGGTTAGGAAATTCAACAACATTAGGTACTCTATTAGGTACAAGAGCCCTAATCTTCTCTCCATGCCAAATCCATTAAGTATAATTATGCAACATTCCCCTTCCAACGGTCAAGTGGTCATATACTTCTTCTGGCCGTAGACTCATCTTTAATCTACACTTCTTGCACAGGCACACAATTGAATTTTTATTTCTTGAGTTCGTAACTGCATACTTCACAAACACTTTAGCCCCTTCCATATACTTTCTCGAGCCTCTCCACTTTGTCATCCAACTCTTATCCATATTTAGCGTGACTACATTATAATACACAAAATGAACACACAATCTCAAATATGATACACCAGACAAGTTTAATATGATACACACAATCTCAAACTAATTTCGTGTCCTTTGGACACAGGCTATGAAATTGTAGATGATTTCAACAGTATCTTTCTTTTTTCTTCTCCTTCCTATTTGTTTTTCATTTTTTTTTTCTTGTCTTTCTTTTTTGTTGGCAACAGTAAGAGAATAGATAAGTTTCAAGGCAATAATTGATTATGGCAAAAGAGTCCAATTAAGTCCAAAGCACTTGTCAGCTATAAGGGTAACAGTAAGAGAATGTCAAAGTTCCAAGGTAATAATTGTCAATTAAGTCCATGTCCAAGGCATTTGTCAACTATAAAGTAATGTTTAACTCTGAAATCTGGAAGGTCATATGCTGCCAATATATATATATTATACTTATATTATAGTTACTTAGTTATATAAAATATATTAGACTTACTACTTGCTCACATTATACATACACTGTTGGTTTATGAACTTGAATAGTATTCTCAATGAGTTTAAGCTTGAGCTCGCCCGAGTTTTAAACGATCGAGTCGAGCTTGAGCACACATTTTATAGATTGGCACTAGTTCAAGATTTGAAAATTATACACATATACCATTAGTTTATGAACTCGAATAGCATTCTCAACAAGTTTGAGTTTAAGCTTACCTGAGTTTTAAATGATCGAGCTGAGCTTAAACACACATTTCATAAATCGACTCTAGTTCGAGATTGAAAATTTAAGCTCAACTCATAAACGAGACAATCTAGGCTCGCCTTAATTACAACTCTGAATACAACTTATGTAGTGCTATATATAGTATACTATATATATATATATTATAGTTACTTAGTTATATAGAATATATTAATCTTAATACTTGCTCACATTATATATATAAGGAGCTCTAACATGATATAATAGCATGTTGTTTTCAAATTCGGGCTTGAACTTAAAAATTTAATAACTTAGCTCGAGTTATAGTTGAGCCGAGCTTATCGAGTAACCCAAATCGGCTCAAATGTCATTCTCAATGAGATCGCCCGAGTTTAAACAAGCTGAGCTTGAACACACATTTCATAGATCGGCTCTAATTCGAGATCAACTATTTAATTAAGTTCAACTCATAAACGAACCAGTCTTGAAATCTTAAATCCTAGGGTTAAGGTTATTATAAATGGAGTTGAAACGGCTCAAATTTGAGTAATTTTAACAAAAAGGCTTGAGTTGGAGGCATTTTAATAAAAACGTCTTTAATTATAGGCGTTTTAACGAAAAGGGCCCCAATTGGAGGAGTTTTTAAAACGGCTCCAATTGGAGCCGTTTCTCATAAAGTGGCTCCAATTGGAGTCGTTTTGAAATGACTTCAATTTGAGACGCCTTAGAAAAACGGCTCCAATTTGAGTTGTTTTAGTTAAAATGGGTCCAATTCAAGCTGTTTTTATTAAGCGGCTCCATATTGAGCCGTTTTTGTTAAAAAAACTCTAATTAGAGCCTCTTTGTTAAAGCGGCTCCAACAAAAACTACTCAAAAAGCTCATTTTTTTTTTTTTTTTTTTTTTTTTTTTTTTTTTTTGTAGTGCGTAAAAAATGGATGGAGAGGCTGCTATCATGCATGAAAGGATGAGAGTTATCCTTTAACACCCCCTACAAGTTGATGGGGGGAACTACCTTCAGTTTCTCTTGTAAGAAACAAAAAGGAGAGGGTGCCCCTTGAATGTAATGATCAGTAATTTACTCTCATTTTTTTATTTTTATTTTTAAAAAATAGACAAACTGTGGGCCTTAAATGAGCTTGAGTCTTTAAACTTTACTTCAAAGGCCAAGAAAGAAAGAAGATGGAGGGCCAACTATCGCCCAAAGAAGAGAGGGACCTAGGTTTTTTAACTTTACCACAAAGGACATAAATCGGGCCAACTATGAACAAAAGAGAAAATGATGAACTTTGGGCTAAAGAAAATAGCCAACAAATGCCTAAAATGGGTATGGGTTTTTAAACTTGATCACAATGGCCATAAATCAGGCCAGTTATGGGCAAAAAAGAAGAGGTCCAATTATGAGCCGAAAGAGATGGTCAACTATGGGCGATGCTTTTTTCTCAGCTTACAAGACTCGCAACCACCTGCCAAACAGCTATAAGTTCTACACCAAAATCGGAATAAGAGAATACCTGTACGGATAAACCTATCCGTGCACTGGATAGGAACTCCCACCAATTCTGCAACCAAACCGCACCCTTCTAAATAAACACAATCCAAGCCTCCCAGTATCGAAGCACAGCACCAATATCGCAGCCTCCACACGCACGGCTGCCTCCCAGTCGCTCCTTGGGATTCCGGATGGGGAAGAAGAGCCAGAAGCCAAAGATAGTGCTCCCGCCGGAGCTTCCCCCGGAGATATTGGAGGACGATATTGAAGTCTCCGACGAGGACTTACAGTTCCTCCAAGAGAACCGCCACTACGCCCGCGGCTTTTCCCGCTTGGACACCCATTCCATCACCAAGTCCCTACTCTCTCTTCCTTTCATTTTTTTTTCGCTCAATGATTTTCCATATGGTTTGTTATAGATTTTTTTGAAGATTTTTTTATATGTGCGTAGTGGATTTTGATGAATTTTGTTGTATGTGCAAAGGCATGTTACTCGTGTAGCTGATGTGAAAGAAGATGCTCTGGAGGCTTTGTATGAGAAGCGTTTAAAGAAGAAGGCATTGCTGAAAGAAAAAGAGGAAAGTGGACTTCGGGTTGATCCTGTAGACGCCCTTCCCGTTAAGACCTTAGATGGAACACTCTACTATCGGACACGTAATTCTGTGATTCTTGTTCTCCTTGTTCATATGTATGTGTGTGTTGTGCTATCTTACCTGTTTGTAAGAAAGTGAATGGTTCGTGTTGTTGTTTTTATGTGACGCAGTACCAAAGACGTCTACATTATCTGAAAATGCTGAAAATGGTGAGGAGGATAATAAGGATGGTAGTGTGGACAAAGGCATAGTGAAGGCGACTAAAGCAGAAAGGAGAGCGAAGCTTAAAAAACAGAGGAAAGAGGCAAAGAAGCAAGGGAAGGAGTTGGATGAAGCAGAAGAAGTGCAACAAACTCCACAAGCGGCGGTGCTGGTATTGTCTTCTGCCTTTTCTTTCTGATGCTATTAAATAAATTAGCTTGGATTTTGCTGCTCATAGCTCAATTAATTGACAAAAGAATAACCTCAGACTTGAAGCTTTGTAAATGTGTGATGAGTACATCTGTGACAATTGCCAAGGCAAACCGTGGGCGCTGACATTTTAGCTATGGTTATGATGTATCTTCTCGCTGCACTCGATATTGTCTTCTATTGTCTTAGTGCATAGGCTAATTTAATATAAGATAGATAAAGCTTACTGGAAACTTACTGATCAAATCTTTGTTTTTGTTAAAGATGAAAGTTAGTACACCATTATTTCAATTTTTCTTCCCATGCAAGAAGATATCTGCAACTTGTTTATGAAGATTTTTGATGTTTTACATTCTCCTCCACATGAGAAAACATGCTTATGTGTACGTATGTATGCCTGATCCTCAAAGAATATCATTAACAATCGTTTGTCAATTTAAGACACTTGTTCTGTTAGAAGGTGGCGGGTTCTAGCTTGAGTATGAGCAGCAAAGGTACGAGAGAATTAAACAGATTAGCTTGTTCTGTTAATTATGACACGCATAGTGGTAACACCTCTCGTGGTAGGTGCAAAGGTAGGGCTTTTGGTGGTTTTTTATGAAGCCCAAAATCCTTTCTTGGAATGTTTGAGGGTTAAATGAGGGTGACAAGCGGTTGAAAGTCAGAAATTTAATTAGGCAATGGAAGACAGATATTATTTGCCTGCAAGAAACCAAATATGATTTTATTTCTAACAGCTTAGTAAGGAGTCTGTGGGGTTGTCACTTTGTTGATTGGTGCTACTTAGCCTCTGGTGGGGCCTCTGGTGGTATCTTGATTATATGGGATAGAAGGATTGTAGAGAAGATGAATGTGTATGTGGGTGAGTTTGTAGTTGCCTGTTCTTTCAAAAGCGTCGCTGATGACTTCTCTTGGGCTTTCGCTGGGGTCTACGGTCCTAACTTTGACTCTCTCAGAAGTTCTCTCTGGGATGAGTTGGCTGGCCTTTCTTCTTGGTGAGAGTTGCCTTGGTGCATTGGGGGTGATTTCAATGTCACACGCTTTCCTGCTGAAAGATCTAGAGACGTTTGTCTTAATGCTGCTATGATGGAGTTTTCGGACTTTATTTTCGAGCAGGATCTTCCTAACTTTGACTCTCTCAGAAGTTCTCTCTGGGATGAGTTGGCTGGCCTTTCTTCTTGGTGAGAGTTGCCTTGGTGCATTGGGGGTGATTTCAATGTCACACGCTTTCCTGCTGAAAGATCTAGAGACGTTTGTCTTAATGCTGCTATGATGGAGTTTTCGGACTTTATTTTCGACCAGGATCTTATGGATCTTCCTCTTGCAGGAGGGCCATTTACGTGGTCTAATAATCAGGAGATTCCCTCTTGGTCTCGTCTGGATAGATTTCTTGTTTCTTTAGATTGGGAAGTCAAGTTTCCAATTTCTCTACAGAAAAGGCTTCCAAGACCGTGTTCTGATCATTTTCCTATTCTTCTTGATTGTGGTGGCATTCATTGGGGTTCTAGATCGTTCAAGTTCGAGATTATGTGGTTAAAGGCTGAAGGGTTTGTGGATAGGGTGCATCTTTGGTGGGAGTCTTATCGCTTTCAAAGCTCGCCCAACTTCATCTTCTCTTAAAAGCTTAAGCCTTTAAAGATTGATCTCAAAAGATGGAACGAACAGGAGTTTGGTAATGTGGAGTACCGCAAAAAAATGCATATGGAAGAATTGTGTGCTCTTGATAGCTTGGAGGAACAACGTGGGTTAACTCCCGAAGAAAAGGTGAGGAAATGTGGGGTCATCAGAGATCTGGAGAATTCTATTTTACAGGAGGAGATTAGTTGGAGACAGAAGTCTAGGGTTCTTTGGCTTAAAGAGGGTGATAAATGCACTAAATTCTTTCATTGGGTAGCCAACTCGAATAGGAGGTCCAATTCCATAGAGTCACTCTCAGTCAATGGCTCATCTTCTTCAAATCAGTAGGTTATTAGGATCATGTTGCTCAATTTTACAAGTCTCTTTTTGCAGAACCTTTCTCTTGGAGGCCTAGGATGGATAACCTTGCTCTTGACACTTTGGATGCGGGTGAAGCCTCTTCCTTAGAACTTCCTTTTGAGGAAAGGGAGGTCTTAGAGGTGGTAAAAGGGTTGAATCGTGATAAGGTTCCAGGCCCTGATGGGTTCACTCTTGCGTTCTTCCAAGACTGTTGGGATGTGATCAAGACTGATCTCATGGGGGTTTTCCAGGACTTCCACACTTATATAAAGTTTGTCAAGAGCATTAATGCCACTTTTTTAGCCTTAATTCCGAAGAAGTCTGGGGCTGTGGATCTTAAAGATTTTCGGCCTATCAGTATTGTAAGTAGCGTTTACAAGCTCATTGCTAAAGTTCTTGCTAATAGACTGAGAAGGGTTGTGGAGAAGATTATCTCGAATCCCCAAAATGCTTTTGTGAAAGGAAGGAAGATTCTTGATTCTGTTCTTATAGCTAATGAGTGTCTGGATAGTTGCATCAAGTCAGGTGAACCAGGGTTACTTTGTAAACTGGATATTGAGAAAGCTTATGATCATGTTAACTGGGATTTCTTATTGTATATGTTGAGAAGATGTGGCTTTGGGGAGAGATGGTGTTCTTGGATAGCGCATTGTGTCTCTTTGGTGCGTTTCTCGGTTTTGGTGAATGGTATCCCTTCTGGTTTCTTTAGCAGCTCTCGTGGTCTTAGACAGGGTGATCCTTTGTCACCTCTCTTGTTTGTCATTGTGATGGAGGCCCTTAGTAAGTTGTTCTCTATTACTATTTAAAGGGGCTTCCTTTCTGGCTTCTCTGTGGGCTTTGGCAGTAATAGAGTGATTAACATTTCTCATCTGTTATTCGCAGACGATACTTTAGTGTTTTGCAGGGCTAATCCTAATCATCTCCTCTATCTTCGTATGTTATTACTGTCCTTTGAAGCTATTTCAGGTTTGAAGATTAATTTGGATAAGTCAGTATTGGTTCCTGTGTGTCAGGTGGATAATGTGGATGATTTGGCTGGCATCTTGGGCTGTGGAGTTTCTTCTCGTCTTTTAAAGTACCTTGGACTTCCGTTGGGGGCCCCTTTTAAGGCTAAGTCCAGCTGGGATGAGGTAGTTGGTAAGATTGAAAGGCGGCTGGCTAGCTGGAAGCGGTTGTGTTGAAGGGTGGTAGAGTTACCCTTATAAAAAGCACTCTCTCTAATCTTCCTACGTACTTTCTTTCTCTGTTCCATATTTCCTCTTGTGTTTCTAGTCGCATAGAGAAGTTGCATCGAGATTTCTTGTGGGGTGGCATAGGTGAAGAATTTAAATTTCATCTGGTTAGTTGGTCCAAGGTTTGTTCTCCTATTTCACATGGTGGTTCTAAGGATTTTCAACAAGGCTCTTTTAGGGAAGTGGCTGTGGCGTTATGCCCATGAGAGAGGAGCTTGGTGGAAATCTGTTGTGGATGCAAAGTACGGTTCTACTTGGGCTGGTTGGTGTTCTTTAAATCCCTCTGGGTCACACGGAGTGGGGCTTTGGAAGAATATTAGGAAGGGGTGGAGTTTGCTTTGCAGCCATACTAGATTTATTCTTCGAAATGGATCTAGGATTCGCTTTTGGCACGATTTGTGGTGTGGTGAGGTGCCCCTTAAGGAAGCTTTCCCAGTTTTGTATGACATAGCGCGTGACAAGGATGCTCATGTTGCAGACCATTTGGTTGTGGTGAGTGGGTCCTATCAGTGGGATGTTAGCTTCTTTCGAGCGGCCCACGACTGAGAGGTGGATGTTTTGGCCTCCTTTTTCTCTTTGTTGTACTCTACCAGAGTGGATTGTGATGGGGAAGACCAGCTCTGGTGGTCTCCTTCCCACAAAGGGAAATTTGATGTTAGATCTTTCTACAAGGCTCTTGCTTGCAAAGAGGCTATTCATTTTCCCTGGAAAAGTATTTGGCGGACTAAGGTTCCTTTGAAAGTGGCTTTCTTTGCTTGGACGACAGTGCAAGGGAAGATCCTCACCTTGGACAATCTCAGAAAGAAGCGTGTCATTGTGATTGATAGATGTTGCATGTGCAAATTGAATGGGGAGTCGGTGGATCACTTTCTTCTCCATTGTGAGGTTGCATGCGCTCTATGGAACGCCATCTTTAGTCGCTTCAGTTTGTCTTGGGTTATGCCTCTTCGGGTGGTAAATTTATTCGCTTGCTGGTGGACGGGTGGTCGCTCTTGGAGTGCGGTCGTGTGGAAGATGGTCCCTGGTTGCCTTTTGTGGTGCTTGTGGAGGGAACGCAATGATAGACAGTTCAAGGACAAAGAAAGAACTATTGAGGAACTCATTTCCTTTTTCTTTCATTCTTTGTACTCTTGGTTGGCTGCGTTCCTCGCACCTTTAGTGTTTAGTTTTAATGATTTCCTTGTTTTGTTTTCTTCTTCCTCTTGATGCCTTTCTTGTATACTTCTTGTGTACTTGATTGCACTTTGCGCTTTTTAATGATATTTCTCTTACTTATCAAAAAAAAAAAAAATTTAAGACACTTTTCCATTCTAAATTCTAGTTTCTATTAACTATGTGTTTGTCTTATAGGATCCAATCTCTTCAAATTGCGTTCTTTTTTCTGCAGAACACAAACAGTTCTCTTGAATATGTTCTCTGCATGTCCAATTAAGCAATCTATTATTTGTTTAGGCTGAGGTGAAACAAGATCTCACAGCGGAAGAAGCATTCAAAAGTAAGATGCAAAAACTTGCAGAGCTGGGAATGGCGCTCCTTGCAGATCCAGAGTCGAATATTAAATCTCTAAAGGAGATGCTACTAATTTCTAAAGATAATGATCATGCTATTGTCAAACTTGGAGTACAATCATTATTGGTTGTCTTTAAAGACATTATCCCTGGGTAGGACCCATGCTTTAGTTATAATGCATTGTATGTTTTTTGTCTATGCTTCTTTTCATTTGCATTAAAGCTTTTGTTTCTTAGTTTCTTTTTTATTGTGCATGGCAGCTACAGGATCAGGCTTCCTACTGAAAAGGAGCTCGAAATGAAGGTTTCTAAGGATGTTAAAAAGATGCGGTACTATGAATCAACACTTCTTTCTGCATATAAGGTTGGTACTCTTTCTTTTGACTATATTTGAGTGGAATTAGAGTTTTGATGCCAAATTGGATTTTGGAAGCTTAATGTGTCCTGTAACTAAATGTGCTTTTATGCCAGAAATTCCTTTTTTTTTTTTTTTTTTTTTTTTTTCTGGGCAGTTCTGCACAGTTCTTAATGTTAAATCAATACCAATGCATTGTTTTGTCCTGACTCGTAATTTTTTTTGCCTAATCTGATTCTAATTTGTTCCATGATCTGAAATATTTAAATTTTTTTGATGAAACCTATTACCAGATTAAGATATACAATTTATGGCATGACATTGGTTTTCTATACTTGTCTGCCTCATCTGAATTTTGATTTGTCCTTGATCTATAATGTATAAAATTTTGACCAAACATATTACTATATTCAGTTATACTCGGTGCCTAATTAATGTTACCAATTCTCAAAAAAGTATGCAGCTGTTTTTCTGATTTCCAGATTTTGTCAATTGAAACATAGTGCAGCTAACAAGCAACGGATAATTCTAGACTTTTACTGATTTATAAAGTTATTGATGATTGCTTTATTCTGTAGAGATAAGAATCTAAATCTTGTAATCTGATTCATTCCAGTTAAACAATTCTATTGCATGCCAAACAATGTTGTGTGTATTTGACAAGTAAAAAAAAGTGTTATAAATAGGAAACGGGTTCACAGCTAGTGCACAGAAGCGCCAATAAAGAAAAGCAATGAAAAATCAGTTTGGAAGATGTGGTAATAATATGAGACTTCCATGTATAAAAATGATCGAAAATAAAAGTTGGACAAGTTATGAAGAAGAAACACAGATTAAAGAGCAAAGTAGGTGATGAATGAGATAAGAAGCTAATGGTCCTTGGATCGAATGATGTCGTCTTCCCTATATAAAAGAATTGAGGTCAAGTTAACGGGTTCGATTCCATTTGGGTGTGTGAGTTTTACGTCTTTGTTGAAAAAGAAAATGACATCATAAAAACCATTCCAAGAAAAGGGATACTGAGGAAATCTAAACAGAGCTCTAAGCCATAAATTCTCAATAATCTGCCATGCTCTGCGAAAAAGGAACTACAACCTTTTATACTGCTAAAAAATGATGTACAAAAGTTAAGGCTAACCCTAATTTTTTTTTTGATAAGTAATAAACTGACTTTATTAAAAGCGTCAGGCGCCCCTTAGTACATCGGCAGTATACAAGAGAAAACGCAAAGCTGGAAATCGAAAAAAAAACAGCTCATAAAAAGAAAGAAAGAAGCCCACCAAACAAACCCACGAGAACCTAAACCTACAAGAACAAAGAACCCCAACCCAACCTTCAAGGAACACACAAGAAACCCACCCAAAAACCCACAGGAACCAACACCTGTAGCCCACAAACAACCCACAAACTACAGAACCTGAGCCTTTCCTCTTTTACTCCTAGAAGGCACACTCGCACCGTCGTAGTTTATGGAGCTCTTTAGATTCTGCAGTTCTCTCATTCCTTTGATCTCATACTGCTTCCCCATACTACCCCGATGAAAATCTTCCTCAATGGCATCCAACAAAGCCAGGGCCGAATCTTCATCCTCAGCACCATCCGACTCCCACTCCAAATGTAAGTCGGGAGGAATAACGCCCAATGGGTGAGGAAAGTCACCTTCCTCTCCCTGATCCCACAAAACAATCTCCCCAGATGGGCTAAACCCTACTGGCCACTCCTGAGATTGGGTCAAGCCATTTGAGTTGGGAGTCTCACCCTTGTCAATGGTCATCAATTTGCAGCCGCTCAAGGGGGAGGGAACTCTCGGGAGAAGGAACCCGCGCCGTAGCCCCACTCCCCCACTTGGCATCGGCAGGTTCTGAACCACAGACCCATCCATAGCCTGAGAAGATGTACCCAAACACTGCGTCATCGGCGAACTCAAAGCTGTCACTGCCTCATCAATCAGGGAAATATCCAACTTACTCGCTTTGGCCTTCGATTTCCGTTGATACCTCATGACTTATTTTGTTTCGGACGGGTAAATGGGAGTCCCACTGTCCGCCATCACCGGAAGACAAACACAACCAATTACCATTGACACTTACAAGTCCTAAAGGCCTTCTTATGTGGTGGAGGGTCACTAAGAGATAATTGTTCTCTATCCGACCTAGAGCTACAACATGAGTTCCTTACTTTGTTCTTTCTTTTCCTCGTATTTGTTAAACTTTTATTTTAGGTTTATCTTTTTTGCTTTTCGTTTTATTTTTGCTTCTATTGATTGTCTAATATTCTTCTTTTGATTTCTTTTTGTATACTTCTTGTATACTTGGACTTGGCCATTTTTTGGGGTTTTCCCCTAGTCATTTGTATGTAAAATTTACATAAAACAGCCATGACCAAAAAATATATACCTATGACATAGGAATAACTCCTTATGTTTGGTCTGTTTATTCAACGACTCAACCCAGTTCTAGTGTTTCCCAGAAAGAAAAAAAACAATTCTACTATTAAGTTTGATTCTCTGTCTTTTAGACTCTTAATTTGACAGAACTATTTTTGGCATAGAAGCAGAGCATTTCACTTTGTTTGGATTAGTATGGTAATGGGTTTAGTTGCACTTCTAGTTAAATTCATATCCTAGTGTGGTTGACTTTTCTCACTAGTTGATACTTGAGGTATTAGCTCACTGTTGTAGCCCCATCTGTAAGATATTTTGAATAGAATGTATCAGCATTTTTGCATGAGTTTTTTTATTTCTACCCATTGTTAGGATTATCTGAACAGTTTGTATCATCATTATATGTTCTGAGAGTTTTGTTCTTCTAATGCATGTTTACAGGCATATCTGCAGAAGTTGATAGCATTAGAAAAGAAGCCTTCGCTCCATAATGTTTTCGTTAGCTGCATCTGTACTTTGCTTGATGCAGTTCCACACTTCAACTTCCGGGAGAGCTTGTTAGGTGTTGTTGTCAGAAACTTAGGTTCCTCAGACGACGTCGTAAGGTTCTGATCTATTTATAACTTTTGCTTGTTACTTTAACAAATTCTTATTTAGGAATCACATGAAGTGTTGTTAATGGTTAACATACAAATCAAAATTTGAAAAAGGAGTGACATAAGTCCTTATTTTTCAAAACTTTGAGGACTGGGAGAGGAATGACAAAAGTTTTGGAGGCAAAAGAATATCAGAAGTTTTGAGGATCGGGAGAGGATACTAGAGGAGATTAACTCCTTATTCCTCAAAATTTTGTATCTTTGGGCCGTTGCTTATGTTTCTCCTTTGACTATTAGTTATAGTGATTTCCTTGTTCTTTTGCTCCTAGTTAGGTGGTTCATCTTGTATACTTTCTATGTAATTATGGGCGACTTACGCTTTAATGATATGCGTCGACTATTTAAAAAAAAAAAAAAAATTGAAAAAGGAGTCTAGTTACAAATTGGAGAGTTCAACTTCATTCTAAAGTGAAGTAATGTAATGACGTCTGGAAATTGTGTAAGACAAAGGAAAGTCTCTTTCAATGTCAATTTAGTTGTTTCTCATTCTCAGTTTGAGCTTGCTGAGGGATTGTGTCTACTACTTGGACAGGAAACGCTGCTGTGCTACAATTAAGTCTCTTTTTACCAATGAGGGAAAACATGGTGGTGAAGCTACTGTGGAGGCTGTTCGGTTGATTGCAAATCATGTGAAAGCTAATAAATGCCAGTTGCATCCTGATTCTGTTGAGGTACAAGGTTATTTATTTATTTATTTTTAAGATTTTAAATTGACTTGTAATTGATTATTGTGCTTGAGTCAATCCTTGTTTAGCTGATATGACTTGGTTTTGCATTCATTGGATGTGAATTACTTGGGAAAGAAACTCTGGTATGCTTTCTTTCCAGTTATTGTATAGACAGATTAGAGCTGCAAAGATGTTTTCCTTCTTATACAATCAAAAGCTGTACACAATAGATTTATGATATAACTGTTCATACCGTACCTTTGGCTGTTCTTCACTTAGAATCCATGATCAGCTATTAAGAAAGCATATTTTTGGGTTATAGAGCAGCTTATTCTTTTAAAGAGTCGGGTGTTGTATAGCCTCATTGAGATTTTTCTGCTCTTTGCTATCATACTTTTATGCATTTATCACTGTTGATCTTTTGGTTTCTCATTGATCCTGTTTATTGACTGAGCTGACGACCAGACACACCTAGCATGTTTGGAAAGTGAGTTAGTTGCATACCAAATTAAGTTTCCTGCTTGGAAAAAGTTTTTTTATTAGCACTCCAATTTAACAGATGTAATACGGAATAAATGCCTCATCCTTCAAGCAATGACTAATGACATGTATTAATTAGTGTTATATTTTACATAATTTAGTAAACGGAAGTGAAGTTGTCTTCCATCTACCCAATGTAAACGCAACCTAAGCTTCTTAAAATGTTAGGTATCTTTCAAAGAAGTTTTTCAGGATGCTAAGAAGTATCTTGGATTTTGGTTTGTGGTTGGTTTTTCATGATCAAGCGAAGATTTATATGCAAAGTGATCCAAGCCAAGGAAAGATGTAAGCACAAGAAATTTGTGTCTTTCTTATCACTTTGTTTCTCTTTCCAGTCTGAGGTTTCTTGCCTTTTCTTTTTCATCTATTTTAGTTCTTTCTTTCTTTTTTTCTTCTTTGTTTAGTTATTTCTTTTAAAAGAGAAATATGAGCAGTACAGCAGTGTGTTTTTTATGCATGATTGTAAAAATCTTGGTGTGTCTTAGGGGAGCTTTTGAACAGCTTACCATGGTTTCTGTCTCTAAAATATTTTCTCTAGTGAAATCCCTTAAATATACCAATTTCGCTCATATTTTTTTGACTCATAGTACTGGATGCAAATATGCCAGGCAGTTTTTGAACCAATTATGTTCTAAAAGTTTAATCTTTCATACTGGGAAAACCCAGTCCTTCATATTCATCAGTCCAAAGCTTATATAGTGCTTATCAATGTAAAAGTTGTGCTCTTATGTGCAAAAGAACTTGCCAATGGTCTTGGATGAAATGGTCGCTCCTCCCATAAAACAAGGGGTTGGTGTATCATGGGTTCAATCCCATGTAAGTGTAGAGTTGTGTCTACCTATTGAAGAAAAAAAAATTGATGTATAAAAAGTCTTGGACAAAGTAACTCCATCTGCTCCTAACAGGTTGATGCGTCTTGTGGAACAAATTTGTGTGCGTGTGTGGTGACACTGGGTTTAGATGGTCAAGTTGAAAATCCCTGATACATACATTCATAACATGTGCCAGGTTCTAATTCATTTAAAGTGATAGGATTGTGGAAGTTATCTGATTATTAAGGTAGCAGGACTAAGATGATTGGGAAGAAAATGAAAGAACCTGAACCAAACTAAGGGCATTACTGTAATTAGGATTTGTGAATGTCTACAAAGACAAAAATATTCTTATTACATATAATCATTCGCACCATATCTTGCAATGGAAGAAAATCTTTGTGGAAGTCAAGATAAAGATATGTAAGAGGGTAAATTGGTGTTGGACTCTTTTTCTCGACATTTATTTTAGAGAAGTGTTTGCGATATAAGTTTCCTGCATGTTGTTATCCCAATATGCTATAAATAATTGAAGTATGATGTAAGTCTAGAACCAATCTGTAATGTTAAAAAATCATTCTGGTTTGTATTACTTTCTTGCATAACTTATATCTACTGTTTTAACTACTTTCTCAGGTTTTCTTGTCATTGTCATTTGATGATGATATTGGGAGGCCTGAAAAACCGAATGTGGATAGTAATAGAGTAAAATACAAGAAAGGTAGAAGAAGAAAGAATCTTGAGGAGCCAAGCCAACTGCCAGAAAGTGACAAAAAGAAAAGTAGGAAACAGTTGATGACAAAGATGAGAGAGGAGGTATTCCTTTATCCATAAGAAACATTACCTTCTTGATTTTTGTTCTTTCTGAACTAATTGTTCATCATGATGCTTTATACAGGTTACTGCTGATTATAAGGCTGCTTCTTTTACCCCAGATGTGATGGAGCGGAGAAGGATGCAATCAGAGACACTTTCTGCTGTATTTGAGACATATTTTCGTATTTTGAAGCATTCCATTCAGCCAAAAGTTGCCAGGTGTGTTCCAATGTTATTACTAGGAGTGGAGCATAATATTAATTTCCTAACCCAATATCCTGTCAATAAGAGGCTAGTTAGTTAATGTGCATAAATTGGAGCAAGTGGGAGCAGATCCACTTTCAATTTGGCTCAGATATTGTGCAATGCAGATTAATCATGTCTCGGACTGGTTTGTAGGTCAAGATTCCTGAATCCAATTGATGGAAATTCAACTCTGCCTTATTCTTGCGTGTCAAGGCAACTGACCACCTGTCCAATTGTTTTGGTTATTATATGTTGCATGTTTATAGCTCATAAATAATTGATTTGCATTGGCTTTCGTGTACACTTCTTTTACATGTAATTGAATGCAAATGCACATAATGACGTGCTTGGAGATGCTCTTGATTCTTAAGTACTCTGGAATGGATGCTCAGGCCTGCTGTTGTCACTTTGGGTATAATTAGGTTTAGAATTTTGTTGGTCCTTCTGGATTGTATGCTACTTTATGGTTATGTATGGTATGGTCATCACTATGGTTGGTCAAGAAGTTGTATTGTAGAAAACCCAATAGAAAGAAAATTTTTATTGGTTTGGTTTTATTGAGTTTTGTCTACTGTTGCTTTGGCTTGTGGTTAGGGATTTGCGTAATTGTTTTTAAGTTGCTTCTGGGTTGGATGACGAGCAATTGTGCCTGTATTTCAATCCACTTGTCCCAAACAAAGCCTGTTCATATTTTTCATGCCATCTACTAATAGTGGGCAAGGCTGAATTTGAATTTTCGTTATACTGAGCTTTTGTATTACTGCTACTGATATAGTTAATTCTTCATGTAATCTGGTATTGGTTTCTTAGTTGACATCTTCCAAATTATTTTATCAATAGGTAATTTTATGTTTTATCTGTTACGGTCTGCCAACTTCTTTACCTATTGGCAATTTGATGATTTGTTTGTTAGATTTTGTTGACAGCATAGACTTTATTGTTGCTATATATGAATTCATTAAATTATGTGTTATGTATGAGAGCACCTAGGTTTTAAAATATTGGAGTCAGGACCCTGGTTCAATAGAGTGATTAATAATTTGGAAATAATGACTGGAAGAGTGCTCAACTCTGTTAAAATTGTAAATGCATTGAATTGAGTCCTCATTTATACTCGATTGACCTGAGCCAGAAGTTGTTTTTTTCAGTGTTTTTGTTTTACTTAAAGCTTTATGTTCAGATAGATTTTTTTTTTGTTAAAGTTTATATTGAATTTTAATATGAATTAGACTAGCTAATATTTTCTCTTATTTTGTTCCTAAGCCATGGAGAGAATGGCAGTCCAGTTTCTGGTGAATCTGGGTCCCACCCGCTGCTCGCACCATGTCTGAAAGGATTAGGAAAATTCTCGCATCTAATTGACTTAGATTTCATGGGTGATCTTATGAATTATCTGAAAAAGCTAGCTTCTGGTGGTAGCAACCCTTGCAATTCCGAGAAAAATTTGAATTGCTTTACTGTATCTGAGCGCCTCCAATGCTGCATCGTTGCCTTTAGAGTGATGAGGAACAATCTCGACGCCTTGAATGTTGATTTACAAGACTTTTTTGTTCAGCTTTACAATCTTATACTTGATTACAGGCCTGGAAGGTTAGTAGCAATCATGCTGACTCCATAGTGTTGCTTTGGATGCATATACTCTATACTGCTTGCTTCAAGAAAATGTTCTCTTTTTAAAAATAATAACTTATATGCTTAGCTGCGAGAGCTTTGTGATATGACCTTGCTTTAGCTATTCCAGTCTCTTCTTGAGGTCTCAGCCCATATATTTTCTTAATCGGGTCTTTGTTTTATATTCTTGAAAGATGTGTTTACACTGACTTATCTGCATAGCCTTTAGTTGGGTTTTCTGCATTACTGGTGAAAGAAATAATAAATATTTCCACCTCCTCTTTGGGCCAATTACTTATCAAAAAGAAAAAAAGAAAAAAGAAAAAAAGAAAGAAAGAGTAATGCTAAAAACTACAATTTATCCTACAACTATTCCACAATGCTGACGTGACAGTCCTAACCAACCCATAATTTTTTTAAACAAGGACAGAACCAAGGGCTTAGAACTGCCACATCAGCATTGTAGGATAGTTATGAGATAAAAATGTGGTTTCTAGCATCACTCAAAAAGAAAAAAAAAATATATACATATCTATGACACCTATACATTAATGTGTAACCATAGTATTGAAAAATGGAAACTGTCTTATTTTGTTTTAAGATTAATTGCAGCTATCAGCCCTAAGTTAAAAGGCCATTTGTAATGTTCCCCTTAACAATAAAATTTTGCAATTAATTCCTTCCTTTGGGATTTATTTATAATATCTATGCCACTGTGCAAATCAGTGGGCTGAGGTGAGGTGAACATTGAATGTAATTTGTTACTATTGACCAGCCTACTAATTTGTTACTATTGACTGTAATTTGGACAATGGGTTGGGCGTTGCATGCTGATCTCGAATTAGGGTATTTTAGGGTAGATAGCTCCAGCAAACCCTTATTATAATTATAATTTGTAATATGTATTAATACTTCATGACCTTGCTTATCCATTTGTAAGTGCATGCTCTCTCTCTCTCTCTCTCTCCATCCATAGATTCCCCTTACTCTCTGTCTCTCATCCACTTGTGGATACAAATGCACTGTCCACTCCAATTCAGACACCCATTGTGATGTTTACTATAAATGTATTCTCAGATATGCAAAATTACATTTTTTGTTTCTCTTTTGGGGTTGGTCTTGTTTCTTTTCTTCATCATCATCGTCATATTCTTCTTTTTTCGATAAGGAAATCAATTCCATTAAAAAGCACAGAGGGACACAACTCATGTATAAAGAGAGTGTACATGATCGATTCCCTAAAACAGAGAAAAAGAAGAACAAAAGTCCAAAATTTTTGTAAAAGTAAATAAGTGAGGACTATTATACACCGCCATCTATGCATAAAGGGATTTGAACATGACGGATTTTAGTTCTACCATCGAAATCTCTCAATCTTCAAAGCTCATTGCATTCTGCTCTCTCCAAATACACCACATTAAGTACAGATGAGCCATCCTCCACTATAATATGTTATGCCTTCCCACATGTCCCCTCCAACTATCTAACAACTCTATATTACCTATCTTGGCATAATCCACTCTACACAAAAAGACGGAATAACGTAACCTATAATTCTCGTGCCAACTCATAATGAAGAAGAAGATTATCTATGGACTCCCCACTCCTCTCACACATACAACACTGGTCTACCACTATGACTCTCCTCTTCCTCAAGTTATCCAAAGTTAAGATCCTCCCTAAAGCTGCCGTCCACACAAAAAATGCCACTCTCGAATGAGTCTTACCTCTCCAAACACTCTTCCAAGGAAATGGGGAGCCTACAATAATGGTTAGCGCATGATTACTTCAAACTTTCGCTATTTGGAGGGGATCCAACATATTTTATCCTCTCTGCCTTGTCTCAACCTGATAGAGTACAAAAGACTAAAGAAAGAAGTGACCAAATCCACCTCCCAATCTTGCACTAGTTTGGTAAATGACATATTCCACTGAATATTTCCATTAGAGAGCTGCACGAGATTTGCCACCCACACCTCTTGACATTGTGCAATGCTAAATAGTTCCAGAAAAGTAACCTTTAGGGGCTTGTTCCCACACCATAAATCATGCCAAAACCTGATCTTTGAACCATTGCCCACCTCATATCTAACAAACCTAGAAAAGACTCTCCACTAGGACTGTGCAGGACCCGCCTCGACCTGCATCCCTTGCCCCGTAGAACTACAGGTTTCATTTTTTTTTTTGGCAGTTACGGATCCAAAATTGGTATACCTGTGTAGGGCAGGGTGGGTTGCGGGTTGGGGTTTTTAAAAACCCCGGGGATCCGCCCTGTAGGAAGGAAAAAAATAAATAAATAAAAAACCCGAAGTCCCTTTTGTATTCTCTAGTCTTCTAGCGCCGCACACCTCTTCTCTTCCACTCTTCTCTTCATTTCTCTCTTCACATACTTCACTTTAGCCTCCCCTTGCATGCGTCGATCTTCATCTTCTTCAATCTTGAGGTAGAGTAGACCGATGATTCTATAGTCATTTGGCCAAAGCATAGGAAATGGGTATACAATGGTGTGTGAGCGGGACGACCTTACACACCCTGAAGCTTGCTTCAATTCCGACATTGTCTTCTTTGCGCTTTGCACAGCCGAAAACCCTAACCCTAGACTTGTTCTTCCTTTCCCGCCATGCTCGTGCTCGGAGGACCCCATTTCCAGTCCTCGCCAGAGCTCTCTCGGCCCTAGCCATGGCCTTCCAGGCCGAGACGCCTCAAGGGGGAAAAGGGTGAGTGGTTCAAACTTCGCCATTCTTAGTAGCGGAACAGAGCTTTTGAACTATATCAGTTTTACTAGGTTTTTATGGTTGATTTTGATTTTGAGTGTGTTATTGGTTATCAAGTTGCGAAACCTCAGTGGAAAGCAGCGATAGATCTTCATCTTCTTCACTCGCCTCGCCCCGTTGAACCCGCAGCCCTCGCCCGCATCATCCCGCCTCACACGACCCCACCCCGCAACGGGATTCCCCTTTTTTTATGCGGACTGCGGGTGAGAAATTCTTAACCCGTAGGGGTGCGAGGTGGGGGCAAAAAGGGCGGAAATCCGCCCCGCCCCATGCCCACCCCTACTCCCCACTCCCTGCTAATATATTTCTACATTCCCACTCCAAAGGGCCCCATTACCTCCTCAAAGCACCAACCTCCCCTCGTGCTATCATATTTAGTTTCTACCACTGACCTCCACAGAGCCTTCCTCTCTGTAGCATAACGCCACAACCATTTCTCAGAAGGGCTCTGTTAAATTGAACCAGATTTCTGAATCCTGAACCTCCACAAGACATTGAAGTACAAATCTTCAACCAACTAACTAAATGGAACTTAAATTCGTCACCAATTCCACCCCATAAAAAGTCCATTTGAAGTTTCTCAATCAGGTTAACCACACCAACAAGAATGGGGAAAAGGGACAGGTAATATGCAGGCAGATTTGAAAGAATGATTTTAGTAAGGTCAACTTACCCTCAGACAAATAGAACTTCCATCCAACAAAGCGACATCTCATTTTTTCCACAATACCATCCCAAATGGACTTAGCTTTAAAAGAAGCTCCCAACGGAAGACCCAAATATTTCATTAGCGAAGAAGCCACCCTTGCAACTAAGAATCCTCGCCAAACCTCGCAATTGTAATGACCCATAAAAACGCTAGCCACATCTGCACTATCACTTCAAAATGATTAGTCAATTTGGAGCTTCCATAGAATTACTTATAAAGCTCAGTTTCACCTACTAAGTAAGCAATATGAGACTTAGCGTTACGTGGGATACTTATCTTCTCAATATGAGACTGGGGTGACACATACTCTCCCTTTAAACCCCTGACGTCCTTGACAGAGTCACGTCATATGGTGCTGACAGTATCACATGACATTACTAGATGGCTCTAATACCATTTGAAACAACCCAGAGAAGAGCGCTAGCCACATCTGCTTTATCACTCTAAAATGATTAGTGAATTTGGAGCTTACTTTGAATCACTTATAAAGCCTAGTTCAAAACGTAAGTAAGCAATGTGAGATTTAGCACTCATGAGTGTTTTTATAAACCATCCACTCTATGTGAGCTACTCATTTTCCTAGTATGGCACCAGAGTGTTACAACAAGTGACAAAGATGTTCATGATTTGCCTCAAAAGATCAAGGTATCATTCACAAACAAAAGATGAGACACTAGAAGTTCAAAAGTAAGCAATGTGAGATTTAGCACTCATGAGTGTTTTTATAAACCATCCACTCTATGTGAGCTACTCATTTTCCTAGTATGGCACCAGAGTGTTCCAACAAGTGACAAAGATGTTCATGATTTGCCTCAAAAGATCAAGGTATCATTTGCAAACAAAAGATGAGACACTAGAAGTTCCTCATTATTCCTTGACCCCATTGAAAACCCTGATAAAAGCCCCATTTCCACAGTGATAGTCATCATCCTACTCAAAGCCTCCATAATAATCACAAACAATAGAGGAGATAAAAGGATCCCTTGTCTCAATCTACGGAAACTACTAAAAACTCCATAAGGAGATCCATTAACAAGAATTGAGAACCGGATTGTAGAAATACAATGAGCCATCCATGCTCTCTATTTCTCCCCAAAGCCATATCTCTTCAACAAATATAGCAAGAATTCCCAATTAACATACATAATCTCATGCCTTCTCTAAGTCCAATTTATACAACACACCAGGTTTTCTTGATCTAATTCACTATCAAGACATTTATTAGCAATCAAAACGGAGTCTAAAATTTGTCTCTCCCTAATAAATGCATTTTGCGACCTGGATATAATCTTCTCCAACACTGTTTTCAACCTATTTTGAAGGACCTTAGAGATTATTTTATAAATACCACCCACTAGAATAATAGGATGGAAATCTTTAGTACCATGGCACCAAGTCTCTTGTGGATAAGGGAAACAAAAGTTGCATTGAGGTTCTTTTCAAAACCCCGTCGGGGATGAAACTCCTTGAAACATCCACAATATCCTTTTTAATGACCTCCCAACAAGTCTGAAAAAACGCCATCAGGGCCTAGAACCTTATCACCAATCAATGCTTTCACCACTCAAAATCTTTTTCCAACCAAGAACCCTCATCAACTTCAATGGAAGTAAAAGAAAGCCTCTCCAGTTTTGCCGTCCAATTGAATTATTTTGGATATAGCTTATTGTAAAAGTTCACAATATGCTCCCTTATTTTCTGTAGAGTCTGGGGACAAAGACTATTAACAACTAAAGAATCCACGATATTGTTTCTTCTATTGGAATTTGCAACACTGGAAAAATTTAGTGTTTTTATCTCTCTCTTAACCATAGAGCCCTTGACTTCTGCTGCCAACTTATTTATTTTAAAAGAATAAACCTCTCCAAACCCCTTGACATTTCTTCCTTTCTCAATCTTTCAGCTTCAGATAAGGGTCCCCTTCCACAATAATATCAAGTTCGCGGATACCATCCAAAAGATCATTTTTTCTACTTTTCAACGTTGCCAAAAACGTCTTCATTCCATTTTTTCTGGTCCGTTTTTCAAAGCTTTCAACTTGTTTGCCAGAATAAAACTAGGGGAACCTTGAAAACTGCAAGACATCCACTACTTTTTCACTTGTTCCACAAAACTCTAAACTTCAACCATGTATTCTCAAAACATAAAATACCTACTACTCGTTATTGCAACACTACAATCAAGCACCACAGGGAAATGGTCTGATAAAAGTCTAGAAAATCTTCTCTGAGAAACATCAGGAAAGTGAACTTCCCAATCGGGCGATAGCAAAAACCTATCAATTCTTCTTTTACTTTTAATTATTATTGTATTATTTTTGATTTTATTATTATTGTAATTTTTTGAGTTGGGGGGAGGAATACTCTCTTCTTTGAGTGGGTTAGGGGGTTCGTGTGCTTTCTCATTCTTCTAGGTCCAATTTCCCACTCCTCTCTCTCTCTCTCTCTCTCTCTCTCTCTCTCAATAGCTGCCTCATGCGAGGGAGGTGCCCTGTACTAATAAATTTTTTCATTTCATTTGTAATTTTTCTTGTTCGTCGATCAGAGATCAGGGTGGGGTGTTAGCTGAAGCTCTCAAGACGATGTTATGTGAAGATAGACAGCATGACATGCTAAAGGCTGCTGCATTTGTAAAACGTTTGGCCACATTTTCATTGTGCTTTGGATCTGCAGAGTCCATGGCTGGTATATTGTTTACATCAGTTACCTAATTTATTATCAAATACCTTTGTGCTATTCTTCTGTCTAGTTATCTGGTTCTGCTTTGGAACTTTGCAGCCTTGGTTACATTGAAGCATCTTCTTCAGAAGAATGTGAAATGCCGGAATCTGTTGGAAAATGATGCTGGTGGTGGTTCAGTTTCAGGTACCATTGCGGTAAGTTCTTGGCTACTCATGCATTTTCGTGTTTGTTAATTCATAACCTCTGCTTCTTGTGTAGTTGTTTTTTTTTTTTTTTTTTTTTTTTTTGTGTGTGTGTGTGTGTGTGTGTGTGTGTGTGTGTGTGTGTGTGTGTGTGTGATGGTAATGCATGAGAATCCCGAGTTTTTTGTTTTTCATTTTCTACATCTACTTTTTCTGTTGACATATATATGGGCTTCTTGTGCCTACTCAAGAATTGTTGCAGACTTCCATGTTATGGTGGCAAAAGTACCGTTTTGCATGTGGGGGTCGTGTTGGTTTTCCCTTTGACATGCTGCATTAATTTGTATTTAGGAATTCTTGGAGCACTATGGTAGTCGTACTAATTCTTGCAGTTCTTTAGTCAAGTTGGCCTTTTTGACTCTGCATGGAAGTAAGATGAATTCATCATACTTTTTGTTGCACTTATAGTCCAGCTTCCAAGGTGGGTCTAAAACATCTGTCAAAACTTACAGAAGGCGAAGGTGGGGGGTCAAGACCTAGAATGTAATTTAGAACTTCATCTTCAGTAACACATGAATTGATCCTTACATGCACATTAAGGGAGGAAGAGAGAGAGGGAGGGAATCGACATTGAGATGCCTTGTAATATGAGATGGAATGTTTTTAATGTGTTTTGATGCCATGTGCTGTTTTTGTTTATTTATTTTATTTGAAAAAAAGTGGTGGAGATATTATTTGTCTGCATAAAAGTTGACTATGTGATTTTGCTCACTGCTCTTGTATGAATAACCAATCTGAAATTTCCTCTTTCTATCTATATATTTTATGTGCAGAAATATCAGCCATATGCCTCAGACCCCAATTTAAGTGGTGCTCTTGCTTCAGTCCTTTGGGAACTCGATCTTCTGTCTAAGCATTATCACCCATCTGTCTCGACACTGGCTTCAAGCATTGCAAGCATAAGCACTGCTCATAACCAAGTTTTTCTCTCTTCTATTTCTCCTCAACAAGCTTTTCTGGACTTGTCACTTGAAAGAGAGTCCTTCACCCCGCAGAGTCACAGCATGAAACTGAATAACAAGAGGAAAAGAGGAAGTGGGTCTTCCACATCAGTCACTATTGACCCTGCTCCAGATTCAGCTTCAATTGATGAAGATAAGGTGAGAAATAAACTTTCTACACATTTCATGCTTCTTCGTGACATTAAGGAGAATGAAAGATTGAGGGCTGAGTTAGATCGTACTGCGTTATACCTACAGCTATATGAAGAACATAAGCAGCAAAAGAAAAAACCTAGGACAAAAACAACATTAGTGTGAAAAATTGTTGGTCATTTTGTAATATTTGTGGCCTCTAAAAATTTTGGGAACTTCTGTAATGCTTATTTTGGTATTTTACGTTTTATTTTTTTAAATCCCCTTTCCCTATTTGCAAGTTCATACAGTCCTTTTATAGATTTAGCAGGCACAACTTCTATTCATTGTTGTTATATCACTAGTTTTTTTCTTTTCTTTTGTATTTTTTTTTTTCTAGTTACATAAGGAAATGGTTATAGGGGAAGATCTGTCCCACTCTTGATCTGAAATGAATGAGTGGATGATCCTATAAACGAAAAGGGGATGGGCTCCCCAACAACAGACCCAAAACAAACTAAAACAGTGTTGAAATAATTACAAAAGGTAGGAAATGTGTCAAACAAATGATTCGGTCATCTCTAAGGACTGCACAAGGAGGTTACATAAGCTAAAGGGGCACAGATTAAGGCTAACCTATCTGAACTCCCATTTGGGAATAACGACAACCACTGGAAGGGGAATAGGATCATTTCTATTTCATTTAATGAAATTGATACTATCTATTTTAAATGAAAGGTTCATGATTTAAAGTTGATGCATTTAATGGTGTGTATGAAGTCAATGTTGTCACGTTTTTTAAAATTTAAAATAGAGAAATGATTAAAACACTCACACTACGCAATAATGACACAACACCAAGGCATAATGGAGTGGAGTCCACACAGCATTGTGCCTTGGTGTTGTACCATTGTTGTGTAGTGTGAGTGTAAGGATCACTCCCCTTTAAAATAATGTAAAATCATATGCACCATTAAATGTATTCACTTTAGATCCTAACCATAAAATAGATAGCATCAATTTCATTTGAAATTGAGAGGATTTTATTCCACTAGAAGGAGGTTGAAGCGGAAAAAGCACTATTAGAGTTTAAATCCAAGATTGCAAAAGAGAGACATCAATACAAATATATTAACTAGGAAAAGCAAGTAAAAACACGGAGTAGAACACTGGTAGCTTGCGTGGCGGAGGAAGGTGGAGTTTGTCGGCGTGTGAAGAAAACATGCCGGCGGTGGTTGTCGGGAGGAAGCAGAACACCATGGGAAACCGGCGGTAGTGGTGGAAGACTTAACGTGTCAGCGTGTGTTGGTCGGATGGAGAAGCGGTTGATGGTAGAGCAAAGTGGTGAGAGCCCAGATCACGGTAGAATGATGCGTGTGGCAATAAAGATTCTTGAAGTTGATAGATCTAATTTTGAAAAAAATTAAATCCATGAACTTCAAGAAGGGGGCGGATTGAAGGTTGAGAACGTCTTAAGGCTGAAATCGGTCCATTTGTGGTGGAGGAGAAGCTAGCAGTGATGTTGAACTAAGATGTATTGCTAAAGGCGATGGATAAGACCTCTGAAGAGGTAGGACCTCTAAGGAGGCAGTTTGAGCCTTAGAAGAGGCGGGAAAGGGATGGAGGAGGAGGAGGGGAGTAGAGGGGAAGGGGGAGGAGGGAGTGGGTTTCACTTCCTCGACAATCATGGGTTTTTTGGTTGTCTTCAAGGGAGAGAAGAGAGCAGTTACCGCAAAGGGTTGAATAACAAGTGGATTTGTATGAATGAAAACTAACATGTAGCATCCTAAGCCAAAAAAAAAATAAAGGACAAAAATTAACTACAAACCGGTTTAATAAGCTGACAAGTATCCTAAAACACCTGAGAAGCACATGTGACTTTTAATAGACGTTAACGGTGTTAACTTCCTATTTGTTTTGTTTTTTTTTTTTTTTAAACATTTCTTCTAACCTAATCTCTCTCTCAAATAAACTTAACATTTAATTCTTATAACTTCATTCTTCTTTTTTGTTTTTCCCTTTCTTCTAACCACCCCCCCCCCCCCCCCCCCCCCCCCCCCCCCCACCTTTTTTTTTTCTTCTAACCCTTCTTTTTCATGTTTTTCCTACATGTTCTCTTTCCAATTAATTGGCTTTCACATGATGAGCAAGTTTAGTTGTGATTTTTTTTTTTTTTTCAAATTTTTTCTTCACAGCAAGTTCACTTGATGGTTTTCTTATGCTCATGACTCATGAGTTTCCCCCCCCCCCCCCCCCCCCCCCCCCCTTTTTTTTTCGAGTTTTTTATTCTCAGCTGGTTCGGTATTTTTTTTTGGTGTGTGTGTGTTTGGCTTTCTCGTGATGAGCAGGTTTATTTGTGAGGAATTTTTTTTCCAGTTAGGTAGTTCAGCAAGTTCTAATATTTTTTTTTGTCCTAACGTAGCAATTTTTTTCCTACTTTTTTCTTCCAGTTTTTTTTTTTTTGTCTTAAACAGAACAATTTCTGTCTAATTTTTTTATTTATTTTACGAAATAGTTTCGAAATAATGTGTTGTACCATTTTTTGAAACAGTTTTTATCCACTGCGTCAACATCATCTTGGGAAGATGCAATCCAGCCATATGCTTGGTTTCAACTTGTTTTTGTTTCTTAGAAAATATTTTGTATAATGGAAAAGTTTTCATTTTGTTTCCCATTTGAAACTGCACAAAAACAAAAACCAAAAAAACACAAAAAAAAAAAGAAAAAGAAAAAAAGGAAGAAGAGTTAGAAGAAAGGTCAGATTTATTTGAGAGAGAAATTAGGTTAGAAGAAGAAAGGTTTAAAAAAAAAAAAAAAAAAAACAAATAGGAAGTTAACACCGTTAAAGTCTAGCTGTTAAAAGTTTCATGTGCCTATCACATGTTTTAGGACACTTGTCAGCTTATTAAACCGGTTGGTAGTCAAAGACTACAAACTGATTTGTAGCTAATTTTTGTCCAAAAATAAAAACTAAATAAAAATTAACATTTTGACCTTTTAACCAAAGCTAAAGAAAAGGAAAGAAAGAAGAAATCGGAAATTTGCAACAATGGGAGCATTTATACCTTGGGAAGACAAACTTCTCTATTACAATTTAGGTCAAAACGATAGTGCAATATATGTATAAACAGTATAATGTACTTTTGTGAGCTACATATGGAAATTGTATCAGCTTATTTTATTTATTTATTTATTTTTACAATTATAACTATGTGAACTCTAGTGCTGAGAGGAAATTAGTGAGTATTGAGTAGAACGTTGTTCACATGACCAAAACATTATACTAGACCTTAGATACACGGATTATAATTAAGAGAAAAACGCTCCTGTGGCTCGAGATTTTACCTTTGATCAAATTGCTCTTAAGTTTTAAAGTTATCAAACCATACTTTAAGGTTTGCACCGTTATCAAATAACTTCTTTTGTTCTCATTTCGTTAAAAGCTTTAACGGTAATGCCATGTCATGTCCAATAAAATTAAAATGAAGACAAATGTTTTAGGTCCACTAGCTTACATCGTACACACGCAACATTAGACTGCCATGTCACCACAAAACATACAAATTTGGCCACATCATCTCCTTAAACATACGATTCTTTTTTCTTTCCACTCCCGCCGGCTTCTTCTTCTTCTTCTACTGTTGTCTTCTTTCTTTCTCAATTTTCTCGGCAACCGAACACAGCACAAATAACTTCTTAACGTAAAAAAGGTCAAGCTTTTCTCCAAACCTTCAGGAATGTCCTCTAAAACTTTGGCAGGATTGCCTATATCCATGCAGGCTGCAGCAACAAGAAGAGTAATGTTTATTATTCACTAATATCAATGAAAATAATACAATGATCTCCAGTTTCTCTCTCTCTTTCTAAAACTTTAAATTAATTTTTGATCAATGTGAAAGCCTATTGACACATTTTATTTGTGTTCTAGTTGGAAAACCTATTCTTCTTAGTCGCAAAGAAAACCTAGGAGCACATCCATTATTTGTTCAGAAATTGGGGTGGATAGTTTAGATTCATCAATGTGCCTGTGTTTTACTTGCGAATTGAAGAGGAGCCCGATTCTCATAATTACTCGTTTCCAGTGTCCCCTTCCAAGCATCCAATTTGTTCACTCAACTTTTAACCTATAAAAGCATAGACATGAACAGGGCAACACAAACACACGACACTACAAAATCCAAAAGACAAGGATACAGCACAACAGGGACGCAAGTAATTTATATAATATCTTTTTAGATTCATTATTTACAAAAGGAAGATAAGACAAATCACAAGTACCAAACAAATGCTTAATGCCTGCTTGTTGTGTCCAACTCACTTCCAAAACACATCTAAAAATTTTATTTGCAGGTGTCTAATAAGTTTCAGATACAATAAGTGGGGCACATGGACACTGCACCTCCTTTAAGTATTGCTTCATAGATCCTAATGCCCCCTCATTTAAGTTGTAATCAAATGTTTTGGTTTTTTCAGAAACATGACTATCACATGATTTTAGGGCCCACCATCTTCAAAGGAAAGCATCCCAAATATTGCCAAAAGACCATTGCCCCTCATCTCCACCATGTACCCCATTTCCGCTACCACATCCATCATACCCACATTTTTCAGAAAATTGAACTCCCATTCTCCAATTGTGAAATCAGGAATTCCGTTGTCCAACTCTCCACCACAGTAATCCAACATCACCACCACCATCCTCCAATTATAAGATATTGAGCTCCTGCCCTCAATCCTTAAATCCAAGCACCGTTCCATCGCCGAGCTCTCCACCATTACAACCCCAATAACATCATCATTATTTTCTTCTGGCCGGCACCGTCATCATTCTCCATATCATCAACGTTACCTGTGATAGATGCATTATCTGATCTTGGATAAGTGACAGTAGGGGAGAAATTACCAACGTTATACCTGGACAAATAAGAGCAGGGAGCTGCAAGATTACAAAATTCAGAAGTGTCAAACTCCTATAATGTAAACCACAGAAAGTTTAATTTACTGATATTAAAAGAAATAATGAAACTTAAAATCTTGGATCTAAGAAAAGGGGGAAAAAAAAAAAAAGGCATTCCCACAGAGTTAACGATGTAATTGACCATACACTATGGATAACTGAAAACTGAGATTGCAAAACCATAAAACGTGTTCTGGTATTGAAAGTAGTAGACTGTATTAATTAAGAACCATAACTCGTAAGAGCTTTTCAAAAAAAAACAAAAAATTTACCTGATATGTCAGAGACTCTTTCCCCCTCCAGTTGGCATTAAAACGAAAAAATCATAACCACTCATTGTAGCATTAATGACCTCTCTTTGGTTGGGGCGAAATGAGTGATTTCTAATTACTTTCTTGTTATTGGCCTGGTAGTGGAAGTAGGCAAACAACAATCAGGATGACATCTATGCAAATAAGAAACTCGACTATAATTCAGATGAGCACCTCCAGCTTTTTTGTCCAAGGGAAGTTCGCATTACTACACTTTTTATCATTAGAACCTTCAATATAATTAACTTCAACATACTTGGGGATGTATGGTTCCCTCTCCATAGGGCCTGAAGAAACACCAAACCTATCTACGGAAGAGAATGAAACTGATAATGAATTCCACCTTTCATACCCTCTTGCCTCAATTTGTAGATTAACTTGGGCATCACATCTCTTGAAGTCCTTAATGTAGCTGCTTCAGGTGTTTCATATTGAAAAGACCTGGTAGCTACCGTGGATGCAGAATAGTGTGATCTCTGTCTTTCCCATCGACTGAATTGGCACGAAGGTACCCATCAAGCTGCTGAATTTGCTTATTAGCATGTAATTTATGGTGCAGGATGATGAAAAATGTCCTTGTGTGACTTCAACATATCACCAAGGAAGCAGGGCAATACAAAATGCATACGAATCTAAGGACTTGCCTTGCGTCCTATTATTTTAATTACCAATAATCTCCGCAGGAGCAAGACCCATCTTTAAAGTGATGGAATCAATTTACATCCCTCACAATTATCTCCCGTCCATAAATTTTTTATATGAACTTGGTGGCTGTGTGACAATCTCCACAAATTCGAAGGTTTTTGGTCACACAGAGAACTCCAGGACTAGTGTTTAAAAGCCCAAATGCAATGGCTAGCTTTTCACTGTGGGTGAGGTTATATTCTTTCTCCTCTTCGCTAACATCATGCAAAACAAAAGTAGTATCAGGTATGTAACCCGCTGCCTTAAATCTTCTTAGGCAATGCCTCCAAAAACATATAGATTTCCTTTACTTGAGGGTGAGATGTATCTCCACCAAGAAACAAATGAGATTTCCCATTAACCTAAATCCAACTGCATCCAGGATTTTTCTTCATGCCTCGACATTTTAGAAGAGCTCTCACATTGTCCACCTCCTTCCACATGCCGGCTTCAGCATACATATTTGAAAGCAGGACATAATTCCCACCATTTTCTGGTTCTAAGACAAACAACTTTCTAGCAGCAATTTCTGCAATTTCCAAATTGCGGTGGCTTTGGCAAGCAAACAATAATGCACCCCATATGCTTGGTCCTGCTTGCATTGGCATTTTATCAATGAGCTCTTTTGCTTCCACCAAGCGCCCTGCACGACCCAAAAGATCTACAATGCAAGCATAATGTTCAACTCTTGGTTCAACAGAGAATATTGAGTTCATACAATTGAAGTATTTTAGGCCAACATCAACAAGACCTGAGTGGTTGCATCCAGATAATAACCCTATAAATGTGATGTTATCAGGCCGAATGCCCGCTCTGATCATTTCCTCAAAAGTCCATACACATTCCATTCCACATCCATGGGAAGTGTAAGCAGTTATCATAGTATTCCAAGCAACCAAATTCTTTTCACTTTGACCTATCCTATCAAAACATTGACGAGCATCAGCAAGGCTCCCACATTTAGCATACATTGCAACAAGTGCTGTCTGTACAGAGGCATTCGAACCCAAACCAAGCTCATCGGCAAAGTCATGAATCCGTCTCCCATGCTCAAGAGCAGCTGAATGTGCACACGCAGGAAGCACACTCATTATTGTTACCCAATTAGGCCTTACCTCCGAATCTTCTTTCAACATCTCAAACACATGCAACGCCTGGTCAGCCAACCCGTTCTGAGCATACCCTGATATCATAGCAGTCCAAGAAACAATATTTCTACATGGCATTGTCCAAAACAAATCCTCAGCAACATAAATTTCCCCATCCCTCATATACCCAGCAATTAAAGCATTCCAGGACGAAATATCTCTCATTGTCATTTTATCAAACAACTTACGGGCATTTGCTAATTCACCACATTTTACATACATATCAATCAAAGAAGTCCCAACATACATATCAAACTCCAACCCAATTCTCAAACTCTGCCCATGAACACATTTTCCCATCCAACGACTTGACAATTCGGCACAAGACTTGAGCACAAAAGGGAACGTAAAGTTATCACCCTTAACGCCTAGAGAGTGCATTCGAAAGAAAATCCCAATGGTTATTTCGAAATACCCATACCGAGCACAAGCCCGAAGTATCGAATTATATAAAAGAGCAGTTGGGGTATTGATTTTGTGAAATACAGCCATGGCCGAGTTAAGATTGCCAGAACTGGCATACATAGCGACCATCTTGGCGGCGAGGAAGGCATTGGGTTCGACCCCACGAAGGGCCATGTGGGCATGCACTTGTTGGCCAAGTTTTAAGAGGTTGTGACCAGTCAAGAACTGGAAAATAGGTGCATAGGATAGGATGTGAGGCCGGAATTGGTTGAGCAATGGCTCCAAGAGGGTACATAAGGCTGTTCGAGTGAGAGTCTTGGAGTAGAGCATTTGATTGGGGGTGGTGGACTGTGGAGTATCATACCACTCCCACTCTCATATATATTGCAAGCTCTTCTTAAAACTCCTTTAAATTGGTTATTCCATGGTTTATTAAAAAGAGAGGAATGAGAGACAAATTAGAGAGGATCATGAATATTGGAACCGAAGAACAGAATATATGTGAAAAAAGAAAAAAGAAAAAAAAAAAAAAACACTGGCATGTGTTGTTTGCATAGACGTGGGAAACATAAAAACAATTATTTTGGGGTGAGAGAGGCTCGAACTCTCGACCTCAGGATTACTCGAAAGCTATGAGACCTACGCGCTAGCCAACTGCGCCACCACCCCGGATGTGGAGAGTGATTTATCAGTTATTTATATCTAATCATTCACAAAAAATACTATCTATATGCATTTCACTACCCCAGTTGCTCAAGCTGCTCAACTATGAGAGAGAGAAATTATTGAATTAGTATGAAAACAAAAACGGAAAACCCAAAGCAGGAATAGTAGATTGACGAGATATTACCACCAAACTCGGTTATATAATGTGATTGCCAATATGTCATCATCTAAAGTTTGATTTAAATCAAACTGCTTGATTATCAGAAAAGAAAAACCCAATGTATCCTTCGATTTGCAATCGCACCCTATCATACCATGGAAGCAAAACCCTATTTGATAGCTTAAGAACCAGGTCATATGCTTCTTACAATATTTTCAAATATTTAGAGCATCCCCGATAACTTAGTCATTTTGCACTTCCAGCAAAGATGGTGTGATGTTTCGGTTAGATGAGTTGGTGATGCTGGGTTGGTGATTTTCTTGGTTGTTGTTGGAGAGGTGTGTGAATTAAAAAATATATAAATATTATTTTAATAAAATATAGAAGAAGTTTAGATAAGAAGTTAGATGCATGTGTTAAAAAATGGTTAGTTAAAGTAGATGTTGGTACAGTTTCCGATATGGTGACGTATCGCCTTGTGATTCGCCAAACAACTTCATCCTCCTTGCCTTCCTTGGGATCTACAAAAATGACAAACGACTAGTCGGAGGCACCGACTACGCCCACTCCGATGACTAAGTCAGTACAAACTTTATGACTTTCAGGGAGAACTAAAAATCTTAAAACTTAGAGAATATAAAGAATATATCTTAAAAATACTTGGCGTAGTAGTCTTATTTATAGGCTCTCAGTTAAAGACTCACTGGAGCTCTTGAAGTATAGTTAAACTAGGAGTCTTAAGTCCTGGATCGTGTAGGTTTCAATTATATCTTCATAGAATTTGAATTGAGTAGAAGTTGGATAGGATTCCGCCTCTTTTAAATGAGTTCCACGTTGATAGGGATTCGTATCCCATTGATGTTGGGATACAGATCCATTCCGGAAATCTTGGGATTGGAGACTTAACAAAAATCCCACAAATCTTGGATATAGAGTTCTAACAGCTAACAAATACTTACTGGGTGAATCTGAGAAGATAGCTTCACGGCGCTTGTACTGTACACAAACCAATCCTCCAAGGTAGAAATATCCTAGACGTGTTCGCTCCATACAGACTAGGAGATTTCGGTATATTCTACAACCTGTGGAGTCTTCCTGTCCGAGGTGACCAATCTACCGAGACATGTCATAGTCCGAGGTGCTCAAGCACCGAGTTGATTTATTCGTATAGGGTTGTGGCAAACATCCGAGGTGTTACGACCGAGGTGTTCTGACCGAGGTTTTTGAACCAAGGTGACCAAGCCAGGTCGAACCGGGTCGGACCTACAGGTTGAACCTCCGACTTGTCTCCAAGGCCACGTGGCTTCAGAGTTAGTTATTTCCCCAACAGTTACTTCCTAATTCTTTTATTTCAAAATTTTGAATTTAAGGGAATTATTTGTATCCTCTTAATTCGTACTTTGAAAACTGTCGCTATTCACGCCATAAATGTCGTACTTGTCAGTTGCCGCCTTTTCCCATCATAATGACTAAATCTTGCACGCTCATGATGACGCCGACTTTTCAAATCGAGGCTTGCATTCTCGAGGTCCCGCCTTTAATAAAGATTTGATTTTTGAATTTTAGGCGGCTGTCTCTTCGATTTTCGGGGATTTTGAAATGATGGCACCCCTTGATCTCTTGGACACGTGTGGGGGGCATTTAAATCTTCACTCTTCACCCCTCTATAAATATTGTACTTTACCGCATTCGTTCATTTTTACCATTGTTGCCGATTCTTCAAGCTTTTTCTTTCCTGAAATCCTTTTGCACCCCCTTCTCTTTTCGACTTCTTGCTTTTCTGCTCTGAAATGGCCAAAAAGAAATCTGCCTCTGATGTTCCTTCTACTTCACGGGCACGAGCCAAGAAATCTGATGGTTCCATAGACCTTTCTCCCCTGGAGAGTAGGGTGGAAACTGTTATCTTCGAGAAGCATGAGGACGTTCTGCGCCTGAACTATGACATCCCTCCGACGGTGAGGATGTTCTACCAAAACCCTAAGACTCGGGCTTTTAACGGTGGTGACATCACTCTCTTTGAGAGGATGTTTATGGCTGGACTTTGGCTTCCCTTTCCCAAGATCGCGAGGGACTTCGTCTTGTTCCTGATGGTCACTCCAAGTCAAATCCTGCCGAATGCTTGGAGATATCTGTTCGCCTCCTATATACTGTGGAGGTTGGTCTTGAAGAAGGAGATGAAGATCCTTCAGTTCTTCAATATCTATCGGTCAAGGCAGATTACGGAAGGGATGATCGAGCTGGCTGTGCGACACCCCCCTTGTCTTCATCAAACTCAAGAGCGGGCTGACAAATAACTAGTTTTGGGAACAACAATTCTTTCGAGTGTTCGGGTTGTGGGAATGCCTCGAGGACACTGTTCTGCCTGAAAACCGTAGGATGCCTCGGACATGGCGGTTGTTGCGACCTCACCTATGCGAACGTCCTTCCATCATCATAACTGACCGAGAAGATGTTGGAAGGATAAGCGATTGGTCCGCAGCAAGGGTAAAAGCTGAAAAGTTTGAGGAGATTGACTTCAACACACTTGTAATCGATGAAACCATGAGGCGATTCCGCGGATATACAATTCTGGAAAACAAGAAAATGGTCACTAAGAGAGGCGCAGCCAAGAAAAAGGGTGATGCCCCTTAATCCCCTAGACAAGCCGCCAAAAAGAGAACTTTCGAACCCACCGCTATAAATTCAGAGGAGGTTCCTCTAAAGAAGAAGAAACAAGTTATTCCCCTGGCTGCTTCTGGTGCGAGGAGGACTCCTCCGAAGAGCACTGTGCTCGAGACCAACACCGAGGAAGGCTCAGTGAGCTTCTGAGGTTTTGTTCCAGAAGTCTCCCCGACCCGAGGAGCGAGAGCCTTGCCGACTTTTCACCTAAGGGATGAAATAAGCTCTGAGGGGTCACACAATGGCTTAGAAGTTAATCACGAAGAGCAAGATGCTAGAATTTCGGGGGCAACAAGTTTTGCGCCTGCTAGAGCAGAAAGAGAGGCATAACCTACACCTGAGACAAGCCCCGAGCAGGCTCTGCGTCGGGTAAAACACATGGTTCAGAAGAGGAAATTCGGGGCATGAGAATGCCTAGCAGGAATAATCTAAGAGGCTGAGAGGATGTGGGGCAGGCCAGTTATCAGGCCCTTTGATGCCGATGAAGTTTGCCAAGAGTCTGCCTTTTCGGGCAAAGAGCCCGGTGGTGATGATGATGAAGAGGCCAGCACCCCCCAAAACCAAACTTTTGCCGAAGACATGGAGGAGGAGCACACCCCTAGGACTCCCTCTGCGGAGCGAATGGGCACCCCTCCACCCCCCGAGCCCAAGGGCGAAGCGGAGAATGGGATATCTCCGAGGTCTAGGCCTTCTGCAGATCAGACTGAGGAGGGTGAAAGGGGAACACTAGAAGGCGAAGGCGCTGTGAGGCCCGAAACTCCTCAACATGCAGGAGTTCCAGAGAGCCCTAATCCTGAAAGCACAGGCGTAGTGAGGCCCGAGGCACCTCAACCTACGGAAATGCAAGATAGGTTTGAAGCCGATCCCGAAGTTGCAGGAGCGGTAAGGCTCGAGGCACCTCAACCTACCGAAGTAGAAGATAGGCCCGAAGCTAATCTTGAGGCTAGCACAAGTGACCCAAGGCCAACTGACTCTGAAGCCGCCCCTAATACTAAGGCTACTCCAGCTTTCGAGGAACCCAATTCTTCAAGGTTCAGAGCGACTTTCGAGGTTCTGGGTAGGGGTCTTCTTGGACATTCAATGGAGGCCATCAAGAATCTCATTCCCGAGGGATTCTTGGCGCACGTAGGGACTGCTTCTCCCGAAAGGATTGTCCAAGGCATCCTCATTTCTCAGTATCAGGTAAACTTTTTCAAATAGTTCTCTGTGTGGGGCAACTTTATGTTAACTCGCAATTTGTTCTGAGTTTCTTTTCTCTTTGAATTTGTAGCTTTTGGTGAAGATAACAGCCCTTTAGCAAAACTTCGACAGGCGTCAAGAAGTACAGCCTACGGCTCCAGCTCCCGAGCTGCAAGCTAGACTCTTGAGACTTGAAAAGGAAGTAACGACTCTAAAAGCTCTTCTTTTATCCCAAGACGAAGAGCTTGCCTCTCGGGACTCAATAACATCCAAGGAATGGTCTATCAACGCTCGGTTGAAGAGGGTAGTCCTTGACTCTAACGAGCGGTACAATCGCTCTGTCATGGGTCTGGCCAAAGAGTTCGAACGGGCGGATCAACTGGAGTCTCGGTTGGAGGCTGTTCAAAACGAATGCTCCGAAGCCTGTAAAAATGCCAAGAAGAAAAAACTTAAGGCCGAGGTGGAGAGGCTTGAGGCTGAGAAGAGCAAAGCTGTAAAGGTGCAGGATAAAGCAGAAAACCTTTTGATCAGACTTTGGGCCAAATACGCCTAATGCAAGGCCATAAAAAAGCGCTATCTGAAAGAGCTGAGCTATGTGCCTTATCTCTGAGACTAGAGCTAGGGTCGGGGCTTCAACTGGGGGTTCGAGAATTTTCAAACTTTGGCAACAAAAACTCAATACAAGTTTGACCCCACCACTGTCGGGCCGCTTCTATTTGGGATCCCAGATGAAGCCATCAAGGAAATGGAGGAGTTCGACATCGATTTTATGCCCGATGTCCCGAGTTAGGGTTCCATCACTCCCAATTCTTACAAAGATCCTCTAGAAGATGATGCAGCCTGAAAGCCAACTCTGAGGCTCGAGTTTCCTTCCTCAGATTTACATTTATTTTGTATGTAAAAAATTTTGTAATGAACAAAATTTTAATGTCAATGAATGAAATTTTGATCTCTTCATTTTCTTTATCTTGTTGACCATATTACCCCCAAAAACTTGTACAAACAAACGGTTTGTGTAAGTTTTGACTAAGAGGATTTAAAACTGGCACCCCTCGAGGGTTTTTGAACTTTACCCTCAAGGGTTAAAACTTGTAAAACAAACTAGCACCCCCTGAGGGTTTTTGAACTTTACCCCTTTAAAACTTGTAAAACAAATTGGCACCCCTCGAGGGTTTTTGAACTTTACCCCTTTAAAACTTGTAAAACAAACTGGAACCCCTCGAGGGTTTTTGAACTTTACCCTCGAGGGTGAAAACTTGTAAAACAAACTAGCAGCCCCGAGGGTTTTTGAACTTTACCCCCGATGGTTAAAACTTGTAAAACAAACTGGCACCCCCTGAGGGTTTTTGAACTTTACCCTCGAGGGTTAAAACTTGTAAAACAAACTGGCACCCCCAAGGGTTTTTGAACTTTACCCTCGAGGGTTAAAACTTGTAAAACAAACTGGCACCTCCCGAGGGTTTTTGAACTTTACCCCTGAGGGTTAAAACTTGTAAAGCTTTAAACACTTGTACCCCCCAAAACTTGTACAAACAAACGGTTTGTGTAAGTTTTGATTAAGAGGATTTAAAACCGGCACCCCCAAGGGTTTTTGAACTTTACCCCCGAGGGTTAAAACTTACTTGATGATTTTTTAAAGAGGTTTTGTCCTCATATCTTCTTCCGAGGTGTTTTCTTTGAGATTTGAGCCCGATAGCCTTACTCAGCTTTGGAGATATCTTCTTTCACTCAAACTTGTTATAATTTCTGAATTGTTGTCAGGTCTTGATCATATCCATATCTTTTCTGAGCTACCACCTTTGACTTAAGTGAGTAGTCAAGTACCCTGGGTATTCCTCCAATACTCGACCGAGTTTTTTGGGGAGGAAGTCTGGCAAATAGTCCATTGGGTATCCTCCCAATGCTCGACAGAGTTTTTTGGGGAGGGAGTCGGGTGGATAGTTCCCTGGGTATCCCTCCAATACTCGACCGAGTTTTTGGGGGAGGGAGTCGGTTGGATGTTGATGCGGCTTTGACATAATAACTTTGTAGTAGACAATAAATATAGAAGAAGATCCTTTATTGATGATAAGATTGTCGAGCTACAATTACTACATATAGTATTTCTTCAAATGCTCGGCATTCCATTCTCTAGGGAGCATCTTTCCGATCTCAGACTTCAAATGGTAGGCTCCCTTTTTATGACACTTCACTACTTGATAGGGGCCTTCCCATTTTGGTGCTAACTTCCCTTCAATCGCCTCTTTGGTCATTAAGCTCACTTTCTTGAGGACCCAGTCTCCGACTTGAAATTTTCTAGGGTCTACAGTTTTATCCAAGTACCGAGCTGTCCGACCCTGATAAGCTACCCAGGTTACTTGAGCATGGTCTTTTTTTTCTTTTCTTTTTTTTTTTTTTTTTTTTTTTTTTTTTTTTTTTTTTTTTTTTTTTTCTTTCTTGCAAAAGGTCCAAGTTCAAGTTGATACCTTCATCATTGAGCCCTTGGTTGTAGTAGGCCACTCTGAAGCTCGGGGATCCTACTTCTGCCAGGATGACCACCTCGGTCCCATACGTGAGGGAGAAGGGGGTTTCCCCGGTTGAAGTTCTGACTGTTGTCTGATATGACTAGAGCAACTCATGGACATACTCTACCCAGGCCCCTTTCTTCTTTTAGAGCTTCTTCTTCAATGTTCTCATCAAGGTTTTATTCGTTGCTTCCACTTGTCCATTTGCTTTAGGATGTAAGACACTGGAATAATCATTCCAGATACGGAGTTCGGAGCACCACTTTTGGAATTGTTTACAGTCAAACTGTGTCCCATTATCTGTTACAAACGCGTGTGGTATTCCGAATCGACACACAACCAATCTCTAGAGGAAATTGATTACGTTCGTAGTGGTTATGGCTACCATCGCCTCTACCTCAGCCCACTTGGTGAAATAGTCGACAGCGACAACCAGGAACTTCTTGCTGCCTTTACCCAGGGGCATTGGCCCGACAATGTCTACCCTCCATTTTGCAAAGGGCCACGAAGATGTAATGGCGGTGAACTTCTCAGGGTGTGAATTCACTACCTTGGAGAACCTTTTACATTTATCACAATGCTTCACGACTCGGGCCGAGTCCTTGCTCATCGAAGGCTAATAATAACCGGCCCGAGTTGCTTTGTGTGCCAACATCCGAGCTCCCGAATGGTTCCCATAAATACCTTCATGGATCTATCTCATCACATACTCTGCTTCATCTTTTGGGAGGCACTTTAGTAGAGGTTCGGAGTATCCCTTTTTATAAAGGATTCCTCCCAGGAGACTATTCCGAGTCTCCTGTAGCTTGACCTTTCGAGCTACAACCTTGTTCTCAGGTAATAGGCTGTTCTTTAGATACTGAATGACATCAGTAGCCCATTCAGGTTCAATCGGAGTCGTATCCAACTCCATAACATCAGACTTTGGGGAAATTGATGGCTCGGCTAGAACAATAACTTCTTGAGCTGAGGCTTAATCTCTTGATCGCTCCCGGAAGCCAATTTCGAGAGTTCATCTGTTGCCTTATCCGCCTCCCTCGGTATCTTAGTGATAACAATCTTGTCAAAGTAAGACTGGAGTTCGCATACCTTTTCTAGATACTTGGCCATTCTGACTTCCTGAGTGTCAAACTCTCCCTGGACTTGGCCCACCACTACTTGAGAGTCACTACAGATTTCTACATTTGTCGCGCCCACTTTTCGGGATATGGCCAAACCAGCTATAACGGCCTCATATTCTGCCTTATTGTTGGTGGTGACGAAATCCAGCTTGACTGCAAATTGAAACTCCTAGCCCTCCGGGTTTAACAACATAACTCCGACTCTACTTCTTTTATTGGCCGAGGATCCGTCTACATAGACCACCCAAGTAGACTCTTTGGGGAGTTCTTCACTTTCTGGAATGTTGCAAAATTCCACAAGAAAATCTGCCAAAGCCTGGCCCTTTATGGCTGTCCGAGGGTGGAACTCGATATCAAATTGTCCGAGTTCCACGGCCCAGTTAACTAACCTCCCCGAAAGGTCGGGCTTCTACAAGATTTTCCTCAATGGGTACTCAGTCAGCACTCGAATTTCATGAGCTTAGAAATAAGGCCTCAGTCTCCGAGCCGAAACTACAAGGGCAAAAGCCAACTTCTCGATCCGAGGATACCTCTCTTCTGCTCCATGAAGCACCTTACTTGTGAAATAGATAGGCTTCTGAACTCCAGCTTCTTCTCTTATCAGGGCCGAGCTTACCGCCGAGGGAGATACAACCAAGTACAAGTAAAGTATCTCCCCCTCGAAGGGTCGGCTCAGTAGATGAGGGTTCATCAATTATTCCTTTAACTTTCCGAATGCCTCCTCACACTTTTCACTCTAGGTGAATGCCTTTCTCAAGATCTTGAAGAATGGAAGGCACTTATCTGTGGACTGAGAGATGAAACGGTTGAGTGCTGCGATTCTCCCCATTAACTGCTGAAGCTGTTTAATGGTCCTCAAAGGTTGCATTTCGAGGACTACCTTTACTTTCGGGATTTGCCTCGATACCTCAGTGTGATACCAGGAATCCCAAGAACTTTCCTAATGATACTCCGAAGGCACACTTGGTAGGATTAAGCTTCATCTGATGTTTTCGCAGTGTGCGGAAGGTTTCATCGAGATTTGCTATGTGCTTGGCCGCCTGAATGCTCTTGACTAGCATGTCATCTACATAAACTTCAACATTCCTGCCAATCTGTTTTTGAAATACTTTATTTACTAACCTTTGATACGTGGCGCCGACATTCTTCAGGCCAAAGGGCATCATCTTGTAGCAGTAGAGTCCTCGGTCCGTAATGAACGAAGTCTTCTCTTGGTCAGGCTCATCCATGTGTATTTGATTATACCTCGAGAAGGCATCCATAAAACTCAAGAGTTGATGTTCGGACGTTGAGTCCACTAGGAGATCTATCTGAGGTAATGGGAAGCTATCCTTAGGGCAAGCCTTGTTCAGATCGGTAAAGTCCACACACATTCTCCACTTGCCGTTAGACTTCTTCACTAGCACTACATTAGCTAGCCACCCGGGGTAATCGACTTCTCAGATAAATTCGACCTTCAGTAACTTCTCAACCTCTTATGGTATTGCCTGATTTCGCTCTACTGCTAAAGTTCTCCTCCTTTGCTTCACGGGTCTGTAGTTAGGATCCACATTCAGCTTGTGGACAATGGCCGAGGGATCAATCCTTGGCATATCTTCATGGCTCCAGGCAAATACATCATTATTATGCCTAAAGAACGCCACTAGCTCTTCCTTCATTTGTTGGGTAGTTGCGAGCCTACTCAAACTTTCTTCTCGAAATCTCCGACCTCAAACTCCTCAAGGTCTTCAACCGGCTCCCCCAACTGTGATTGCTATTTTCCCTCTTCTTTAGTTTTCTCCCCCAGATTGTGAGTGTCGGGGGAATTCTTCAAGGAGAGGTTGTAGCATCTTCTAGCCTCCCTCCGGTCTCCCTTCACAACTCCGACCCCTTTAGCGGTTGGAAATTTCATACTCAGATGTGGAGTTGATGTGACTGCCTTCAACTCATTAAGAACAATTCTTCCAAAAATGGCGTTATATGCCAAGGGTCTATCTACTACCAAGAACTTCACCATGATGACCTTCTGCCTCGGGTAGGTCCCTACGGTGACTGGAAGCTCGATAGAATTGAGAGGCGAAACCTTCTTGCCCGCAAAGCCCAACAAATGGCATACAACCGAGACCACCCTACCCTAGGGAATGCTCATATGATGGAAAGCTTATTTGAAAAGAATATCAGCTGAACTTTCTGTATCGATTAGTATACGCCGAATCTGATGGTTGGCAATAGTCAACAATACTACAAGGGCATCAGTATGTGGGAGTGAAACTCTGGCATAATCTTCGTCCGAGAATCCTACAATCATAGGATCACACCTTCGAGCCTTAGGAGGCTTTTGCACCAAATACACCTCAAAGTCATCCAACTGTCTTGCATAAGCCTTCCGGGCCGAACAGGACTCTCCTCCTCCTCCGAATCCTCTCGAGATGGTATGAATTATGGGGAGGTTGTCATTCTCTCGGGCTCTACTTCGGCTTCTTTCACGCCTCTCTTCTTCCCGAGGCCTAGGAGTGGGCTCCTTTGCCCTTTCTTGCCTTTCTTCTCGTCTTAGGGCATAGTCCCTCCTATGCCACCTTTCTTCCTCTTCTCTCGGCCTCAAGGCCCGAGCTCGATCTTGATGGTTTCTTTCATTGACAAGAAACCGGACCAACTTACTGTTCTCAATGAACTTCTTTATCAGTTGTCTCAGTGATATACACTGCTCGGTAAGATGACTATGACAATTGTGGAAAACACAATACTTGTCTGCTAGACGAGCTGGAGGTACCCCTGGGAGGGGTTTTGGTCTTTGGAAGGCGGGGTCCTTCTCTATTGCCATCATAACTTCAGTGTGAGTGGTATTCAAAGGGGTCCACTTGTAGTCCCAGAAATTCTTCCTCACCTTTTTATAATCCTAGGGGTTGTGATCTTGCACCGCCTCGGGCTCTTCTTCTTGCTCCACTTCTCGGAAGGAGAAGGTTCTGACTGCCTTTCAGGGGGGCCTAGGAAGGCCCGAAGTGTCTCCTTCTGGTTGATGTATCTATCAACCTTGATCATAAAGGCGTGTAGGTTTTTTGTTGGTTTTAATGCCAACTCTGCCATGAGGGGGCCATCCTTCTTCAACCCCTGGAAAATTGCACTATAGATGAAATCATTAGGTGCACTCTCGGTATCTAACTTCTCCTGGTTGAACCTCTAGAGGTAGTCCCTGAGAGATTCATTGGGACCTTGGCGCATGGAGAGTAGGTACCCTCGGGGTTTTCGCCTAACCCGTCCTGACATAAACTGCATCAAGAACTTCTGTCTGAGGATATCGAAATTATCAATAGACCTCTGTAGAAGATTCTTGAGCCAGTCTGTGGCCTTTCCTGACAAGGTGAATGGAAAGGCTCGGCAAGCCACTGCATTAGGGGTCTTGCGTAAAGACGTATGAGAACGAAAGGTCATCAGGTGCTCCATCGGGTCCTCACTGCCTGTGAAGATGGGAATGTAATGAACTTTGGACTTCTTAGGCAAAGCCGTGTTAGCAACTTCGTTCGTGAACATTGAATCAATGTTATGAAAGAGATTAGCTAGAGGCTCTTTCTCGCTCTGCTTCTCTACCACGGTTTTTGACAGTAAGTCATATTTTGCTCCCAAATCGAGGACCATTTGTTGTAGCTTCCTCTCGGCCTTAGTTGATGGGGGTGGAGGTTGGTTTCCATGCAGAACATTGTTCTTGTTTCGAGGCTCACCGTCTTCTCCAGGTGTGCGATGGTGCGGGCGTTCAGGTAGCTTGCAACACCGCATTCTAAGCCAATAGATCATTTACGTTCTTATGCGCTTGAGCCAACTGTTGATTTAGATTGGCTATTCGGGCCTCAGGGCCGATGGAATCCGCTTCTTCATGGGTGTTGTTCTGACCCGAATTGGTACAGCGCGTATTCACCATGACGGATTTTTTTTTTAAGGAACAATGGTGTTCCCACATACGGCGCCAAACTGTTGGTATAGTTTCCTCACCTTGTGATTCGCCAAACAACTTCGTCCTCCTTGCCTTCCTTGGGATTTACAAAAATGACAAATGACTAGTCGAGGGCACTGACTATGTCCACTCCGATGACTAAGTCAGTCCAAACTTTATGACTTTCAGAGAGAACTAGAAATCTCAAAACTTAGAGAATATAGAGAATATATCTTAAAAATACCTGGCACAGTAGTCTTATCTATAGGCTCTCAGTTAAAGACTCACTGGAGTTCTTGAAGTATATTTGGACTAGGAGTTTTAGTCCTGGATCGTATAGGTTTCAACCGTATCTTCATAGAATTTGAATTGAGTAGAAGTTGGATAGGACTCCGCTTCTTTTAAATGAGTTCCACGTTGATAGGGATTCGTATCCCATTGATATTGAGATACAGATCCATTCCGAAAATCTTGGGATCGGGGACTTGACATAAATCCCACGAATCTTGGATATAGAGTTCTAACGGCTAACAAATACTTACTGGGTGAATCTGAGAAGATAGCTTCACGGCGCTTGTACTGTACACAGACCAATTCTCCGAGGTGGAAATATACGTGTTCGCTCCATACAGGCTAGGAGATCTCAATATATTCCGCAACCTGTGAAATCTTCTTGTCCAAGGTGACCAATCTACCGAGACATGTCGTAGTCCGAGGTGCTCAGGCACGGAGTTGATTTATTCGTACAGGATTGTGACAAACATCCGAGGTGTTACGATCGAGATTTTCGAACCGAGGTGACCAAGCTGGGTCGGACCTACAGGTTGAACCTCCGACTTGTCTCTAGGGCCATGTGGCTTCGGAGTTAATTATTTCCCCAGCAGTAGAAAAAATAAATTTTAGTAAACCATTTTAGATACAGAAGTATATAAACTATTGGGGATGCTCCTACTATTATTTGGTCTCCCGTAAAAGCACCACATCAGCCTTTCAATTCCTCAGAAACCTTCCCCAACAACAGTACCTTAGAGCGTTCCTTGAACATTCAACTTGATGATGAATACTGAATCAACTCTCTCACCTTCCTAGCCCTACCTCCTTTTTTTTCTTTTCGTTCAACTTGATGATGAATACTGAATCAACTCTCTCACCTTCCTAGCCCTACCTCCTCCTTGTTTTCTTTTTGTAGGCCCTTAGGACTTGGAACAATGATTTTGTGCATCATGACTTAGAAGCAACAAGTACTGTACTAGTTGAACTTTTGTACACATGACAATGAACACTTTAATGAATTCTAAAAAATTAAAAATAGTGTTATCATAAAGACTAAACTGAACACTGGAAGTCCCTTGCAGCTGCAGATACCTGATCCAATGACACTGCAGACTAAAATTTTGGTTCACTTAGCTTGCCTCCATAAAACAACATATGAACTCACGCTACTGCACCAAGCAGGTTGAATAACAGTATATATTTTTCTATATACAAACTATAAAGGCGACATAATTTGTAAAAATTCCATAAGCAAAACTGTAATTACATTTTGGCGTTGAGCCAATGTTTTACTACAAGGTTAGTGTGGTCTGTTTTACTTGGTCTACATAAACCAAAGTTTTTTTACTTCTTTTCTTCTTTTTTCAACGAGATTTGATTACTGGAACTATTGAGTATGAACATGTTTCGCTCTCCACCCTGGAGTCAAGGAGCTTCAACGACTGGAACGGTTGAGTATGAAGAAGTGCCACTCTCCACCCCGGAGCCATTCACTTTGACCTTTGTCCAGGAAACCCTCCACGTCTGGAGCAGACTTTGCCTGCATTTAAGGGGCAACAGCAAATGCATATATGTGTGTGTGAGAGAGAGCCCATGGGGGGATGATACAAATGCATTGGCTAGTTTTTTATTTTATTTTTTTCCTGCTTAAATCCTTCAGAAAACAACAGTTGCCAAAGCATGTCAATTGCCAAACCAGTCTAATAGTCTACAGTGGAATGTAGTTTCTTTTGCTAAACTTGGAGAATTTGGCTGTCAAACTTTATTGGTCAGTACCATCCTAAGAATAAAAGCAACAATCATATCACCCGTTCATGGACATACCATGAAAAATATGCCTGATGGGTATTATTCTGGTGCCGGCCAATACGCACTTAGACAACATTCATTGCTAAGTAAATTTAGTTTTATTGAAAGCGTAAGGCGCCCCTACGTACACCGGAAGTATACAACATGAAACACCTAACTAGAAAAAGAAAAATAAGCAAGAAAATCAGCAAAGCTGATGGAGTAAATTTAGTTTCATTGCAACTTTTTGAAGTATGTTAAACTGAATGCAAGTGCAAACCATGATCATGGGGCACCGGAAGCAGTGGCTGAGCCAGAGGATTGGGGGGGGGGGGGGGGGGGGGGGGGGGGGCATATGGTGATACATTGTAAGATAATAATGTATTAATTTATGCCATAATATTGTAAGCAATCGAAAATACTGAATGTTTTACGGAAATCATTTTATGTTGAAACAAATAGAGCCTTAATCAAGTAAACTTAATCAATTTGTTGATACTTTTATCTAATTAATTTAATTAACATCATTAGATTTTTTTAGGAGTATATGAAAGAATGCAAGAAAACTCATAAATTTTACTCAACAAGCTCTAATTTAATATACAATCTTTAACATTATATTCATCCAATTATGACATTAGTCCTTTGAATTGATAAATACTGCAATTGAGTGATAAATGGAACTGGAACATTTTATTAGAACAAGAATTAACAAGGAATTCAAATGCACGTGCTTAATATATAAACTAACTCAGCTTCCTTCTTTGTGATTCATACATATACCAGTAATCTCATTTGCATTGAGGAGACCATTTTATAGTCTGCAAAACAGTGGGGGGTCACATAGTATTTTTATTGAAGAGACTCCATAATATTGTTGAATTTCTAAGGGATAGAAAAAGCATTTTAGAGACTTTGGGGGGCCACTAACCACAAGGCAGAAGAAGTTGGAAAAAGTAGGGAAAGTGATGAACGCATGTTGTCCTAAAAATTAGAGAAATTGAATAGTCCACTCTTACTAATCAAAAAGAAAATAAATAAATAAGGTGAGAAATGGGGTGTCGCTGTTACTAGAAGAGAGAGCAATTCTTTTATACGCAAGGGGGGAGATTATAACACTAAATGAAGAGATGTGGGGAAAAATTTACTAGACGGTTCATGAAAGTGAAAATAATTTGTCCAATGAATTCATAAGTAATTTATTCCATCATCCACCTTTTGTTTCTAACGAGAACGGTTATAATTAAAATTTAACAGGGTGGGGCTACAAACAGGGAAAATATGTTTCCTTGGAAAATAGGGTAGATAGATAATTATCTTTTGGACATCTAGATAGCTACTTTAGAAATAGAGGAATCTTGCATGTAATTATAAAATCATTAAATTCCCAAGAGGCATCCGATTATGCATGCATAATCAAGAAAGTTAAGTATAATTAACAAAATTCTAGACAATACTTCTTTAGTAAGGACTTCCATATATCTACATAATGGAATCAGATATTCTGTTATAGTAAGCAGCAGGAGGGTAAGACAAAACTTTAAATTACCTCTCTCTTTCAATACTCCTCTTTGCAAGCATAAGTGTCAAGAACACAGGAACCATGGCAGCACACAAATGCTTAAGCGTGTGCCCACTAACAATATGATGAGTCCATTCGTAAATCACCTTATCTGCTGCTTCTTCCACTTTAGCTAAAAGATAAAATCCTGCGTGTAAAGAATTAATGTCATACACATCATAGCACAAGGTAAAAATATTTTAAGCATATAAAAAAGGAAACACTTGTTGAAAAAAAAAACCTGCAGCCCAAAGCCAGTACGTGGAATGTGTATACATTGGAGGCAATAAGATAGCCATTACAGGAATAGCAATGCAAGGAACAAACTGGATCAGGGCATATGGGCGGAGGTCATCAAAAAACCTGCCAACAAAAGTTCCAGTACTTATATTCACTGAAAACGCAGAACAAAAACCCCTAGACCATGTCCCATTTTTCTGTTCTTTTTTTCTTTTCTTTTTTCTGATAGATAATAAAATTGTATAAAAAATGGATTACCCCAAAAAGAATCTAGACCATTTCTTATTATGAGGTGGTTAAACCAATCACATCCAAAGTGAAAGTGCAGTCACCAAGATGTCTCTTTAAATAGTCCAAAGTTAACCTCAGATAGCAATTCCAGGAAGTAGTTAAAAGGTGAAAAATGCACAACTCCTACTTTGACATTATTCCAAGCTCCATAATGGTTTAACACGTGACCAGTCCCCCCACTTGCCTAAGCAATAAATTACAGAACAATTGTCAAAAATCCTAAAGCACTTTAGTATAAAACACAAGCCACTTAGAGCTTGTTTGGGATTGCACTGAAAAATAGAGCTTTTATATGTAGAAAAAGTTTGAAAGAGCTTTTTAGAAAAAGCTTCATTTCAAGCTTCCCGCAAAACGTAGTATTGGGCTTTTTTAGAGCAAGAAAGTTCAAAAAAAGTGCTTTTTAAGTTTTTTTACCAAACGGACCCATTTTTGTTTAGCACAACTTTTTATGTACTAAAAGCACTTTTTAAGCTCTTTAAAGCAATCTCAAACAGGCTCTTAGTAATATAGGCAAAAGACTTCTATCCCTACAATTGAGAAAGTCTATGTCCACCATCAGGAATCAAGCCATATAGAGCTTAAAACAAAGGAATAATGTGCTTGCCTCCAATAGAAAATGCTTATTATGCCTGCCATTAGTAGTGGTATGATGGAGATTTTCCCCTTCCTTTCATCAATCCTTTCAATGATAAAAATCGCGATTATTGATGTGAATGCAATAGTCATCTGTGTTTATCATAAACTCATATGTCAGAGGTAAAACAATACCATATGAACAATTTAGAATAACAGTTGAGATTCTGTGGAACTAAATTGTCTTTCATCACAAAGCACTCACTGGCAAGCGATCCCACACAAGACGAGCATCATTTGGCTTGAGATGATAATATGAGGATCCAAAAGCAACGGCAGCAACACCAATGTAGAAACATGTCCAACCCCAAAGCTCACCTTGCAAGCTTTTGATGCAAATATCGAACCATGATGAGTAATCACAATAATCTTCATGTAGGGATTGTATTAGAATGATAGTTACAGAAACCACATTACCTCAGCCTGAAATAATTCCCATGATAGCAAAGTACAAGCCCTATGACACCAATAACAAGGAAAGGAAAATTTGAAACCACATTAAGTGTATTGGGAATACCTGAAATATCATAAAGAAGCCTGTCAGTACAACACAACAGAGTGGTAAAATGAGAAAGTTCAATACTGCCCAAGTTGAATGATAGGCACAATTAAAAGCATAAACAACTCATGAAGCACACCAGGGGTATGGAGTTTGGCCAAGCACAAGCATTACCATTCTCACACACTGCCCCACTTTATATTCCACAATTCTATAAAGTCAAGAAAACATGAGCATGTAGATAGGACCATGCATATCAGCTAAATGATTAGTTAGATTAGCATGTCAATCATAACGCTAGGCAACAAGCCAACCTACTCAACACAGATATTAACCAGTTTTATTTTACAACTCTTCTTTGACAGTTTGGCAGCTTAGTCATGGTTGCTGTCTTGACTCACACTGTTTACTGCTTAGTGAGAATATAAGCACGGCCTTAAAGTATTAGCTGAACAAAGGCACGCAAATATAGAAAAGGGCTATGCCTCAACTGGAAAAGCCAATGCCTCCCAGGATGCTTGTGAATGTCAATGGGCGGGGCATGAACTCAACTGGATAAGTCAACTCCTTTTAGGATACTAGTGAATCTCAAAGGCCAAGATATGAAATGCATAAAAATCATAAAACATGTACACCTCAGGCTACACATGCCTTTTATAATAGCCCAAAATTTCTTCTTGAGCCCTAAAGCTTTTTATCATCAACTCTTTTAACTGTATCCTGCAAAAGCCCAAGCTATGATAGAAGTTTCAACGTTAAACACGTTTTCCTTGAATGAATTCAAACTTTTTTTTTGGCTTTCTGTTGATAAGTACAATATTTATTAAAAGGAACAAAGATGATGCAACCCATTTACACAGGCTGTTTACAAGAAACGAGCCCCTAAAGGGGTAGCAACTACCAACACTTAGGTAAAGAAAAGTCTAAAAAACAAGAAAATAAGAGTAGGGAAAAACCACTCCTGCAAGTGAATCAATAACACTCCTCAAAGATAAACCCTAGTATAATGCAGAGACCATTCTATCCCATGTCAAAAGATCGCCTATTATGTCCCAAGTTCGAACCAAATACTTCACCCGCAATGCCATGGCACAGCACACCAAGCTACCCTCCTTTCTTTATCCCCAAACTCCCCTTGCCACCTCGCCCATATCCCCTTTGCAATTTGAAGAAGCACCCAACTAACACCAAACAGAGAAAAAACCAAAGAGCAAAAATCTCTCACAACCGGATAGGGTATTGCACTAAGAGACGATCCACGGACTCTCCATCTCTCTCGCATGTGTTGATTTGGTTGAATTGACCCAAAATTGCTTACTTCTTCCTAACAATCCTCGAATTCGGCCATGACCTAATTGAATTTGATCATATATTGATAACAGGTAGTAACAGGACTCTCTGGTATCAAATTTACTCCTCCCAGGAACTTGTTCCCGATCCAAATGCTTCTTTTCAAAAACGTGGCCTCAAAACTCACCCATTGCATATCTAACTTATCAATACAAAAAAGATATTTATTTTCACCAAATAATTAATGCCAGCAGTATTCATAAAAATAAAAAATCAAAATAAGTAGGAGTTGCTAATAGCTACACATTGTACCATTTCCCAAAATTCAACTTCTTGAACTCCACCCAAATTTCATTTTCGCCATCCTATAATTTGTTCCTTTTGGATGAACAATTCATGCAGTAAAAAATTTAACAAATTAATTCCACTTCCAACTGGATATAACCTTCAAAATGGTAGAATATGCATCACAGCCTATACATACAAAATCTTGATATGTATATATATATATATATATATATATGTTGTTTTCAAGAGAGAGAAAAAAGAGAGAGGGTGAATGAGGAACCCTAAGAAAAGGGCATATCACCGAAGAATTCGCGTTTGTCAGCAAAATCGTGGTAAGCTTGAGACTGAGGAATCACTGGGGTCACGATCATCAGCACAACGAAGCACAGGATCGCTACTCCCCATGCGTAAACGGTGCGTTTCTTCATTTCCACGCTGCACAGCTGACAAGAAGCAGAGAGAGAGCACCTACGCAGACTTGTTTTGGTTTTGTTCAAATCGAACTCTTTTCACTTTTCGGTCCGCTTATTGTATCCGGTCGGTCCGGATAACCCTTTCGGATCTTATGGTTCATCTCAGTCAAAATTATAACAAATCGAGAAAAATACACATATTGTACTCAAATTATCACTTAATTATCAATATTTATTTTTAAATTATTAATTATGTCAATGTCCTTTATAAATTATCAAAAAATGCCAGTCCCTCAAGACCAACAAAAAACAAAATGACTCTAAAAAAATTTTAATAAGGCAAAATATCTTTATAAATTCGAAAAAAAAAACCAATTAAAAAATGAAAATAAAAAAAAAACCAAAAACAAAAACAAAAAATAAAAAAGGAAAAAAAATGAATTTTTTATACAAAAACAAAAAACCAAAAAAAAAAATTTAATAAACAAAAAAAAGGCGTTTTTTTCTGTTTTTTTATTTTTTAAGGATTTTTTTTTGTTTTTTATTATAGTTTTAAGAATTTTTATAATTTTATAAAGGGTATTTTTGTCATTGAGATGGACATTGACATTTTTGGGTAGTTTATGGAGGCATTGACACAATTGGTAGTTTGGAGAACATTGACAATTTTGCGATAGTTTGAGAGGGTATATGTATTTTTCTTAAAAATATTTTTTTCTCTCCTCACTTTTTCTTAATGGAAATTAGATAGTGTATTTTGAACAAATTTTCAGTTTAAATTTGCTATATTTTGCTCCAAAAAAAGAATTAAGTGTGATATACCATATTCGTTTTACTGTGTCTGTTTGAGATTATTGTGAGTAATATAATTTTTATCTGTAAAGCTTTGCCACAAAGTTCTATTACTCAAAAGTTGCTTAACTGTTTGGTAACTAATGTTTTTTTTTTTTTTTTTTTTTTTTAAAAAAAAAATTATATCTAAAATTTTCTTATTTTTTATGGTAACTTTTTGATATCAAATAGTTAATATGCGTTGGTACAATTTTTGATTGTTGGGTGTGCCAACGGGGTCCCACTTTAATACCTAAATCAGATTCTAATAAACAAATTTCATGGAGTATTGAGAGCACGTGAATATCAAGAGAGCAAAGTACTTGGATACCTGGGGTAGCAGCCTATTTATAGGCACACAGTTCTGAGATAGTTGGAGTGCTATGATATAATTCAATTAAGAGTGGTATCCCCATCCCGAAATATCCGGGATAGAGTCCTTCTGCGCCTTTCTAGACTGTAATATCGGGATAAGAATCCTAGCATACTCTATCCGCATCCCCTCATGGTAGTCCCGATAAATCCTTTCCCAGGACCAACTGGATATAAACACTCTGTATGTTCTTCTCGCATTCCTGAGACAGTGATGTTCCGGGACCGTTCGACTGTGCTTATCCCCAGTTCTGGTAACCGAGGATATTCATAAGATCCTACAAGAAATGTCCGAGACCCTGATGACCAACCGGGTCTTCTCGAGTCTCTTCGGGTCGGTTGGACCAATTGGGCCTAGAATTTGGTCCTAGGCTCACTTGGAGTTAGGGAATGATAATTTCCTCAACAATATGAATTGTTTTAATCTTGCTATATACTTTGTATAACATTGGACAGCCACCACTACTCTTCCAGCTACTTGAATATAGATATCATTTTCATTTCCTTCCTCATAATAATAACAATTCCTTGTCACTAATCTCCATATATATATATATATATATATATTATGAAATACTAAGAAAAAAAACCTTACTAAAATTAGAATAAATAACTTTTTCGAAGCAGCACCCCAACGGTTTGAATTATTCAATACATAAAAAAGAATATGAAGATAAATTCTTATAACTTTTCAAATAGTTTATTACAAAACAACATTAAAAAAGAAAAAAGAAAAAGAAAAGAACAATCTAAAAATGATCCATGACAAAACAACATGGTGGGTGGGCTATTAAACAGTAAAGATAACTCTTCCCGATGCCCTTGTTGACGTCTTTGGACTTTCTAACGTTGACGTCAACTGCCACGTCTTAGTTTTGAAATTTTAACCTAATTCTTTTTTGAAAACATCATTTATTAGAGATTTTTGGTACAGAGGTTGAGAATTGGCCAATTGACGAAACAAATGAGGAAATACTTTATTTTCAAAAATGCATATAAACTGCCCAATTGGCATAGAGTTATGCTTGATTTAGAAGATAAAGTACTTCCTCCTTTACCAAGTCAATATCTAGGCCTCCTATCCTTCTTGCCTTCTATTTATTTTTTACTTGAGATATTGACGTATAAGAAAGTGAATGTACAATTGAAAAATATATGACTTCTATTTTAACCATGTATGTGTGTGCACAATGTGTTAACAAAATAATATAAAAACGGAATTTAAATGACACAAGAATTTTGTTAACGAAGTGGAAACTCAATTAAGAGAAAAACCACTCCGGGTCAGTCAAATCCAGGATATCCACTATTAAGAAGATAAAGCTAATTACAAAGCAGTAGCACTCACATACCCTTATGCAATGGTCTTACCTTGAATTCTGACGTGTAACCCAACGTGAACGCTTCCCAACCAAGTCACCTACTTGAAGGGGTCTTCAATGGAATCTTTTACCTTAGGGTCAACCCCTAAGATAGACTTCAGTTTCAGTACAGCAACAGCATACAATGGCAACAGCTAGAAAGTAAGCGGATCAATACAACAACTCCTAAAATATCATTTCTAAGCACTATGGAATTCAATACCAAATTCTTACAAAAAACATGTCTAAGGGTCTCTATTTATAAGCTACAGAAACTTAAATCGCGTCTGATGCGATTTTCCTAGGCGGCATCCGAACGGTAGCTGAGGGCGTCCAGACGGACAACTGTACAATCGGCTTTCTAAATTCGCTTGAAATTCTTTCCTGAATAAAGCCGCGTCCGGATGGTGTTGCCCTAGTGTTCGGACTATTGCACTTTAGCTGCACGCAATTTCCATATTAAGGCTTGAGCGTCTGGACCATGGAGACTGACGTCCGGAAGGTTGGACTTCTGGAAACACTGAAATCCTTTTCCTTTTCCTTGTCCTTGTCGAAAACTGAAAGGCATCCGGCCGTGTTGCTGAGACGTCCGAGCGGATGCAACTTGGAGCAGTTCGAAGCTTCTCGACACAGAGGAAGGTCCAGACGGAAAATTCTCGTCGTTCAGATGGATGATGCTTTGACAGTTGAGCGTCCAGACATAATATCACGTCGTCTGGCCGGATGTAAGGGATCCGATTTCTCTGACTTGGAATCTGTGCAGAATCTTCATAACTCTGAATATGAAGGCTCTGAAACTAACTGAATCCCTGATAAAAAGCATCATTACAAAGAAGTGATTTTGTCCAACAGAATGCAGCAAATACAAAAACTAACAACAATGATCAAGAAAACAGGTAACTATTAAAAAAAAAAAAATTAGCATAACGTACATCATCAAGTTATTTGGCAGTCATATATCAGACTACTAAATAGCATTACTCTTCCTTAAATGTTGACTGTGCCTCTACCCAAAACAGCAATAGCTCCAGCTACAGGAAAATGTCAGAAGTATCCATTGCCCTTAATGGTTTACTAAACGATGGACAAGATGGTTTCTCGATCAGAAACTTAAAAAAACTTCCACAATTTTCAGATGTTGAATTGTTGTAAGTAAACACATAATGAGCTTTGTATTGGATGTGATCCAAATTGGAATAGAAATCATGTCCAATCTTAGCAGGAGATGGCGATCCTTTAGAAAAACATGAAGTTAAAAATTACCATAATAGTATGATCCTTTGGGTCTAAACAGTAGAAAACAACCCCAAAATATAACACAACCCAAAAGATACAAATTTTTTCTCTCACTCATCTTTTTCAACGACCAAACAGAATACAACTCAAACTAATGAACTCATAATGCATGATAAAGACGGGAGGTTTAGTTCATTAGAAACAAGAACTGAAAAGTGCATATTAGAAATTAAATTCCAATTCCAAAATTTTACAAATCATATATCAAAATATATATATATATATATATATATATATATATATATATATATATATATATACATATATACACACACACACACAAAGAAAGAGAGAGAGAGAAAAAAAAAAGGCTAAAAATGAGAGAATGAATTTATTTTTTCTTGGTTAGGTTTGAACTGGGGAAAGATGATTTTGCAGCCCCTACCTTATGGCTCGGTAATGTCGCCAAAATTATAACAAAAAGTATGAAAATATCTATTACTTTTTTTAAAGGGGTAATTACATTTTCCCCATCAACTACTGGCCATTGTCAACATGCCACCATGAACTGACACCCTCACTAAAAGAGACCATGGAACTACCATTTTCATATCGTTACCCCCCTTCCATTAGTCAAATGTCGTTAAATCGGTCGGTCAACCCATCATGCGCGCCTCAAATGTCGTTTAACCATTTTTTTCTCCCACTTTTGCCCCTAGTATCGATTGTTAAAGGATTTTGAAACAAAAGAAAAAAATCAAAAAGAAAAAGAAAAATGGAAAGAAAGAAAACAATAAGAGTCATTTTTTGACTCTTGTCTCCTACTTCAACTCAAACAGCAAAGTCCAGAGAGCCCTAGGAGGAGTCGACTTTCTCTCAAGCAAAAATGTCGTGTTCACTAAAGAGCGAAGCCACATATAGGAAGCCCATGTGCTGTTGTGGAGTAGTTGTATGTTTGAAGACTTCCTTCACTGAAGAAAATTTTGGACGGTTGTTTTGGGGTTGTGTTAATTATGAGGTAAGAATTTCTTCATAGATTTGTAAATTTCGGATTGTTTTCTTTTCTTCTCATCTATTTTGTAGATAATGGGTAACTTTTTTTAGGGTTTGAAAGTTTAGATCTTAGATTCGGAACATAATGGGTCAATATTTTTGGCTAATGAGGTTTCACTCGAGAAATTTGGGAAAACTGAAGAAGATGTTTCTTGAAGGGAGTCTTTCTCCTTGGTTTTACTGAATTTGAGCTGTTTTTGGGTTTTTTCATTTTTATTTTTTTTTTGTGAAGAAGAAAAAATAAATAAAAGAAAAACGCATGGAAAGAAGACTGGTAAAATATAGAGTTGTTTTGGGGTTTATTGAAGTTGAATTGTTTTTGGTAAAATATAGAACAATGCATGGAAAAATACTTAATATTAAATTTGAGTTGTTTTTTATGCAATCTTTATTGTTAATTTTTGTACACAAGGATTTCCACCAACATAAGTGATATTGAGACCCCATCTCCAAACTTCGGATTTGGAGCTTTACTTCGGAGGTGATAATTGGTGAAGATATTTGTTGTTTATGAGTACTTGTATATATACAAATGAAAGTCTTTTTTAAGAGCTCCATCTAGAATCGTTGCCTAAAGCCACATAAGCTTTTTCTTTTTTCAAATATCACGAATCTACATTACCATAAAAATTAAAAATTAAAATTTAAAAATTTAAAAAGTTTGCATTATTGTGCTAATATTACAAGTAGTTGCTAGTATTTGATATTGACATATGTGACCATGATAAACGAGTGTTGGGTCGTTTGCAACACAGGGATGCGATGCTAAACAAAGAGGTTACAGTATTGAAGGCCAAGTTAGAGATTAAAGCAATTCGATATGAGATGAAAGTGAACGTTTCGAAGACAAATAGTTAACTTTTGGCATTTTCCTGGATTTTTTTTTTTTTTTTTTTTTTTTTTTTTTTTTTTTTTTTTTGTCTTTGTAGCTGTGTTTTAGGGCAACTATTATGTTGCATGTAATGGACGTTTGTCCTACAAACGGCTACCATGAAAAAGTGGTTTATGTTCTTAAATTTGCAATGACTAATGTATTAGCTTTATGGGCTATGGTGTTCTACATACATTAGCTTAAATTTGTAATGACTAATGTATTTATTAGCTTAATAGGGATGATACCTTATTCCCTATAGAAACAGCAAGTTGTTATCATTAACATAGAATACACTCTATCAATTTCTTTACCTTCTTTCATTCTCACCACATTCAAATAGTTTGAGGAGATTTCTAACAAACCAAACAAATTGTCATTTCTTAACACACTTAAACAAGATTGTCATAAACAAACACCACATCTACATCAAACCAACAAAAACAATATTTCCAACAAGTTATTAAGAATCCCCAATATTTCCACATCAACATCAACAATCTAAACAAACACCACATCAACATTCATCAACATACATAAACAACAATATTTCCAACAAACCAAACAAATTGTTCTTTCATAACACAACCAACATAAACCATATTTCCGACAAACCAACCAAATTGTCCCTTCATAACTTTTTCAGTAACAAACTAAACAAGAAGTTATTTCATATCAAGGTTGCCATGCATGCCTTTTCCCTTTCTTCTTTGCTTCAATTCGTTGGATTCCCTTCTCCACTGTTGGTACAATCACTCTTTCTGACGTCCTTGTTGTCCTTATTGGTTCACCAATCACTTTTTATGTTGTCCTTACTGGTTCACGAATCATTATTTCTGCTGCCCTTGTTGGTTCACCAAGCATTATTCCTACTGTCCTTGCTGATTCACCATCATCACAAGTAAGATCAACCGTTGGTACCTCTATGTTAGGGTTGGCTTCCTTAAACGTGGCTAACAACCTACTACTAGATTTCCTAATATGTCCTACACTTCTAGATTTAAGTCTCAAAGTCTTTTGTCTTGCACCAACAATTGTGGAGTTACTTTTCTGTGCAATACATTGATGAGTTAATGAGTATATGGATGAGTTAAACATCATAACGCAAATAAACTATATATTATATTTTTATATTTACTTACGGTAGCAGCATGAGAAGGCTGAGTACCCATAGCAGCAACATTACTTGATGATATATGCATGCCTTTACCCCTAACCGCCTCTGGCACAGACTTGTTCCCTACTGATGTATGCATGCCCTTACACCTAATTGTCTCTAGCACAAACTTTTTGCTTCGTACTGATGTTGTCTTAATCCTTTTGCTAGTAGCAAGTAGCATATGCAAGATTGTCGTTAGAAAAAATACAATTATTATAAGTAATAACAAATGTTACTGATACCTACACCAACAGTAGTAGATGCTTGTCTCTTTGTGAACTTTGAAATATTTTCTTCTGCAGTATGCATGCGCTGATAAGGAAAGGAAACAATTAGACTCAATAGTAACTCATACAAACTTAGAGGTTGAGTAGGAGAGTATTGGCCGATTACCTCTTGTGTAGGTATTGGTGATTGCGTAAGCTGTGAATCACATGCACTTGGCTGGAAGGGAATCTGCAACATAAAACAAACAAAGTTAGGAAAATTATTAACTTGGTTGACAATGCCATTTTATTATAAATATATATTTAGGGTATATACTTGCATCATTAAAGCTCAACTCGGTTGCAGTGTTAGTGGGTACACTTCTTCGCGAACTATTTGGAGTGAACACCCTCTTCCTCCTAGGGCAAGTCCTATTGTTATGGCCAACCCCTTGCACTTTGAACATCTCATAATTACCCCACTCTTTCTCATACAGTATGAATTCCTTGGCTCATTAGGACCCCTTCTCCTCAACTTCTTGGGCCTGCCTGGGGCAGCTCTAATAATAAGTAGGTCTACTTCATCTTGTTCGGTTCTGACCCATTGATCTTTACTTGGCACTGGGTAAATCATTGGGTCATACGCCTTCTTGTAATTTTCAAAATTGTAGCACTAATGCAAGTATTGTTCATGTTTTATGGAATTATATAATATGGCTTAGATGGCATGTGGGCATAGAATGCCAGTCATGTCCCACTGCCTACACCCACAACTACAATGCGTCAAGTCAACCGCAAACTGACCATATAGCTACACTCCACCTCAAAGAGTCCCTCTCTAGCATAATATGAAGTGCACTCTCCAGCATCCTTTCCACACAGTTCCAACTTTGCCAATATCTTCGAGCATCAATCCCCGATATACTCCCTTATTCCCTGCCTCTTCTTTTGGTATCTCTTCTTCAATTTCTTCTTAATCATCTCCAAGATGATAATTATTGGTTTTTCTCGGGCTTTGATGATATATGAATTGAAGCACTCACACAGGTTGTTCATGATCAAGTCGCACTTTGGGGTGGTGTCAAAAAAAAGCCATAGCCCATCCATGCGGGTCAACCTTCTGCAAATAAGCATGAGCTGGTGGATAGGAGTGTAAATTCGGAGTCGGTTCCTGATTATTAGCTGAAACTGGGAATCGGCTTCGGGGACCTCGGTTATTGAAATTCAGTAACCAGAACTGAGTACCTCGGTTACCCAAGGTGAAACCTGTTATCCGGACCAGGTAGTAAATTTTTTTTAACAAAAAAAAATACTTTTTGAGCCTATTTTAGGTATTAGGTCTTTTTTTTTTTTTTTTAATTCATTTAAATTTTTTTGGGGCTTTATTTAAACGGTTTTAGCCATTTTTTGAGGTATTGGGCATACTTCAATCAAGAAATTAAATCCTAACATCTGCCAAACTTCCAAACAAAAAATATATACATTCCAAAGAGCCAAAAAATTAACATAATGTAAAAAATTAAAAACTATGCAGTTGCAAAGGCATACAACCTCCACAAATATATATATACATTCCAACTATTTTGCCTTCCACGGCAGAACCTCCACAAAAAATCCTAGATCTTGCAAGTAAACCCTCTTTCCAATTTGAAGTTCTATCGAGCCAAGAAAACAAAAACAGAAGCTACATACTAAACACTCAATCTGCAGTGTGAAAAGAAGTATTAGAAATATGCCATCCATAAGGGAAAAATAAAAGTTACAAAAAAAAATTAGTAAAATGAGAATCATATATACAAAACCTTGTTGGAATAATGTTGAGCATCCACAAGCATCTGGTCTTTCAAAACAAGCTCCCCTTCCTTGAAGTCCATGTCAGCATAGGCACCTGCAGTTCATCAGATTTGGCAAGAAAAACCTTAGAATGCATATAAAAAAAAAAAAATCCATTACAACAACAATGACAAAAATTAAAGCAAGCTTTTCAAAGTCCGCTAATGCTAACACTTCTAGGACTTCCTAAAGACATTAACATACAACCGTAAACAAAACAAGTTACACCTGAAATTACAAAACAAAATCATCGTAGGCTAACATTGCATACACGAAGCATACTACTTTCAACTTTTCATTCTTATTTGAGGAGTGAAACTTAATAAAATTTACGAACATTCTTCTTCATCAATGAAATTTAATACACACTAATTCATTTTTAAAACTCAGCAATCTTATCAATTTAACGAAAGGCTATGCATCTTAGAACAAACAATAACATAAAATTCATCAATAATACACCTTAACCGGTAACGCACATTAAACCAATCCAGTTCAAAACAATTACAAGACAGGCAAGCACTTGTACTACTGATTCAAACAACTGCATTATATACTCTAACTGTCTCAAGTGCAAATGAGATTAAGTAAAAACATAGAAATATATATGAAACAAAAAAAAAAAAAAAAACATATATATATACCCTTTCCAAACTCTCTGTTATGTTTCACTTTGATACCACGTCATTGCCTCGTTGATATAAGATCATAAAAATGCTCCAAAATAACATAAATTCATTAACACAACAAAAGAAAGGGTAATTAGTAAAATTATTCAAGCTTTTAGGACTTCCCTACTAGCAGAGAATATTAAATGATACATGCTCATATAAATCACAATCACATAAATCACCACCTAGAATATAATTCTTTGGTAGTCACGTAGGTTGCATAGACTTCCCTACTAGCAGATAAGATTTGTTCCTCACTTAGAAAACTCGTACCCCGATCACCAAAAGCAACATCTGCTATTTTAGCCAAACTCGTAGCTAGAAAATCATTAGGAAAATAATGCTTGTACAAATCCACAAAGGTATAAGCTGGACCTACGGAATGATACTTTATAACAACGTCACAAGCTAAATCTGCAAGGTCAACTACAACATTCCTACATGTAATACCATAATCCCTTCGGAGATCACAAAATATCTAAGATCTAATCACAAATGAACTATCTAAGCACAAAATATGTAGAGAAATATCCAACATCCAACAAAATATCTAAGATCTAATCATAGATCAACATCCAACAAAATATCTAAGATCTACCAAAAAAAAAAAAAAAAGATTACCTCAGAAATCCAAATCGGCTTTCTTCTTTGTGTTAATGGGCGTGCTTTGAAGTTTTGAACGATGAAGTCACCAGATCTGTAGAGAAACAGAGAAATATGAAGTCACGAAAGTGAGAAAGATCAAAGATGATGATGAAGAAGAATAACTGAAGAACCCTAGGTGAAAGGGTGTATATCGTGTACACTGTAGGGCCGAAGAAGAAGAAGAAGAAGAAGAAGAGGCAGAGCTGAAGAACCCTTCACGTCGACGGAGATAGTGAGATTGTGAGAAGTGAGAAATCTGAAAAGAAAGGAACGACTGAAGAGAGAAGAGGGGGCTTAAGTACCGTATATTTAGGGTAAAGGGCAGGAGCCGTAATTATTTATTTTTTAATTTATATATATATATATATATATATATATATATATAAACACTCAGAGCCGGTTACCCGATTATAATCGGGTGTATAAGAAATCAATAACCGGCTCCGACTTTGGGTGCCCGGTTACCCGATTATGAATAATCAGATTACAAACCAGTTTTCCCGTTACCCGATACCGGCTAGTGCCTAGTTATGGTTTCCCGGCCAGTTATAATCCGCCCAGAATTACACTCCTACTGGTGGACTCAATTTTTTCAATTCCTCCATTTCCCTTTAGAATCCATGCATTGTATAGGCAGCAGTTGCCTTCCACAACTTGTCTTTCAGCAACAAACCTTTGTGGCCCTCATTTCTAAAGCTCGCATACAAATGTCTCACACATATGCGATGTGGTGCATTTGGTATCAGTGCCTCAAAGCTTGGAATCAAACCCTTGGCACAAAACAACACAAGTAAAAAAAAACTTTGTTAACTCCAACCATGAAAGTCAATGCACAAGTGAAAATGTATGAAAATACCAAAATTTAATATTAAAACTAAGCAAACAAAGATACCTTTTTCCTGTCAAATATGAATGTCCACCCACTAGAGCCATTTGGACCAAGGTCAATAACTAAAGTCTCTAGAAACTAGGACCACCTGTCCTTGGTTTCAGCTTAAACAATATCAATTGCATTGGGATAAATGTTGTCGTTTGGATCTCTTCCAACAGCAGCCAAAAATTTCCCCCCATAATGTCCCTTAATAAAGTAGCCACCAACTCCTATCACAGGCCTACAAGCCTATCTAAAACCTTCATTGCATGTTGCCAAAGACATATACAACCTTTGAAAAGTTGGTGGGACCTCTAAAGTCGGCCTCTCAACTTTCATCAACATGTAGCTGATGAGTGACAAATATTGCATATGTGGACCCCTTAATTTGCATTTACTAAACCTTTAGCCTTGTTATTTTTTAATGTTTTTGGTTAGTTTTGGAATTCTAGTGTTTTGCAGGTCATTAAGAGAAAACAATAGCTTTGAGGTGAAATAAAGCACACTTTGAGAAGACCTAAATGATGTGGTTATGTTCAATCAAATCAAGGAGAGGACTAAATCGGAATTTCTCTAATTGGAGTCAAAATCAGATTGGATTAAATTTCAGATTATGTACATGTTAGAGTATTTTGGCCATAACTTTCAGCTCAAGTATCAAATTAAGACAAATCAAGCTGCGTTCGAAAGCTAACTCAAAGTGTTACAAATCATTGTGAAATAAACTTTTCTCAATTCGGATGTTTGCTATGCTAAAAGTGTCCCAAAATAAAAGATCGTAAATTTGGACGAATTTAGAATCATTTTCTTTCTTCAATTGAGTTTTCAGTCTCGTACTCAAACTAGAAGACTAACCTCCGATTTTACTAGAAATTTTAGGGCTTCTAGGGTTTTTTTTCTCCCTATAAATAGACCTCTAAGCCTCAAGAAGAAATGTGAGAAGCTAGAGACAAAATATATTCTTTTTTTTTAGTTTAGTTTTTCTTTAGGATAGGTTTTTATTTTCAATAATCATGTGTAGCTAGATTTTCAACTAAGGTTGAGGATGGAGCCTCACCATTGAAGAGTAACAATATTTTAATGTAAGTTTATACTATCTAATTTTATGAGTTTTTAATTTCTAATTGTTCTACTTTAATTCAATTATTGATATGATTCTTGGATATCTATTGTGATTTACGGATACATGTGATGATTTGAAATAGTTTCATTTAATTGATTGCTTGGGTTTTTATTTATCAAAACATTGAATATTCATTGTATTTCGTTCTACAGATACATTTGATGATTTGGTTAAATATCTTTTGTGATTTGTGCAAATAATGGATTCATTGAATGATTTAATGATTTTTTTGGGGTAATTACCTTTTCCCCCTGTGAACTACCAATTTTTGCGCAAAGCCCCCACAAACTACCAACTCGACCAAAATAGAGCATTCAACTACCAAAGACAACCATTTTTCCCCCTCCCGTCAGTCAGAGGGGTTAAAACAAACGGTCAATGGGTCACGTGACCATCACATGCTGTTTTACCCTTATTTTCTTCCTATTTTCCCCCCATGAACTCCACCATCTTCCAACATGCCCCCATGTAAAACGGCACGTGACCCGTTGATCGTTTGTTTTAACCCTTTTGACTGACGGAAGGGGGGAAAAGGGTTGTCTTTGGTAGTTGAATGCTCTATTTTGGTCGAGTTGGTAGTTTGTGGGGGCTTTGCGCAAAAATTGGTAGTTCATGGGGGAAAAAGGTAATTACCCCTTTTTTGAAGCATAGTAGAACATACATAAGATTTGTATGGTGAGAACTTCGGATGTATACTGATGAACATGAGAATATGTTGTTATGATTTAGTGGGTGTGGAATCCAAAACCTTAGTATCTTTTTTTTATTATTATTTTACTTTATTTAGTTTATGTTATCGCTTTATCAAAAATTAAACCTTTTTTTTGGAACTAGGTTAAGATTTAATTAGTTTAGAAACAAAATTGTTTTTCAAGAACATAATTCTCTGTGGGATCGACCTCGCACTTGCAAAACCCTTTATTGCAAACGATTCGTGCACTTGCGAGTACAATTAAAATTCACATCAGCAGCTCCCTCGATTTGTTTGCCTCACTATTGTACAATAATCCCATAACTGCTTGTACTGCTCCTATTGCTTGCCTTCTATATGTTCTTTAGCCTTCACCTTAGCGCTGCATAGTTGTCTGTTAATAACATTCACATTCCATTTCTTTTTTACATCATCATAGAGAGCTTCCAATGGATAGTTTGGCTGTGTCTTAAATTTGTGGACCATCCTATCTGCAACCCACCTAGATGCTACAATTGAAGACTTGTAACATCTTGTACGCTAGTGAGTAGGGTTCAGTGACTTAAGCATGAAAGTCATTTCACCTGGTACCAATGAACCGTAAACTCTCCAAGGACAACCCTTGCCCCTACTCCTACAAACTCCAATCACCATATCCCCATCATTCTTAGTGAACTCAACATCCTTCCCCTAAATAGATTGTATTCTCTCACAGCTTTTCTGAACTGACTCACTGTAGTTATGGTCATGCCAACATCCAAATGGGGGTCTTCCATGTCCACATCGTAAAATTGAGAAATCTTAGTAACACACTTAGCCCTGCTATTCACCTCATACTCCTCTTCACTTTTAGGGGGAGTTACTAGGATATCACTTCTGGCCAAATTAGATGATACCTCATCCTCTTCCTGTTCCTCATCCTTTAACAATCGGCCACCATAACTACCCGGATCTCTTGAGCCACCAACATAAGTGGTTTCTAGTTCAACAACCTCTTCATGACCACCCTCATCATGGCCACCCTCCTCATCACCACCATCCCCATCATTCTCAACACCATCCTCCTCATGAAAATCCCCCTCATCTCCAAATGTGGAAGTGTCATCTCTACTGGTTGATGTACCAGCCACTGGTTCATCAACAACATCCCATGCATCGTCATCATTACTCATCAATGACTGTCAGTATGGGTCAGTTATAACCTTCCTCCTTTTTTCCTCTCCATCACTACCCTCATCCTCCTCAACCTCACCCACATTTGGGCTTACTTCATCAATAACATTTGCAAAGGACACCGTGTACAACACTACAAGTTTCTAGCCTAGAAAGACCCCAACCATTCTGATGACATTATCATCAGATGTTATAAGAACCAACCCATAATCCAATTCTTTACCAAGTTCACGATATTAAATCAGGTCACTTGGTTGGTATCCAAATTTCTTAACTATTCTTTCGACTTCAAAAAAAGATAGCATGTCTAGATCATATGCCTCATCATACAATCCTATATCCCCACCAACATAAGTGCACTTATAGCTCCTGTCAAACCTGCTCCCAAAATGAACCCTAAAAATGACATCGTTGTTTGCCATTATCTGTGTGGATTGTTGGTCCCTACACATAAAACATACAAACATTATGAGTACTTGTGCATGAGTAATTGTATTGGATAGGATATTCACATTGACTTATAATAATTGTGCATGGTCATAAAAGTGTGTGTATATAAATGTCTGTTAGTTATATGAATTCATAAAATTTTTTAAAGCTTTATTACTCCTATGATCAGTGAGACTTGCTAAAAGAATAGAGCAGAGAGGTAAAAAAACCTAGTGTAAATGTACAATAACTGAGTAACAAAATAGAAAAGGAAAATAATATGATGTGGAAAAAGAAAACAAATCAAAGAGAGAGGGAGATACATAATCCCTTATTTCAAGCATAATCAAAGTCTTATGACAATGATAGTCAATTTTTGTACTAATGTCTTTTTTTATAAGTAAACATATCTTCAATTTTTGTACTAATTTCTTATTTATTTTTGTATTAATGTCTTATGACAAGGATAGTATATTTTTGTACTATGTATGTTCAATCCCATGTATTTTTACATGAGACATAACATAGCTCAGAATTAAACTTGTCTTCATTGCAAACTATTTTTTATTTTCTATGTATATGCTATTAAGGATACATAAAGTATTTGTGGAAATATCAAACGTTTAATTTTTATTTCTAAGAACAAGAAAGGGAAAAAAGAAAAAAAGAAAAAGGATAACATTAATGCTAGTGAATCTTCTTTGCTCTAATGCCAACTAGGGCAGCCCATGCAAAAGAAAACTAGAAGAAGTGCTTTTATTTCTTTCAATTCTCCATTAGAGGCAGAACTAAATACAACTACCATTATTTTAAAGTGCAACTATCCTATAATTAAATGACATATGATATTTTGCCACCCCAAGACACAACTCTTGACCACATTGTCCATGTGGTAATGTGATCCCCTAGCTAACTTTAGGGTTTTTTCTATAAAAAAAAAAATAAATAAATAAAAAGTAAAAAAAAAAAAAAAAAAAAAAAAGCTGTCACGTGGACAAAGGTGTTCAAAAGTTGTGTTTTGGGATGTCAATGTATCATATCTCAAATTCAATACAACTGCCAACATTCGGGACCACTAAATAAAGGCTAATTATAGTAGATTGTTTTGTTATTTTGTATGCACAATGCAATGGACTTTATAGTAAATAAATCCAACACAAGACATGTGAGAAAATTCCAACGCAGATCGTAAAACCTAACATTCAGGACCACTTCATATAAATAAACCCAAAAAAAATTTGTGGACCACCAACAAAGGGGAAAACGACGACCATGCGGACCACTTCAGGGGGAAAAAAAAAAAAACCAAGGACAGGTACTTTATCGCAAAAAAGACTACTAAATGTGAAGTATTAAACAATGATCTGTTGCTTTCACTCCCACAAGAAAAGTTATTGCTTTATTTTAATGAAAACAACAAAATCAAACGATACTTACAATGCTGAAACAAGTGCGCGATGCCTTCAAAATCTCGAGTGCAAAGCGTTAGTTGGTAGCAGATCTAGGGTTTTTTTTTTCTTTCCGATTTTGAGTGCGAAGCTAGCGTCAGGTTCAAAGATCCGTTCTAGGGTTTTGAGTGTAGAAGATGAAATGTGTGGCGTTGATAAGGAGAGTCGAGGTAGTTCAGACTTTCAATAAGAGAGTTAAGGGGCATTTTAGGTATTTCATCGGTAAACTAAGGGTATAAGTGTCATTGAACTGTTAAAGATATTTTAAATTTTGGAGATCCTGGCCGAGGGGTATGTGTCCTTTAATAACCGAGATTGAGGGCAAAAGTGGGAGAAAAAAATGGTTAAACAGCATGTGAGCACATGATGGGTTGACTATTCAATTTAATGACTTTAACTGACGGAAGGGGGGTAACGGTTTGAAAGTTCCATGCTCTCTTTTGGTGATGGTGTCAATTCGTGGTGACATGTTGACAATGACCAGTAGTTGATGGGGGGAAAAGGTAATTATCCATTTTTTAAATGATATAAACCAATTATAGTGTGGTCTACATGCGCGGGCACACATGCGCGCACACACACACACACACAAAAAGCTAAAAATGAATGATGTATCACTGATCATCTTATATTAGTACTAAGGGTGTACAAGCGAGGTAGTTATTAACTTCTAATAACAGCCAACAATCATTAACGGCATAACCGAAAATACCAGCAACATGATAACCCCTAGGCCGGTTGCGATTACCGGTTATAGGGATTTAGAAATCCAGTTAATAACTAGTAATTAGTTATATATCTATATATGAAAAATATAAATAATTAAAACGTAATTCTAGGCTCTAGGTTTCTTTTCGCCCTCTTACAAATTTATTCTCCAATTCTTCACTTCTAGCCTCTAGGTTTCTTTACCAAAATTTTTGTTATTTTGGTAAGCTTTTTTTTGTTATCTTCTACCATACAAGTACACACTTAACATGCTCAAATTCATCACCACCATGCCATAATGAAGTGTTGGAAGCCATACAGTAATGGGTTATTATATTACTAAAATTATTGGCCTTTGAGGAACTAACAATTCTGCTCCAATCTTACCTAGAATGGATCATTTAGGTCCAAGTCCCGGGGACAATAATTAACTCGTTAATGGTGCATATCATTCATGAAGCTAGCCTTCCATGCATTACTGTTCGGACGACCCAAAAATAAAGCATAAAATGTATGTCCAGACACCGTAGTTGAAATAATTGTTTGTTTAAGAGGAAATTTGAATTACTTGTATAGTATATATGAATTAATCTAGATAAAATAAATTATTATGTTTTGGATCATTATAATATAATCCAAGATCTCTTGAATAAAGTCTTTGTAATTGCATTTGCTACATAGAAATTATTGTTCAACTGAGTAATGTGCGCGTTGTTAGTTTTTGTGTTGGCTACATTCTGTTGGACAAAATCACTTCTATGTAATGTTGCTGCTTTCACAAGGATGTTGTTCTATTCAGAGTCTACACTTCAGTTATGAGCTTCAAGAAGACTCTGTGCAGAATTCAAATCAGTCAGTTCAGTTCCCTTGCATCCGTCCGGAAGACGTGGTATTCCGTCCGGACGACGAGAACTTTCCGTCCCGATGCCCATTCGTGTCTAGAAGCTTCGAACAGTTCAAGTTTGCATATGTCCAGACGTAATGGCAAATCGTCCGGACGCTCTTCAGAGTTCGAGCAGTTCCCAGTGTTCCAGTGAATCCGTCCAAACGACGTGGCTATACCGTCCAGACGCCATTCAGTGTTTGACAAGCATTAGGGTTTCTGCTTCAAGACACAGTTATGGGAAGACGGCCGCAACCGTCCGGACGATGTCCTCCATAAGGCAAGTCGTGCATACAAAGTTCAACCGTCTGGACGTCAATCTTCATGGTCCAGACGATCAAGCATCATATATGGAAATTGCGCGCACCAGTTCAACCATCCGGACATCAACCTTCAGAGTCCGAACCCTCAAAGCCTTATTATGGTAATTATGTGCAGCCAAAGTGCAACCGTCCGGACGCTAGGGCAACACCGTCCGAACACGGCCTTGTTATGGAAGCTTTCAGTGCTACTTTGGAAAGGTGGTTGCAGTTGACCGTCTGGACGTTTGGTCAAGCCGTCCAGACACCCTCCGGTATTTTGGATATAACTTTTTACTCAAATATCGGATTGGGACGAAATCGGCGTCATTGGAAAGCTAACGAAAAATTCTATATATTGATGATCCGGACGGCCATTAGAATTGTCCAGACGGTCCCCTTCCGGACAGAAACATTAAGCGTCCGGACTGCCCCCGCGAAAATTCGAGAATTTTTTAAAATTGCTTTCCAAACATGGAAACAGTTACCCGTCCGGACGCCCAAGGCTACCGTCCGGACGCTCATGCCAGAGACTCCATTTTTTACTTGAATTAGGGCTTCTAAAGCCTATAAATAAAGGGTTCTAAGCATGCATTCAACACAGAATTCAGTAGTGAATTGCTTATAGCTTAGAGAGGGTGCTTAGGAAGATATTGAAGATCTGCTAGCTCTCTAGCTTTTGCCAGTGTGTGATTTGATCAGCTGTGAAGTCTATCTTAGGGTTTGGCCCTAAGGTAAAGGATTCTATTGAAGACCCCTTCAGGTAGGAGACTTGATTGGGAGGCGTTCGTGTTGGGTTACACGTTAGAGTTCAAGGTACGGCCACCGCATCAGGGGTATGTGAGTGCTACTACTTTGTAACTAGCTTTGTCTTTTGAATAGTGGATATCCTGGGTTTGGCTAGCCCGGACTGATTTTTCTCTTAATTGAGTTTCCACTTCGTCAACAAAATATTTGTCTCATTTAATTTCTGCATTTAACATTTTGTTGCACATTGTTTACACACACTTGTATAAATTAGAAGTCCAATAATTTTCATGCGTGCCATGAGAATCGTTGATTTTCTTTTTTCTAAGTAAATAGTTTTCAATTTTCATATAACTATTTGACATTATCAAGAAGAAAAAAAAATCAACAATTCATGAAAGGCGGTTACCGGTTAATATTCGCATAACCGCCGGTTTCTAATAACTGCAACCGATTGTACACCCTTCAGTATCACATATCGTGGTCCATAGCCAGTAATGGAGTTTTTGGCCCTACAGGTCTCAAACCTTCTCCCTCTTGCTTGAGCAGCCATGGCCTTATTCAAATCAAAGCCTTGGGATTCAACCGTTGAAGAAGAAACCTGGATTGCAAGACATGTAGCCTTATCTTTGACACACAAGGCTATGAGGGAATGACTATTGCTTATCATATATGCTAACACCAAGCTATTATATTCTACATTCTTCAATTCGTAATAAAAATTAATCATTTTTTCTAAAGGAATAGTCATTCCGTGTACCAAATGTAACATTAGAAATTGGGCTTGATCTCTTTCTCTGGATACCCCAACTAACTCTAAAACAATCGTGGCAAGATTATGATTTAGAGAACAAAGTAGCATGTTGGAGTAGGATGTTAGACACGTAAATTTGATCAGTTGTGGTAGTCACGCTAACCGACTACGTGGATTTTAAATTTATAAGTTTGAACCACTCGCAATAGTACGTATCGATTGTACTATAGTAAGGGTGATCGGTCCACAGAGATTATGGGTTGTTTTGCGTAATGGGATACTTATAGAGTGTATTTAACTTAACTTAAAAATAAAAACAAAGTAAAGGTTGTAAAATTGAAGCTACAACAATAAGGTGAAGAAATGAAAGCGGAAATTGAAAACAACTTAAAGAAAACTTAGGGTATTGATCTTGTCCACTCCTCAACCGATAAAATGCTTAAAGTCTATATGGTTCTTCCTAACATGCATGATATGAGCGCGTAATGGGCGTCAATCATTACGACGACCTCGACATGAAATCACTTTAGTTAAGACGTAATCATAAAGCACCTAGTTTTACATTACACAACTCCACGTAAAGATTTAAACTACAATTGAAAAACGTTTACTCTACCAAAAGTGTAGAGTGATTAATTCTCCATAGCTTACTACTTTATAACACATCCTAATAAGCATACACAATATATGAAAACCCTAGTTAGGCCACAATGATAGGTATCTAGTTTCACACCGAACACATCACGTAAAAGTTACATTATAATTGAAAAACGGTTTAAACTACCAAAGCTGTGAAACTACCGGTATTCCCTAGTATACCCTATAAGGTGACTCTAATGAGAAAACACACATTATGTCAAAAAATATCATTGCACAAGACATCATTCTCTTTCAAAAATGTTGATTTTACTCATGAATCCAAGAAAACTCATAAACAAGCATAACTCTTTTTCATAAATAAATGGATTGAAATATTAAAAACAAAACCTTTTAGCATGGATTTTGCAATCCTCTAGCCTTACACAATCATCAAACATAATAAGAAAATCTCAAGAACATCAAGAACACTTCATGGTTTTTGGAAAGGATTTTGATCAAACCTTAAGAACTAAATTAGCTAGACATAATTGAATCTAATCTAAGCATGAAATCTATAAAAAACAGTAAAGAAACAAGATGAAAATAAACTAAAAAAATAGATTAAAACTTCTACAATTTGGACTACAAGGAAAGAAAATAAACCTAAGCTAGAACATAAAATTTAAAGGAAAAACAACAAAGGAAACAAGCTCTCTGGATTTCGGTCCAGAGAGTAGCATCAAAGTAAATGAAAAACACTAAAAATTAAGTTGATACACCTGAGCAGATCCAAAATCCCCAAAAGATGCATGTTTTAACCTAAAACCCTAATCTCATATATATAGAGATTTAATTTACAAGGGACTCATCAAGGATCAATTCTAGCCGCACAAACAGAGCTGGTCGCCGTCCATTTCTGTCCATTAAACCCAACTTTTGATTTGAATCGCACACAGATTTGGAAATATCTGGACCTTCTGGAAGATGCGAAGTCGATCGATCGAAAATGTTGTGCTCTGAGAATCGATCGATCGCATCTGGATCGATCGAAGTTGAGTCGACTGAAAGTCGATCGATCGAATTATTAGCTGTACAAATAATCGATCGATCGAAATGCCTTGGACGATTTTTCATCTTTTCAAGATCAGCCTCGAACTCTGGAAATGACCAAATTGCCCTAGATTTCAACTAAGACCTGAAAAATAAGACATAAACCAAAACTACAACAAAACGTTATATATACAACACAAACTAGGTCTAACAAATGCAAATTAAGGGGTCTTGAATCGAATAATTCAAGACTTATCAAGTTGCATGTCAAAGTGTGTGATCTCTTACTCTTGATGCCCTAATTAACTCTGAAACAATAGTGACCAAACTCTAATTCAGAGCCCAAACCATGAATTTGAGCAAAATTCGAGATACATCAATCTCATCAGCACCTAAAGTGAAGGTAGGCTTGCAAGTATCCTCTAATCTGACCAAAACTGATTTTTTTTTTTTTTTTTTTTTTTCTGAATTTATAAATTCCAATCATACTGATATTCTTATATATATAAATCCTAAAAAGTATTGAAAACCATAAAACATAAATCCTAAAATTCATAATGGTCTCTAAAACTAAAATCCTATGTCCTTCGGAATTTCAAGATTAGAGTTTCATTTCTTTGAATTCCAATCAAATCCCTGGTCTGAATTTCTATCATATTTTCCAATATCGAATCAAATTTTTATTAAAATTCAATTGCCCATGAAATAAATAAATAAAAACGTTGAAGTTCAATCCCTCATCCAATAACGTTAGACTAGCGTGGGGCTAGGTATTCATGAAGAAAGTTAAACCCTAAATAAAGTTTTGAAAACCGTAAAATGAAAATCCTAAAATTCATTCATTGATCAATTAATGACGGACAGACATAGGGATAAGGTTTTGATAGAAAACCTAAATCAAGTCAAAAATTCCCCACATTTTGAAGGGCAAGAAAGGCAAAACAAATAAATCTTAGAGTTGCATTGGCGGGCAAGCATACATGATACGGAGAGAGAGGTCGAACGCAAATCAAACTTGAGGAGAGAAAGGCTAAGTCAGATCAAATCAGTGCCCTTTATCAACTTCACCGATTTGTGCAAAATCGAGAGCGAGGAATGAGAGACTCTAAGACTGAGCCTTGAGAGAGCCTAACACATAAGCTATTACCAAAGGACAAAAATTTCTTCCAAACGAAATTTGGTGGAAATTCCTCTAACCCAATCTAATCAATTGCCATGTATCTTTTTATCATATGAGAGGCACATGATTTTTAATATAATTAAAAGACCGTTAACTATTTTTCTAACAGTCAAATGCACAGAATAGTCTAACCATGTAAAGACATGTGCTAAAATTCATTCTCTTTTGCACAATATGGCTTCCTTCATACACAATTCAAATTACATGTTTGATTCTAACTCAGTCACGATTACAGGGGTACATGAGTTTAACTAGGATTATTTCTATCAAGTGATTGATCTTGAGAGCACTCCTTGTTGGACTGCTTTTTACAACTATGTTGATGCTTATCGGATTGCTTCTCTAAAGAGATTGAGGTTGATTTGGATGTTGTAGTTGAAGTTTGTTAATTAGGTGTTAAAAGACTTGAATTAGACTAATTAAACAGGAAAATAGGAAAAGTGAAGGAAAAACACTTATAAACCTCTAGGGGAAAGTCTCTAAGCAGCGTGTTCAGACGGACCAAGAGTGTGTCTTAATGGGCTTGGCAGAAGGTCCGTGTTCGTTGCCGTGTCCGGACGGGCTAGTAGACGAGTTAGTCAATAAGTTTCAATTGCATGCGTGTCCCGATGGACCAATATTGTGTTCGGACGGGCCTTACAGAAACTTCAAATTTTCAATTCCTCATGCGCGTGTCTGGAAAGGCTGTGTTTTAAACCGAGAATGAGCTCTTTCCAGCTCATTTCTCCGAAAACTCTCTCCCATCATGCCATTTTCTCTCTTCTTCTTAGGGTTTTGCCACAAAACCCTATATCCTTGAAGATTAAAGCCTCTAATCTCAAATTCGACTTTGGAAACGTGATCCTCAAAGCAAGATCTATGTTTTCACCATTCAATTTGAGGTAAAATCCAAAAATTCATATCCCTCTAGATTTTGAGTTGATTTTTGAGGAGTTGGGCCTAATCTCTCAATTTTCTTTAGGCTTTGAGCATTTTGGAGCATTCCAAACCATCCCCACACTTTGGGTCTCATTTTAGCAAGGATTTAAGGTAAAGGTCCTGAAACTCTAATTTTGTCTAAGTGGTTTAAGTTGGTGTTTTTGATATCTAACCCTAAGATAATCTTATGGGTTGGTATTATTTGTTGTTGGGTTGTCAAATGGAACCTTAGAAATTCTATAGGTTTTCCATGGATTAGCCTATAAACAATTCAAGAGCTAGTTGGGAGTTTAGAGTTAGAAATACTTATGTGTCATGCAATGTGATGATGTAGCAGCACATTGCGAGGCTTTTGTTGAAGATTCACCGTTAAGCCATAAACTACATAGCCAAAGTGAGTATTTTACTCACTGAGAACTTATTGTGCTTTCTTGATAAGAAACTTATATGATTTAATTGTCAAGCCAATATTATTTTAGATAAATATATGTGCTTGTGAATACTTTCAATATCTTGAAATAATGTTGAGATATGTTCTTATGATATGTTTTGATGAACATTATGTGAGGTTGAGTTTTCATGATTGGTTGAAAAGAAAGAACACGATGCTATTGAACAAGAAATGATTTGCATGTGTGATAACATGGACACAAAGCATAAATAGTGTTGATGCACTACATTAACGAAATCACAAACGTTGAACGAGCCATGCGGGTTGATGCCTCATGGGTGGAATAAGTGTAAGACCAGAGTTGATACCCCTGGCCTCAGAAATAGTAAGACCATAGAGTTTATGCTCTTGGTGTAAGAAACAAACCCTGCGGGTTGATGCCTCACGGGTAGTACAAGTGTAAGACTAGAGTTGATGATCCTAGCCTAAGTAACAATAAGACCAAAGTTGATGCTCCTGAAACCAGTGAGTTGATGCTCCTAGCTTCAAAAATAAGAAAATAGAACAAGAGAATGCATAGCATGATGATATGTGCTATGATTTGAAAATGATGATTTCATGCTAGACGTATTAATGGGAGAGAACATATGCATATTTCTATTTGACTAGATTGCATATGATTTAAATGATGTCTAGTTTGGATGTGCCTGTATACTTATATTCCCCAGAGTTGTGGAATATCTGCATGCTTATATGACCAGGTTATGATGTTAATGATTTGCATGCTTAGAGATGCTTGTATGCATATGTTCTCTTAAAGTTGTGGAATACTTATATACAAGTATAGCTGAGTCACTTGATATATAAGTATGTGGGTATAATGTAGTAAGATTACTCTTGTTATTGAATGCCTATGTTTACTCTTATCAGCTACAATACGTTTTTAAAACAATAAGCATCATGTTGATAGTAGCTGTTATTGTAAACATACGGCAGAGATAAAAAGGTTGGCTCATTGTGAAAATCAGTGTGTATTATACTACTGAGTTGGTGAACTCATACTTTCACTTATGCGAACGTAGATGCTGATGTTTTGGCTGCAGGTACTACAGATGTTGATGAGGACCCTGTGTACTTAGGATACTACGACTAAAGCCTTCCGCGACGATTGTAGGTGTTGGACTTGAGGATAGTCCACTTTTGTAGACATTTTTGTATATAGCTTGTGTCGCATGTGACATGTGTTTGGTATAGCCATTCTTTTGTGTAATTAATATTATGATTAAGTCTTAAACAGATAGATGATTATATGGCTTTGTTGTTGTATTTAACACTTGATAGTTTATGAAATTTAGTTTCTGTTGCATAATTATTTGTCTCTAATATATCAGGTACATATTATGGGATGTGTACTTTGAGTTGGTTGGGTGACTAATAGTCATGCCACTATGTGATTCCATTTTGTAAAAAAAAAAAATGGGTCGTCACAAAGTTGGTTTGGATTCTTCATGTGTTGTTCTTACATTAACAAAGCCATGTGATCATGCCTTGACCAAAAAGTACTAGTTACGGATCACTTCCTTTTCAACAGGTGCCAGTGTATATGGAACCACTAGGGAAAGACACATCTGATATAGATATGAAAATTATTGGACTTCTAATTTAACAAGTGTGTGTGAACAATGTGCAACAAAATATTAAATGTGGAAATTAAATGAGACAAATATTTTGTTGACAAAGTGGAAACTCAATTAAGAAAAAAACCAATCCGGGGCAGCCAAACCCAGGATATCCACTATTCAGAAGACAAAGCTAGTTACAAAGCAATAGCACTCACATACAGCTGATGCAGTGGTCGTACCTTGAACTCTAACGTGTAGCCTAACACGAACGCCTCCCAACCATGTTTCCTACCTGAAGGAGTCTTCAATGGAATCCTTTACCTTAGGGCCAATCTCTAAGATAGACATCAAATAAGCGTAGCAACAACACACACAATAATGGCTTCAGAGAGACAACTCAGCTCAATAATCTCACAATATAACTCTTTAAGCACTAATGGAATTTAATACCGAATTCTGTGTCGAATGGATGCCTAGAACCTCTTATTTATAGGCTTTAGAAGCCCTAAATCTAGTCAGAATCGGAGTCTCTGGCACCCGCGCCCGGACGGTAGGCTTGGGCGTCCGGACGGGCAACTGTTTCCTTGTCTAAAAAGCAATTTTGAAAAATTCTCGAATTTTGGCAGGGCCGTCCGGACGCTTGATGTTTCTATCCGGATGGTGTTGCGCTAGCGTCCAGATAGTTGCACTTCGGCTGTACGTAATTACCATAATAAGGCTTTGAGCGTCCGGACCCTGAAGGCTGATGTCCAAATAGTCGAACTGGTGCATGCAATTTCCATATATGATGCTTGATCGTCCAGACCATGAAGACTGACGTCCGATATGCACTACTTGCCTTATGGAGAACATCGTCCGAACTGGATCACACATCGTCCAAACGGTTGCAGCTTTCTTCCCATAACTTTGTCTTGAAGCAGAAACCCTAATGCTTGTCAAACACTGAATGGCGTCCGGACGGTATAGCCACGTCGTCCGGACGGTCCCAGCCGTCTTCCCATAATTGTGTCTTGAAGCAGAAACCCTAATGCTTGTCAAACACTGAATGGCGTCCGGATGGTATAGCCACGTCGTTCGGACGGATTCACTGGAACACTGGGATCTTCTCGAACTCTGAAGAGCGTCCGGACGATTTGCCATTACGTCTGGTCAGATGCAACCTTGAACTGTTCGAAGCTTCTAGACACTGATGGGTGTCTGGACGGAATACACACGTCGTCCAGACGGATGCAAGGGAACTGAACTGACTGATTTGAATTTTGCACAGAGTCTTCTCGAAGCTCATAACTGAAGTATAGACTCTAAATAAAGCAGCATCCCTGTGAAAGCAGCAACATTACATAGAAGTGATTTTGTCTAACAGAATGGAGCCAACACAAAAACTAACAAACTCCCCATTTGGCCATTCTAGGACAAAAATCACTTGACCGGTTAAAAATATAATCCCGGTCCAAATCAAAAATTTCTCCCCCTTTTTTGTCACAAAAAGACAAAGGGTAAAACAAAGTAAGAAGAAAAACCATACAAAAATTACTCCCCTTAAGTGATGAGTGCCAAATATTGTGTATTTGGACCCCTTGATTTGCACTAGTTAGACCTTTAGCCTTGTTATTTTCTAATGTTTTGGTTAGTTTTTGTGTTTTCTGTTTCTGTAGGACAATAAGAGAGGAATGACAAATTTAATAAGGAAATGACTGGAAATTCGGAGGTCCTGAAAAGTCGATCGATCGAACTTAAAAGTCGATCGATCGAAACTCTACCCGAAGTCGATCGATCGAAATAAAAGTAGATCGATCGAATTTTCCCAGAACCTGCTTTTGTAGAGCACGCCAGAACACCCAATCAGAAGCCAAAAAGTAGCTCTCCCTCTGATTTTCGCAGTAGAACACGCTGGTTTCGTGTTCTTGGTTGTCTCTAGCAAGAGAGGAACCCTAGAGGAGGGTAGAGGAGTCATTTTACATGGATTTCTAGCCCTAGTTTTCTTCTATAAAAGCCATAGCCATGCCTCCTTGTTGGAAGAGTAGAGTAGAGTAGAGAACAGTAGATAGGGTTTAATTCCGTGCATCTTGTAGTGTATTTCAGTAGTTTTATTCCCAGACACTTCCTCTTTGTAAAGCTTTTCTTTTATTTCCATGGTTGTTCATCATTTTCTTGTGGTGTTCTTAGTCATGGAAGGCTAGTAACCTCAACTAAGGTTGAGGATGAAACCTTTCCATTGATGACACTCACAATCTTGCTGTACCACTTGCACATTTAATGATATATCATATTAGTTGTTCAAGTTCCATTCATTTAAAGCTTTATCTTTTGCAATGAATATGGTTAGTGGTGGAAATAGGACATTTTATGTGTTTCAACCGATGGATACATTGTTTTATCGGTTTGAATGATGATATCCATTGTGATTGAATGATACATTGGATGATTTGATTTAAACTGGTACTCTTTGTGATTTGTTTTTGTGTTGGATTCATTTAATGGTTCTCGGGTTTATGGTTGAGAAACTTGAATGACACCCTAAGCTTAATGTTCTTTGGGTGTTCAAGTGGAAACCAAGAGTGTGAGTTGTTGGATTTGGTTTGGTGGATTCCTTAGCCTTAGTTCCTTTTAATTTGCATATTTCATTCCATCTCTTTTATTTAGTCTTTGTTCTTGAATCAATCTTTAAACCTTTGGAACTAGGTTAAAATGAGGTTGATTAAACAAGACACCAATATTTGACCATTTCCCTGTGGATTCGACCTCGCACTTGCACACACTATATTGCAAACGATTCGTGCGCTTACGAGTACTATTTAAAACATACATCACTAAGTGTCTTAGAAGGACAAGGGTAAATAGAGTAATAATATCCACAGACAAAAACGTTCTAAAATTTAAAACAATAGGAAAATAGAGAAGAGTCTACAAGTGGCCCAAAAGAGAGGAACAAAAATCATCCAAGTACCAAATCCTGCTAATCCACTGAAATCAAGTAACAGAGAGAATCCGTATAAAAAGCTGGATTTGTACTACTTCGGCTTCTAGCTCAGGAAGCGGGGAGCCATGGACTGAAAACCTTCAATCTCTTGATTTTGCAAAGCCTGAAACTGGTTATCAGCAGATTGACATCCTCTAAGCAACTGGTTTGCAAGATAAATGAGGAGATTCACCTACTGAACCTCTAACTGATAAAGATCTGAGGGAATGCTACGGAAGGCTCAGCATGAGCTAGGGGAAAAAGCTCATCTTAATCCTGAGACCTTTGGAATTTGAACATCCGACTTCAACAACGGTCAGTTTTCCAAAGGGTCCATCTGTCAGATATTGTGTTGGGAGCTGCTGGACGGCATATTCCTGAAAAGATTTAAACAGAAATATTTTCAAAAATAACACCACAAAGAAATATTAGATCCTGTTAGTCTCAAAAAGAAAGTGGTATTATGACAGCCAACAATTGGATGCCCAAGTATTACAAGAGCAAAGATCGCAGTCCAAATGACCTAAATATATTAATATCAACCCAACACACAGACATAATAGGATTTTCATGCACACTATCTCAAGAAAATATCCCAATCAACAAATATTCCAATATTCTAAAAGCACAAAAACTTAAAAGAATAACGGAAGACATAATGAAGATCATGGGATGAGAAGAGATGTGCAAAGGATGCCAAAATCTCGAGAGAAATCCACAAGAAAAAAAACACAACATGACATGATAAATCAGTAAAAATGCAAAGATGTGTATATGACAGTGAAAGAGAAGCAAGTCTTAAACCTGTAGAGATCCCGTCCGGACGTGTCACTTAACTGTCCGGATGGTAACTGCTAGGTCAAGATATGGCAAGACTGCTTTCCTCCGGACGTAAGAATAGGTCCGTCCGGACGCTTCACACTGAAATTCTGAAACTGGAGAAAAATAGGCAGAAAAATATTTTTCCTAAAGTTAGCTTCAGAACACGCATATATAATCGACTGATAAAGCAGTCAAATAGCATTGCAAAAATATACAAAGATATAAATGAGAGTTAAGTATTCAATAAGCACAAATTTCCCTGCAGATAGAAATTTTAAATAGATTACTCAACCCATGCAATGCGTTTGTGTGTGTGAAGACTTTTCCTGAGGTATGAATTTAACTGATATGACAAAAAGCAACTAGATTTTCTAGACAAAAGAGAAAATCAAATGAAAGATCAGTCAAAAGTCAAACATTATTAATTTTTATGGCCTAATTACCCTCATCTGATACACTCCCCCTAAGATGCAGCACCCAATTGTTTTACTTGTACCATGAAGGACAAGGTAAAATGTTACTTGCACCATGAAGGACAAAGTATATTGCTAGTTCAGCACATAAGCAATAAATATACGTACATAGCACAAAATTTATAAGGGTAACTACTTAATTGTTTTTGATGCTACAACCTAGAGAGTGCCAGGATTTTTAGGTTATAGGTTCAACTAGCATGTTGGTCAATTTGACCATCTTATCAAAAACATCTCTCTTATTTAGAATTTCCAGAAGCAAAAAGTCGGAGAGAAAAAGATGTACTTTAGGGGAGTCTTGGATACTTGCATAATGCACATTTTCATCGCATGAGGAAAGTAACTATCTATCATTAAGATGCAATAGGAAAACTAAGCAGATATCATGCATAAACTCTCAATCATATATAAACATATTTAATCAATGCATAATGAACTGAGATATCAGGCAAAAACACATGCAATATCTGAAAAGCTATCAAAAGAAAAAAAAAAAAAAAAATTCCGCATCTTTTCCCCCAATTTTTTTTTTTGTTGAAAAATGAGATAGAAAGATAACAAAGACATGCTTATGGAAAAAGGAAATGACATCTGTTCCCAACATGTAAAGCAAACCTGTTCTCATGGAGAGAGGTTTATAAATACCAAGACAGAAAAGCAGCCGCCCGACGTGCTTTTAACTGTCATCCCCAAAAAAATATCTGCTGAAGTTTCTCAAGATAACAAGAAAAAATTATGGGGATAAAATAAACAGTTCCTCAAACAGAATACAAGGCATGAATAAGATATAACATGATAGACAATGCAATGTAATGCAAACATACCTGACATGCACTAGGATTTAGGAACCAAAATCCTATGCATGGTAAGACTTCACCTTTACTAGGTGAGTCCACTCCCCCTCAAGGGGTGAATGGTCTCATCATTCTTGACCCATACTTGCTTGACCCGTGGAAATGGTTTGCGAGTCATGTCCATGTTGGCCATTCTTCTTAGCATACCCTACATCAGGCTCAACAACCCTTCATAGCCATGGTTGCTAGTGTGCTTCTGCGGCTTTCTCTTGTAGCGCCTTGATTTGTTCTTCTTTGATTTGCCACTCTAATAGGCAGGAACAAACTGCTGATGATGCTGTGGAGCCTGAAGTGCCGTAGGAGGTAGAGTGTCTGATGCAGCTCTTGTTGGCAACTCCCTCTGAACCTTCGACTTCTGAGCCTGGAGCTGTGGACATTTGGGTCGGATGTGACTGGTGATGCCATAGTGATGACAGGTGGCAAGCTTCTTTTGTTTGAATGCTTCTTGACATTCTCTGCAGAATTATAGTTAGCATTCTTACAAATAGCATTGCCCTTACCTTTTATATGTCTCCTATGCGGAGGGACATATTTTGATGAGGAAGAATCTTCAACTTCACTTTTCCTCGGAGCATCCTGCTTAATCCAAGGCCTGTGGGATCTCAACAAATAACAATTTGACTTAATATGACCAATCTTCCCATAATTATGACAAGTAGGGACAAACTTACCATGAGCTTGTGTACCTGTATCTTTGGATTTTGGCTTCACACAGTTATTTAAGCAAGAATTTTCAGAACAAGCTGGATCTACTATCACAGGCTTAACATCAACAGAATCTAATTCAGAATCAGAAACATGTGAAGTAGAAGTACTTAAATCAGCAGTCAAACTAGGCTTGTTCGAAATATCTGAATGAATACACAGCTTGCTTTTCAAATTATCACTTGAGAATTTTTTCAAGAGATTTTCAGATTCCTTTAATTTATTCTCAAGTGTATCAATAATGTCACATAGCATGGTATTCTTAGATTTCGAAGAGTCAATCAAAGCATGTGATTCAAATAACTGAACAATCAAAGACCCTTTTTCTTGCTTCACCTTTTCGAGCTCTTTTGGAGAAACAATTTTATCCAATTTAGCAAAAACTTTAGAGATCTCAATATCATAATTTTCTTCAGATAACTGAGAAAAAACCATGACAAAAGGTGTAATAAAAAAATAGAAGTCACAAAGAGATGAGGATCACACTCAAGAAATAAATCCTTAATAGAGTGTACCTACTTTGATACCAATTGAAAATTATTGGACTTCTAATTTAACAAGTGTGTGTGAACAGTGTGCAACAAAATATTAAATGCAGAAATCAAAGGTGACAAATATTTTGTTGACGAAGTGGAAACTCAATTAAGAGAAAAACCACTCCAGGGCAGCCAAACCCAGGATATCCACTATTCAGAAGACAAAGCTAGTTACAAAGCAATAGCACTCACATACCCCTGATGCAGTGGTCGTACCTTGAACTCTAATGTGTAGCCTAACACGAACGCCTCCTAACCAGGTCTTCTACCTAAAGGGGTCTTCAATGGAATCCTTTACCCTAGGGCCAACCCCTAAGATAAACTTCAAATAAGCGCAGTAACAGCACACACAATAATGGCTTCAGAGAGACAACTCAACTCAATAATCTCACAATATAACTCTCTAAGCACTAATGGAATTCAATACCGAACTCTGTGTCGAATGGATGCTTAGAACCTCTTATTTGTAGGCTTTAGAAGCCCTAATTCTAGTTAGACTCGGAGTCTCTGGCACGCGCGTCCCGACGGTAGCCTTGGGCGTCCGGACGAGCAACTGTTTCCGTGTCCGAAAAGTAATTCTGAAAAATTCTCGAATTTTGGTAGGGCTATCCGGACGCTTGATGTTTCTGTCTGGACGGTGTTGCCCCAGCGTCCGGACCGTTGCACTTCGGCTGCACGTAATTACCATAATAAGGCTTTGAGCGTCCAGACCCTGAAGGCTGATGTCCGGACGTTTGAACTGGTGCACACAATTTCCATTTATGATGCTTGATCGTTCGGACCATGAAGACTGACGTTCGGACGGTTGAACTTTGTATGCACGACTTGCCTTATAGAGAACATCATCCGGACGGGATCACACATCGTTCGGACGATTGCAGTCGTCTTCCCATAAATGTGTCTTGATGCAGAAACCCTAATGCTCGTCAAACACTAAATGGCGTTTGGACGGTATAGCCACGTCATCCGGACGGATTCACTGGAACACTGGGATCTTCTCGAACTCTGAAGAGAGTCCGGACGATTTGCCATTACGTCCAGGCAGATGCAACCTTGACCTGTTCGAAGCTTCTAGACATTGATGGGTGTCCGGACAGAAGGTTCTCGTTGTCCGAACGGATGTTGCTGACTGATGAGGGTCAAGACGGAATACACGTCGTCCGGACGGATGCAAGCGAACTGAACTGACTGATTTGAATTCTGCGCAGAGTCTTCTCGAAGGTCATAACTGAAGTGTAGACTCTGAATAAAATAGCATCCCTGTGAAAGCAGCAACATTACATAGAAGTGATTTTGTCCAACAGAATGCAGCCAACACAAAAACTAACAAGATACTACTCTACCAAATGGTAAGTCTTACTGAATGATAAAACCTTTGCAAAAAGTTACTCTCAAAATCTTTGATAAAGTCATTAACCATTGGCAAAAGCATGTTCCTTTTTATGTCATATTGGTCGTTGGCTTGACAATTATAGTCATCTATTTGACTTGGAATCTTAATTGGTTGGCCAACTGTTTGTTACTAGAACAAAATCACTTGAAAATATTCTTGGTTTGTGAAAAACACGATCGGCCTTGATTCTCAACTTTTCATATTCGACTTTCAACGTAAAATTGTGTTAACATTTTTAAGGCTTCATTAGTTTCCATGCTTTCTTTCTTGATATGAGTGTTTGCAATAATAGGTATGTTGGTGATGAGTGCCAAATATTGTGTATTTGGACCCCTTGATTTGCACTAGTTAGACCTTTAGCCTTGTTATTTTTCTGATGTTTTGATTAGTTTTTCTGTTTTTCTGTTTCTGTAGATCAATAAGAGAGGAATGGCAAATTTCATAAGGAAATGCCTGGAAATTCGGAGGTCCTGAAAAGTCAATCGATCGAACTTAAAAGTCGATCGATCGAAACTTTGCCTGAAGTCGATCGATCGAAATAAAAGTCGATCGATCGAAATTTCCCAAAACCTGCTTTTGCAGAGCGCACCAGAACACCCAATCAGAAGCTCCTCCATGACAAAAAGCAGCTCTCCCTCTGATTTTTGCAGCAGAACACGCTGGTTTCGTGTTCTTGGTTGTCTCTAGCAAGAAAGGAACCCTAGAGGAGGGTAGAGGAGTCATTTTACATGGGTTTCTAGCCCTAGTTTTCTTCTATAAAAGTCATAGCCATGCCTTCTTGTAGGGAGAGTAGAGAACAGTAGATAGGTTTAATTTCGTGCATTTTATAGTGTATTTCAGTAGCTTTTGTTCTCAGACACTTCCTCTTTGTGAAGCTTTTCTTTTATTTCCATGGTTGTTTTTCATTTTCTTGTGGTGTTCTTAGTCATGGAAGGCTAGTAACCTCAACTAAGGTTGAGGATGAAACGTTTCCATTGATGACACTCACACTTTGGTTATAATACTTGCACATTTGATGATATATCATATTTGTTATTCAAGTTCCATTCATTTAAATGCTTTATCTTTTGTAATGAATGTGGTTGTTGGTAGATATAAGACATTTAATGTGTTTCAACCGATGGATACATTGTTTTATTGGTTTGAATGATGATATCCATTGTGATTTGTTCATTGAATGGATACATTGGATGATTTGATTTCAAATGGGTACTCTTTGTGATTTATCTTTGAGTTGGATTCATTTAATGGTTCTAGAATATGTGGTTGAAAAACTTGAATGACATCTTAAGCTTAATGTTCTTTGGGTGTTCAAGTAGAAACCAAGAAGTGTGAGTTGTTGGATTTGGTTTGGTAGATTCCTTAGCCTTAGTTCCTTTTAATTTGCACATTTCATTTCATCTCTTTTGTTTAGTCTTTTGTTCTTGAATCAATTCTCAAACATTTGGAACTAGGTTAAAATGAGGTTGATTGAACAAGACACCAATATTTGACCATTTCCCTGTGGATTCGACCTCGCACTTGCACACACTATATTGCAAACGATTCGTGCGCTTGCGAGTACTCTTTAAAACACACATCAATTGGACTGTCCATTTTATTGCAATAAGTGTCACGCCCCCGTTTTGGGATATAAGGGAGGTGTGAACTTAGTGGACTTATAATGTATAAGTAATTAATAGAAATACAAGAAATCAAGGAGAGGCAAATGGACATAAGATAATGTGTTTTATATCATTAAAAGTTAACATCCTGGAAATTCATTACAAGTTAATTTTGGAGGTATAAACAAAAGAAACAACTAAAGTTGTTAGGGTCCTCCTACATGTGGGACAATAAGGTATACAATTAGCGAAAGTGTACAATATACATAAACAAAAGAACTGCACAAGTTAGTCTTTGTCTTCTAAACGGTCCCATCTTCTATAGAAATCTCAGGTACTATTTTGTTACTACTACTACACCATGTCACAATGGTTCCAAGAGTCCCACTCGTATGGCCATATGTAAGGGTCTTTAATAACCAGTAGATCCACGGGCACTCCTGTCCTCACCAGTATGATAAACAACGCCATTTGAAAAATATTTAGGAGGAAACGGGTGAGTTTGACAACTCAATAAGGAAAGCACAACAAGCAAAAACATAATATTTTTCAGAACTCTAAAAGGAGTACTAAATAATGAACAAGTGACATTTATATGATGATGCATGAATCATATATGCAGTGTGAAAGTCTGAACCACCACCGGCCCACCTCCGCTATTTAACCGTGAGCGGCGCACGTTACGTTTGGCACGTTCAAAAGGACCAATCCCGAATGACCTAATCGCTCATCATGTCGTCATAGGGAAGAGTCGACGGATTAGGAACTTCCCTAGGTGAAGACCCCCCCCCCCCCCCGCGACCGATAGCCCACACTTTTGGTGTAGTTGCCATGCTACCCATATGGATCCGGATCGAAACACGATGGTGCCATGGGGCAAAATTTTGTGTAACATATGCACATATATTTACGATGATGCCATCATTTTCCGTTCGCATGGAACACATGTAACATATACGACATGATGCACAAATACAACCATACATGATCTCATGAATTTCCAACCACAATATGTAATTATGTAATAGGATAATTAATGACGAAATTTAAGGGACAAGTAATGTGGAGGTGTGAAAAGGGTTTTATTAAAATCCCTGACTTTTTCTTTTGAAAAAGTTTTATTAAAAATTTTACCGAGGTTTTAAGGCTGTGTTTCCCTTACCTTGATGAACAAAAGCTTTGAATGACCTTCTGCCTAAACAAATCTCAAGGATAAACTTAGAGGGGTATTTTGAAATTTTAGATAAAAAGTTTAAACAAAAGTACCCCATAAATAATATATTCTTCATAACAAATAACTATAAATCTTAAAATTTAGTAAATTTTTGCATGCATAAAATTTCTATCCAAATTAGAGCTTATACATACAGTACATATATATATATATATATATAATTCCCTATAAAACACATAACAATCTTGCCATCAATACTAAATAGTCCTAAAATATCATATATGTGAAATTTGAGACATACGAAGGATTCTGTCAATGGTCTTCTCTAATGACTTAGAAAATCAAAGTCTACAAAATATAATACCCAACAATAAGCCTTTACAGAATGCAATAAAAGGATAAATACTCATATTAAAATCCTAAAACAATTATCCATACGGTCAACAAGTATCTTCCACAGAACAAAACAATTTTCTATGGCCATAACAGAGGCAAGAATCCAAGCAAAATAAATTCACAAAACCATAATTTAAAATTTTCATCAAAACACTAGGATTAGAAGTCAATATCCATTACTAAACTAATACCCATTCGTTTATTTAACTACAAGAATCCAGAATTTTCATCATCAACCCAACTGATTCTTTCAAGATCTACCCAAACATCATTCAAAAAAGAAAATACCCATTCGGTCCACAACAAAAATGCCCAAAGCTCATCAAACAGAAATAAAATAAAATAATAATAAATAAATAAAAAATTAAAAAAATAAAATAAAATCAAGAACCCAAATCATCCAAGATCACCAAACCAAAACTCCTCTCAAACCAAGAAATTTACCTCCATACCCATACGGTCTACCCAAAGAATTTGTCCCAAAATCCTTTCACAAACTAATCTAAAATGGAAAAGAAAGCTAAGATTTCAATTACCCAGAAAAATGATGAGTTTTTCTACTATTTGGAGTACCGGAAAAAGAACCCCTCCTGTGACCCACCGGCGTCGGCGCCTCCCTAGCAGCGGCAAACTTGCTAGAATCTCCCCCCCCCCCCCCCTCCTCTCCTCTTCGGTTCTCTCTTCCACTCTCCCTTTGGTTTCCCTCTCCCCAATCTCATGACTTCTCTCTGACAATGAAAAGAGTATAGAACAAAAAGAAGAAGAAAAAAATAGAAGGGAAAAAAGAAAAAGAAGACGAGTGTGTATGTGGGTGCTTACAACAAAAAGGAAAGAAAAAATAAAAGAAATAGAAGGACAACATGCTGAGTAAAATAAACTAATAAAAATTAAACATGAAGATCAGAGGAATTACTAGTGCGAGCTTCTGCAGATATGAATAGAGGTTTAGTCTGATTTTGCTTGAGGTGGAAGAGAACGAGAGGTGCCATTTTTTTAATAGAAGGTCGGGACAAACAGGTGTCCCAAAATGCACATGCATGATAGACATATGTTCAAGAGAAAAGGGGAATGGTGCCACGAGAGAGAGAGTTTTGCAGGAAAATGTGTCATTGTAAGCTCACCTAAAAAAACTTGTACACCACACATCCCTTCCCTGTTCAAATATTTTGCATGAGGGACATTTGTATAAGAAGAAGGAAGGGGGCTGAAACACATGTAGAGCCTTTTTTTTTTTTAATACTTAATAATATCTTATTTATTTATCCTTAAAAAAATATTTATAAGACTTAATCTCTTTTAATTATACCAAAAATAATAATATTCTTAAAATATTCTAATTATTAGATATTTTCTGGGGTGTTATAATAAGTGACCTTAAATATATTGGATTCTCCAAACGGTTCTTGTTTCCTCTGTTTTGCAAGCCTTTATTAACGATACACACATAAGGAATTTTAGAATATACCTTGTTGGGACAGTTTCCAGTATGGTGTGAACTGCGCGTTTGAAAATGTTCTTCACGCCCCCCCAAAATACAGCAAAACAACTAAAATTAAGAGACCCTTTCGGGGGTCTCACTCCGATGTCTAAATTAGCTTATAAGAAAAAAGTATGCTCAATGTATAAAATAATCGGTCTGTCGTTTATGACTGGGGTATGGGTCTATTTATAGGTAAAGAGATGTAATAAACCTAAATTAGGTTTACTACTTTCACTTAAACTATCCATATTCAACTGGGAGTTGGACTATTGACCAGATTATTCAAAGAGTCCTTATTGGATCTGGATTAGGACTATTACCCCAATTCGACATGGAGTAAAATTATTCTCAACAGTTACCCCCTAATTTTCCTATCTGAAGCATGCTCGGATAATGAGAATTTTATGTCTCGGGAAATTCAAGCCTTGGCTTGTTCCGAGGCTTGAACATTCTTTAGCTTCCTACCTTCGAATGTCTCGGGTTTAATTGTTGCACTTCCTAGGAACACCAAGCGTGTGATCACACCCGAGACACGTATTTCTATCTTGATGGATACCAACCTAAAACCTTGCCTTCTTGTTTTTCCTTAGGGTTTTCTCCCTATTTCTGGGGATGGCTCATGCCTTCTGAAAACCTGCTAACCTACAAACCCGAGGGTTAAATCCAACCCCCTATGCCTTCTTGTTTTTTTTCCTAGGATTTTTTTCCCTCTCTCTAGGGTAGCTTTTTGCCTTCTTGTTTTTCTTTAAGGTTTTCTCCCTATCTCTGGGGATGGCCCATGCCTTCTGCAAACCTGCAAACTAGGAGTTACCTAAAAATCGAGGGTCGTCTCCCCTCCTTGCTTTCTCTGCAAGGTCGTTTCCATGGATTTGCCTTAGGGTTTTCTCTCATCCTTGTTTTCTCTGAAGGGTTGTCTTCGATTTACCTTAGGATTTTCTCTCATCTCTATTTTCTCTGCAGAGTTGTCTTCCTGGATTTACCTTAGAGTTTTCTCCCATCATAGTTTTCTCTGCAGGGTTGTCTTCTTGGATTTGTATCAGGGTTTTCTCCCATTCTTGTTTTCTCTACAAGTGTAACGCCCCGCCTTTTACAAAAAAAGCATAAGTGATTAGATCTGAATAACCAAGTGACATTACTACATCATAGACGATAAATCTCGCAGCGAAAAATATGTATATCTTTTTTTCAAAGGAGATGGACGATCCCCTTATAACACATCAGACATTGTCTAAAATACCTCAATATAAATAGATATGAACAATGTGTTCTTACATAATAAATACACACTAAAGCGGTAACATATGTGCCACATGTGACACTAATACTACGTAATCATTGTTTTAACCTAATACAAACCATAAGTAAAAATAGTACATATTAACATCACGTAGAAAAGGTAAATTCATCACAAAATAAAACATAGACTAAACTAAATAGTCATTCCTACAAAAGAGGCAATAGAAAGCCTTATCCACATATATCAGGATTAGTATAGGGATCCTAACAGTCTTGATATTCCTCTTCTTCCAATCCTGCACAATCATCTATAAATTATGGGAATTACCACAATCTCATTTACAAGTAAGTGAGTCAATTATATTCAATAATATAATGATTATTGATTTATTTAGAGGTACAACATGCAATGATGAGATGTAATGACAGTTTTATAAGCAAAGTCTTATTTATTCTCTTTCGCTCACTCGCTTTTGGGCCATTAGGTCCCTATTCATCTTCACGGCTATTTACTCGAGATAAAACTCCATCACCTTGTTTTATCAGTACTAATAGTGATGACCTGCTAGTACGTTGTCAGCAACGACTTTCCAACTTTTATGGTTTGTTGGCATAGGCAACAACTTTCCCATGCCATTGGCAATAATGACTTTTCAACTTTTACTTATTATTGTTTTGGCACAGGCAACAATGACTTTCCCATGCCATTGGCAGCAACAACTTTCCAACATGTTGGACCTGTTTGGTAAGTTGTGGAAAATGGGATGTTTTATTTGAATAGTAGTAATAAATGATTGATGTGATATAGAATTTGAGAATGTTTTATAGAAAAGTGAAAAAGTTTTGTTTTGTAGTGAGTTTTTTTTATTTGAATAGTAATAAAAAATTATTGATGTGATGTAAAAAGTGTAAAAAAGTTGGAATGTTTTTTATTTGATTTTTTTGGGAGAAGTGAAATGGAAATTGAAATGGGATGGATTGGTTACCAAACAGCTCCGTTATTAATCACAATAGCAAAATATGCAAAGTTCCATTCACACACATACAATTAAACAAATCCGCAATTATCATTTTATGGAAATCAGTATCACGCTCAATAAGTAATTTATACTTACTGTTCCTTGCTTCCAAAGGGTTTCCTCACACGTGATCACTGCAATACAATTTTATTCATGAGATAATAAATTAGCACATAATGCTAAGAATATTATTTTATTATCTTCGTTACTTTTCGCTTTCAAATAATTTACTATAACTCTTAATGCTATTTTAAACATTAAGTCGGTGTATAAAATAGATAGGCAATATTACTTCATATTTTTAACACTAGTATTGTCCCGATATTTATTTTGAATAATTTTAATTAAAGTGGTCAACATCTCAACTATATATATATATATATATATATATATATATAATTTGTACAAAGTGAGCAAATTACGGCATCTATCCAATTAATGTCTAAAACATCTTTAAATTAAAACTGGCATTATAACGACATTAGTATTAAAAATTTATATATAAATATGGGTTTATATCTATTTGTATAAAATAGACATAATGACTTCATTAATATAAATAATGGGTTTTTATATTTTAAAAATAGTTGGACAGCACACCGGCATAAATATAAACAATTCTTAAAAATACTTTAAAATTTTAGGCAGCATAATGATGCTTTTAAAATATTTTAGTTGTCAAATAAATATATCCCTTTTAAAAACATATCTCAAGCACCTATATTTAAACCTAATAATTCAAAACTGTAAAAACTGTAAATAGAGTTGTAGAGGCTTTACCAAGAGCTTCTAGAAAGTGGACTGGTTTGATGCACACATCACACCAACCGGCTGAGAGGGTGAGTGACAGTTAGAAGCTTCTATGTTTTTCTTTAAAAATGCTAAACTGGTCGAGTGAGAGAGAGAGAGAGAGTGAGATTTATCATATATATATATATATATATATATATATATATATATATGATTTGTAACATAATTTTTAAGTGGTTTATTTTCCTAGGCGTTACAGCAGGGTTGTCTCCCTGGATTTGCCTTAAAGGATTTCTCCCTTTCTCGTTCTTTGCACTTACACATTTTTGAAAGGCTATATACTAACATGTTAATAAAAGTAAGCACTTTTATTTATTATTTATCTCAACAAAACATTTCAGCACTAGTCTAATAGAAGACTAAGTTTTGGCTTCCAATAATAAAGCATTCAAGAGATAATACTTATCTCATTCAAAATTTTGTCTTTTCTCATAAAACCATGGTCATAAATTTTTACAATCCTCATAATTACGGAAGGCATGTATTTGAATGAAAAGTCATAAAATAAGACAATAAACTGCTAAAATTGCTACCTGTTACTAACAACAATGAAATGAAGAACATAAACTTATCTCGCATGCCCGATGAAGACTAGCACCGACTTATCTGCGCATGTGGATCGTTCCAAGTCCCTGTATCATCTTGAGTAGTTCTGGTTCTTCTAGCATCTTTTGAACGTGTATTCATTACCATGACAGACTTTTTTTGTCTGAGAAACGAATAATCTTTCCCACAGACGGCGCCAAACTGTTGGGACAATTTTCAATACAATGTAAACTGCAGGTTCTTTGATGTTCTTCACACTCCCCAAGAATACTGCAAAACAACTAAAATTAAGAGACCTTTCTAGGGGTCTCGCTCTGATGCCTAAATGAGCTTCTGAGAGAAAAGTATGCTCAATGCATAAAATAATCAGTCTGTCGTTTATACCTGGGGTATGAGCTTATTTATAGACAAAGATGTGTAGTAAACCTGAATACTTCCACTTAAACTAGGAGTGCTTAAAGTTTAATTTGGTCTTTGAATCTTATCCCCATTCAAGTGGGAGTTGGACTATTGACCAGATTATTCAAAGAGTCCTTATTGGATCCGGATTAGGACTACTATCCCAATTCGACTTAGATTAGGATTATTCCCAAGATACTTTTATCTTTGATTCTATTGCCATCACTCTGATACATGTAAAGCTGCAACTTTTCAAACTGTGTATAAGAGAAAAATTGTGAAGGGAGATGAACAGTTGAGTGAGAGAGACCTTAGACTGCTTTGTGTATTTGAGTGTGAGAAGAGGAGTTAACAGTAGAGTAAAAGAAGTTAACCGTGTAAGAAGTCTTTTAATTATATTAAAAAATCATATGCTTATCACACGGTGGAGGGACACGTGGTAATTTATTAGACTGGATTTGAGGAATTTCCTCCAATCCAGTTTGAAGGAAAATTTTGTCTAATACCAAATGACCTAACGTTTGGAAATTTTGAAATGCATACTAATCCATTTCATTGTTTGATGTGACAGTGCATATCATATATTAGATTTTTTTTTTTTTTTAATAAGGACTGATGGACACTATCATATTAATAAAGTGAGATGGGACGGCAAAGGTGTACTACATAGCATTAGTCTTTTTATATACAAGGTTGATAGCAAGTAAGGTTGTTTCGATGGGCTAGATCCGGCCCGTTTGGGCCAATTTTTGTGTTAATCCCACTCCCATTGTACTAAGCCAATGTGATCATGCCTATCAGCCTTTGATATATATATATATATATATATATATTTAACAATAGTTAATCCAAAGGCTGATGAGTACTGCCATATCATCTCAATTTGGGGCAAAGGGAATGGGTGTCGAAAGAGGGAAAATGACCACCTCACCCGCCCAAATTTTTCTAATACACCATACATATAAGCTGTCTTGCTCACCCTTAAACAAAAAATTGCCCCATGTAACTTGACAACTGGTATCATACACTTAAATGCCCCAAGCCTCTAGCTATTCAAAACCATGTAAGTTCTCATGTGAATAATTAATTAATTCATTGATTTTTTAGAAGAAAATAAAAAGAATAAGTAAAAAGATATCGTAAAGCCAGACCTAAAGGCTACAATTCCTCTCGTTTTACAAGTTTTTGGAGAATTCGATGCAACCATCTTTAGTTGTTTGCCCACACCAGATATCAAAGTCAAAAGTTTTACAAACAACCGTGACTATAACAAAGATGAGGATTGCAAAATTTGATTGCAACCCCTAATTAGGCATATACCTCTGTAATTTTTTTTTTTCTTTGCTAGTAGTGTTGTTTAATTATCCATCTATCATCTCTTACCAAATAGTAAATATTGCTTTCAATTTTGCAGTTTCACATCATCTCCAATAACAAGGTTGCTTTACTACAAATAATTTTTATTTTTCTTAAAAATGTCAAGGTATCAAATCAATTTTTTATATGGGTTTATTTTTAAATTTACTATCAAAGTAATAAAATTGTCTATATAATATTTTATATTTAGATTGCCCTTTTAAAATAATTATTGATGAATATGTATAATTATTATTATTATTATTTTTTATATATTTGAATTGTATAAAATATATAATTTTAGTTACATTAGATTATGGAGATGATTCTGATATGAGAAATGAGAGACTATGAGACTGAGATTTGAGAGAGCCAAACACATACACTATTACAACGTTCGAGAATTTTGATATGATAAATGCTACATACTACCTCTTGATTGATGATGTTGTAGGCTCAACAATTCTTAATTATTATTATTATTATTTTTAAATACCAATTGATGTAAGGACTGATAGATACTATCACGTTAATTTAGTGAGATGTAATGTAGTATGTAGCATTACTCTTTTGAAATGCAAGGCTAATTGAAGGTGAGGCTGTTTCAATGGGTTGCTTGGCCGTGTTAGCCCGTATAGACCCATTTTAGTGTTATTATTTTTTGAGTAATCTAAATACTACATCTTATCTTATTAGGTTAATGTGGTAGTACCCATTAACCATCATTTTTTTTTTTGTGGGCCAATGGACAATGTCATATCAACCTATGTAAGATGGGGTGAAAAAATGTAGTATTTGACATTACTCTTATTTTTTTGTTTATAAAGTATGTTGTCTTCATAGAAAAAAAGAGAGTAAGTAATGTTAAATACTACATTTTTATTCCACCCCTATTTTACTTGGTTTTTTTTTTTGTTTTTTTTTTTTTAACAAAGGTTAATTCAAAGAGTAATACTACACATCATCCTCTTGTCCACCTTTTATCCTCCGAAAATTGATGTGGCTCTTAAAATTACCATTGGATCAAAATTCAATAGTGATCTATCATAAATTCAATAGTGATTTTAAGAACCAAATCAAATTTGGGAGGACAAAAGGAGGATAAGGGGATGATGTGTAGCATTACTCTAATTCAAATACTGATGGACTTTGCCACGTAACCCATTAGAACAAGATAGTAATATTTAGCATTACTAAAAAAGAAAAAAAAAAAAAAGGAAAATACATTTTATTCCGCCAAAGTTTGACAACTTTTTTACTTTTACCTCCAATGTTTAAAAAGTGGCAATGTACCCTAATAAAGTTTTCGAAATTTTTAATGTAAGCACTCCATTAATTATGTGTCTTCTTTAACATAAATTATTGAAAGGCCTTAAAATGCCCATATTTTTTATTTTTACATAAAAAAAGAAAAAAAGAAAAAAAAAGGAAAAAAAAAAAAAAAAGGGTGACTATCCATCTGACTGCCACCCCAAATGCGGGTGGCCAAAACCACCCCCAAATGGTCTATGTGTATATGAGGTAATTTTGAAATTTTTTACCAAAAAATGCACGTATTTAGTCAAAGAGGACAAAAATGGCTAAAAGAGTGCTTATATTGAAAATTTTGAAAACTTTATTAAGGGACATTGCCAATTTTTAAACATCGGAGGTAAAGTGAAAAAGTGGTCTAACGTTAACGGGCTAAAATTTATTTTTCAAAAAAAATAAAAAAAAATGTAGGAATTCCATGAATATTTTTCTTCATGACAAAATAGTAAAAACAGTCTAAACAGAAATATAAGGGTGCGTTTGGGATTGTGATTTCGTAGATAATAAGTGCGATTTTAAACCAAATCGCAGAACATATATCGTTTGGGAACTGCGTTTTTAAAAATTGCGATTTGAAAACACAGAAAATCTGCTTTTTCAAATCGCAGATAAGATGGTGCTTTTTTGAAAACGCGGAATTTTAAAAGGTAAATTCGCGATTTTAAAGGCTAAACTGTGATTTTGCCAAACGCTTAACTGCGTTTTTAAAAATTACTTTTTTCAAATCGCACATTTTAAAATCGTTATTTTAAATCGCACTTTTTAAAATCGCAAACCCCAACGGACCTAACTCAGGATTGCTGTAACCGGAGCCAAACGCACGCGGCACGCCTGGACAACAGCCCCCTCACTAATCACTATACAGTATATACGACGCGTACGTAGACCCATTATAAAAACCCCACTTCCTCAGTTCCTCTCCCTTAAATACAAAGCAAAGCAAAACCCAAAAACCCTCACGAGTCGGTGAGTCACAACGCACGGCACCAGCCTCCATCATAAATAGCCAGCCTTTAGAAATATTTGCCACAGAGAGAGAGAGAGAGAGAGTGAGAGGGCGATGGCGCAGTCGTTGGAGCTGTTACTGATACAATTCTTGATGCCGGACAACGACGCGAGGCGGCAGGCTGAGGAGCAGATAAAGCGGCTGGCGAAGGACCCTCAGGTGGTGCCTGCGCTGGTGCAGCATCTCCGCACAGCCAAGACCCCCAATGTGCGCCAGCTCGCCGCCGTGCTGCTCCGCAAGAAGATCACTGGCCACTGGGCCAAGCTCTCTCCGCACCTCAAGCAGCTCGTCAAGCAGTCCCTTATTGAGAGCATCACCATGGAGCACAGGTCCGAAAGCAAAAAATTGAAATAAATATGCGGCAATGTTATAAGTTTATATTGTTATTTATGTTTGTGTTGTGTTTGATTGATTGAATTTTCATTTATATGCTGAATGTGTGTGTACGGATATATTGTCTTGGATTATGGATTTTTTTTTTTTAAAAAAAAAAATTTTAATTTTTTAATTTTTTTTTTTTTATGTTTTGAAGTTTAGTTAGTTGTGTTTGGCTTATCGAATTGGGGCTGAATAAGATGTTTTGATTAGATGTCCATGAGTTTCGAATTGTTTTTTGCGCTTAGTAGGCGTAGCCTGGGGCTAAGTTCATGGGTTTATTTCCCATAGTTTGTTGATGGCAGAGACTTAAAATTTGGGATTCCTTTTCCCTTTTAAACTGTCCTAGATACAATAATTTGGCTTAGTTAAGATTTTGTATAATGTGACTGAGAGATTGGTATCATGCTTGTTGATGGCTTCTACTATGTAGGAGATTTTTGGTTTTCCATCTAACTTGATCATTTGAAATCGCCATCATTTCTTGTTAATTTCGTAATTTCACTTTGTTGTGTTTACCGGTTCAGCTGGACACGATAATGAGGTTATGCCATGATGCCCCTTGATTATACTTATTTTAGGTATCGACCATTTAGACACTCTTGCATCTCTGGATATACTATAAGATACATTTATGAGCCTTCTCATTTTCATGTTTGGATTCTGAGAAGAGTAGGAAATGTAAGTTAAAATAACGAATATCTGAGAGAAACCTTTTCAAGTTCCTGGATATAAAGAAATTGCTCAAAAGTTTGTCCCTAAAAATGATGTCCCTATTCTCTTCAATCTTATCATTTTTGCTTCCCATTTCACTTCGGGGTGTTTGTTAAGCATGAGTTTCTTTTTCTCAACCAGCTTCTCAACTGTAATTGATGTAGACTTTGTTGTATGTGTAATTATGTTTCTTAATAATGATCTTATTGATCTTGTTGCTGCAGTCTGCCAGTGCGGCGAGCAAGTGCAAATGTGGTGAGTATCATTGCAAAGTATGCCGTTCCTGCAGGAGAGTGGCCTGATTTGCTGCCCTTTTTGTTCCAATGTAGTCAGAGTGCACAGGAAGACCATAGAGAAGTAAGCTTATGACTCTTCAAATTGCACTCTCTATATGTTACTGTAATGTCTTATAATGTCCATCATTGCTATCTTGTTTCCAAATTAGACCTCTTCCAACACTCATCCACATTCTTATGGTCGGTTTGATTGTGTAAATATGTTGAACGATATTAATCTTGATGGATTATTCTTCTATACACTTTAAATTCATGGTGTATATTGCACGCCATGTTTACATGTCGCGCCAGTACCAGTACATAAGGTTATCAACTCAGAGCTCTTGGCATTACAACTATGATCTTAGAAGAGATGGTCCTGTCGAATTGGTAGTTTGAGCAACTTGCATATATCATAGCAGTATCAAGTTGAGGCTTGCCTCAACTAAAAAGTACCAGTTTTTCCTCACATGATTCGACTTTTGGAATTTTATTTTATTTTATTTTAATTTTTTTTCCCTCTTAAAGGGCGGTTGTTTATTTTTCATATCTTCACTTCCGTCAAAAGTGTTATCTCAAATTGAACTGAATACTATTTACATAGATTGGGAATGTGTTGGAAACTTGTATGCATACCCATGATTGCAAAGTAGTGAGTTTATTTCAACTTGTATGCGGTGCTTATTACTTGTAATTTTCTTACTTCTTTAGGGACATACTTAACCTGAATTCCAAAATGTTTTCCTAAAGTATTATTCGTAGACTACCTTAAATATGTTTTCTCATCGGTGCCTTATGTTTCTTAGTATGTAGTTCAATATGTTGATTTTCTCAACCAAATGCTAGCGTCTCTATCCTTTTGCTTTGTAATTTATGGATTTTTGCTCTTCTGTTACTTATTTTCCAGGTTTAATAGGCTAACTTATACTATTATTTTGCTTTTGGTGGTATAAGGTGGCCCTGGTCCTTTTCAGCTCTTTAACTGAAACCATCGGGAATAGTTTTCAACCTCATTTCGCAGACTTGCAAGATCTTTTATTAAAGTGCCTACAGGATGAAACTAGTAATCGTGTTAGAGTTGCTGCTCTCAAGTAACTTTAAAAGTCCTTTCTGTATTCTTTTTGGCAACTTTGTGTTCTTGCTTTTCTCTTGAAAGAGTAATATGGTTGCTTACTACAATTTTTTGCCTGTATACCAGAGCAGTGGGGTCCTTTCTAGAGTTCACCAATGATGGGGCTGAAGTGGTAAGTTTATACTTGGAAGGAATCTGGCTATTTATCCATTGTTACAAGAAATATCTGATCATGTGGTTTGCATGTCTATATGCTTCTATTGTACATAATTTTTGAGAAACAATTTTACTTATTATGATGACTTGGTATGTGTTTATCTTTTTCTTAGTTTCTGCCTTTTTTATAGCGTTGTCCTGCAATGTTAAGACACACTGTCAGATTACTTCTAGAAGGGACTACTTATTAAAAAGAAAAGCATACTTCTAGAAGGGACATGGGAAATGATATTTGTGCTAGGAGATGCAATATATGATTGCTAATGTGCATTCCTTGAACTAACCGTCAAATGTTATTATTCCTCTAACTCTTAACATTGAAACTTATCGTTATGATAAAATATATAATTAGGGGGTTTGAAATTTCCCATATTGATTGCTAAGTTGTGCACTAAGCTATTTAACCTTATGAAGTTATAACTTTTAAGATCTCTTACTAACACTAATTCACACTTTTGCAATTTTAATCATAATGCAGTATTATAGCATTGTGTATCATTTTTCACATGAATTAAATGGTAAGTACATTGATCTGATGTACTCCAGTAATTTGTTATGTGTTCTATGGTTATGGACAATTGAATATCCTGCCATTCTAATACATATATAGTTAGGAAAGCGTTCATGGCTTTGCCTTGTTGGATTAGACAGTTGCTTTGGTAAGGATTTTAACAACATAGAATCTTTTGAAGAATTATTCATGATAAACCAATCAGAGTGAGAGTAGGGTACGTTCAGTGATCCTAGGAATGATTGAGTTGCTTGTGTGGGTATGGCAGTTGTGTATTGACTCTGCTTCACGTGGTATGTTTTTGGGGAGGGAATGGCTGGCCTGTCAAATTTTGGGTTCCCCAGGAATAAGCTTAAACTTATGGTTATGAATTCTTTCCAGTCAGATGGGTGCTTTCAACTAATTTCCATATCTCCTCTTTCTTTTGGAAATTCTTGGGTCTTCAAAGCTTTAAGATGTAACTTTTGTGTATCCTTTGGTATTCTTGTCTACTTAAGGTGCGCCATTATTTTATTTTCTAATAGAAATAACATATCCAAAGAAAAAAAGAATGTTGCTAAGTACCTCTTGGCAGCATCCTTCTTCATAATTGTTGGGTTGTTGGAAAGACGGCTTTTAATTAAAAGAGAGCTGGGGTTACAAAAGGCAGGGCTTTTGGTTCAACAGATTATTAAGGCTTTTGTGAGTTCAAAAGTACTTGCAGCCATGCGGGATACTAAATTGAAGAAGAAAAAGTGATGACAACCTTGGAGGAATTAATTAACAAAGGAGATGTCTAGGTCTCACACAGAAACCTGTAGGTTCCTTAGGCATTATGCCTTGGGTTAGAATTGCAACAATCAATACTCAAATTCCCCATAAATGCTCGAAATGTTCTCTGCTTTATCACTGCCTTCAACTGGAAGGATTACATAGATTTTAAATCTGCTAGCACTTCCTAATTCTAATGGACCTACGATTGAAAATTTAGTAATTATAGGATTTGGTCATTTTGACCTCCAAACCAATAGTACCAAGGACCGACATTGAGTTCCCATAATACGAAATAGACTCAATTCCTCATCTTATACTTATCAATGAAATTCTTCTTCAAGTTGCTGTAATCCAGAGTTTTTTGCCGTTACCTCCCCTGTAAGCACTTTTTCTTGATTTTGTATTTCTTCAGTCTCATATCTTATCTGGTGGTGTAAATTTTTTTTTTCCTTTGAAGGGCTTCCCAGTTCCTCTCTCTCTCGCTCCTCATCCGTTTTCTTCGTTGCGGTGGTGCGTGCAGGCGCGTACCGCCTGGGGTTCTACCTTAGCTTTCGGTCTATCTTTCGTTCTCTCTTAAAATCTCTCGGTGGTTACTGGGTGGTGGGTTCTTTTGCGTTTGTTTGGAAGGGATGTCTTCCCTGTAGGGGTGTCGGCTTCTGCCTTATGGAGAGCCGGTTCTATGTGGAGGCTAAATCCTTCCGGTTCTCGGTGGAAGCAGGGTCTACCGAGCTTCGGGTGGAGGAAAAGAGAAAAGGGTTCTCAGGTTATGCTGTTCTCGGGTTGAGCTGCACAGCTTGGTTACTGTCGAGGGTGGAAGAAGTCTTGGGTAATGCTGGGATCGAGGATTTCGTCAAATCCTTTAGGGAGGGTTCAAAGGCGACCATCACTCGGAGAGGTGAAAACAGGTCTGGGCGGTTCTTGGAGGTGGCAGTTTTCGACGGAGGTCGGAGAGGGCGCATCCTTTTTCCTGAAGGTCGGGACGGGAGAGGGTGGAGCCGTGTTTCTGGGGAGCTGAGCAAAATGTTGGATTTTCTGGAAAACACGTGTGGGCCGTCGTCTTCTGGCGGTCTTTCTTCATCTGGTGTTTTGCCGTCGGGCGGTAAACTGGGGATAGGTTCAGGACGTCCGTCGTATGCGGCGGTTATGAGTTCAGCAGCTACCGTCTCAGGAACCAGGGTTGAGACAAAGATGATTGGTGATTGGCCTCTGCCGGTCGGGTGCGACGTGGAGAAGACGCAGCTGCGGGGAATGGAGATGGGGGCGGTCTGTCAGGTGAGTGATTGCTCCGTTCTGGAGGAGCAACCGGTCGGCGTTTCGGGATTGAACCTTCGTGCAGAAGACCAGTCCAGGTATCGAGGTTGTGTCTGTAGGCAGGCTGGCGTGTCCAGGAATTCAGCCGCTGAGGGTGACGTTTCTCTGCAAGGGGAGGGACTGGTTGGAGTGTTCGAGAAGGTGTTTGAAATCCTGGGCCAGTTCTCCAAGGCGCTGGTTTGGGCCTGTGGCTTGCCGAAAAAGCTGGGCTATAAGTCTTCTCTTGGGCTTAAACGTAGGGTAGGTTTTGTGGCGGGTCGGGTGCTTAAGAGGGTAAAGTCTGTTGTTAAAGGGTTTCGGGCTGGGGCAAAGTTTAAGCCCTATGCTAATTCGGACGATGTTTCGGGCCGTAAGCTGTCTTCGGCTGATGGTGCAATATCGGGGCGGGGATCGGGTCAGGGGTGTCTTCAGCGTCCGATGGAGATCCATGGGAGCGCCTTTCGGCCGGACTTGACGTCGGCGGCAGATCCTGGGGTGGATCTGGTTCTGTCTCTTTCCGGGGCTAGATCCAGTGATCGGGTGCTCGTTCCTGTGGTCGAGTCCGTCAATGAGGTTGCCGTCCCTTCCTCTCTTCCGGCGCTGGTGTTGCGTCCGCCGGTGTTTCTGAGTGTTCTTCCTTCTGGGGTGCGACCTTCTTTAGTTTCAAGTTCTTCCGTATCAGGGCTCATCCTTCGGCAGGCAGGGGTTCTTCTGTCAGCTGGGGTGAGGTCGGGCGTTGAGGTCTTTCAGTTTGGGGAGATTGGTGACTCGTCTGTCGGTGCTGGGCGTGACCACGTCGATGTTGCTCTTAGTGCGCCTTCTGGTTCTTTGTACCGATCATCGTCTCTCAGTCGGCAGGAAGGGATGCTTGCGGATGTCCCTGCCTTGGGAAGGAGTTTTGGTGGGGTTAATCTTTTGGGTCTTCCTGGGGTTTCGGTTTCCTTTCCCTGTGGTCAGTGGGTTTTGTTTCCTCATTGGCCAAGGCCGGTCCCCTTTGTGTTTGGGCACCCCCAGTTAACTGGTTTGTCGTCTAGGGTCATTGAGATGGGGGAATCTTCAAAGGGGGTTGATCCAAAAGGAAGTGTTGCTGGATGCCCCCTAGTTCCTGGTTTGCTGTCTGGGATCATTGAGGTGGGGGATTCTTCTAAAGGGGTTGTTCCAAAGGATAGTGTTGTTGTTTACCCCAGGGTTGTGGAAGATAGCAAGTCGTGTTTTCGCACGATCGGGGTTTCGTTCGTGGGATCTGATCAGAAGGGATTTTTAGATTTTTTGGCTTTGATCGAGGATGAGCGCTTTGACTTTGAATCCCCTCCTAAGAAGGATAAGGAGATAAAAAGGAAAAAGGGGGAAAGAGAGGTCAAGAATCTAGAATGTTCTATCAATTTCGATGCTAGGGGAATGGGTTATAGTTGGGACAGGGGCAAGAAGATTGGGGTTTGATGTAATTTTCTTTTTCTTTTTTTTTTTTCTTTTTTTTTTTGTGTGTGTCCTTTTTGTATACTTCTTGTATGCTTAGGGGCGCCTTTTACGCTTTTTAATGATATTCTGTTTATTACCTATAAAAAAAAAAGATAAAACAAAACCAGCAGCATTATATTGCAGAGAAACTTCAGGTGTATGATGACTATGCTAGACCATAGAGGATCCCAAGTGGGCTCCAAATCCAAATTAAACCATAATTTTCAAACTGCCTTTTTTTTTTTTGATAAGTAATCAATATGTCATTAAAAGCATAAAACGCCCCCAGGTACATATGAAGTATACAAGAGAAGCTACATAACTTGTGGGAGCAACAAAAAAAGAAAAAAAAGAAAATCATGAAAACTAATCACTAAAGGAGAAACAAAAACATCTATCCAAAGATACAGGGTGTTGAAAAATAGAGACTGAATAACGTAGCGAAAGACTTGGTAACAACAATCAGAAGCATCTGCGTCTTCTGACCAAAAGATAAAACAAGCCCACAGGCTTAAAAGAACAGTAAACTCTGCAGAGTGTTTGAGAAATTCTCATATTTGAATATAATTCAAAGGTTGATTATTACATTGCAAACTCGCCTATAAATAGTCGAGAAATACTTGTAGAGAGAGTAAATTTATTCATAGTAGTGAAAGTAAACCTAATCCTTGTAAGGAAATGAAATACTTGTATAGAAAGCAAACATATTCCTAGTAGTGAAAGTAAACATAATCCTAGTAAGGAAATGAAATAATTAAATCCTAATTAAAAAAATAGAAGTCAATAAAATTAACTTTTATATCCTACATCACTGAATCTTTTCCTGTGCTTTGAGGCCATTTTTGGATTGAAGATCAACCTCCAAAAATCTGAGTTAGTCGTAGTGGGGAGGTTCCTAATATAGAGGAGTTGGCCGGTATTCTCAGTTGTAGAGTTTCTTCTTTTCCTATGAAATATTTGGGTCTTCCTCTAGGTGCCTCCTTCAAATCGAGAGCTATTTGGGATGGGGTAATCGAGAAAATGGAGAAAAGGTTGGCTAGCTGGAAAAAGATCTACTTGTCAAAAGGGGGGCGTAGCACGTTATCCAGTCTTCCTACATGCTTTCTTTCCCTCTTCCCATTACTAGTAGGTATAGCCAGGCGATTGGAGTGCCTTCAGAGAGACTTTCTTTGGGATGGTCTAGGCGGGGATCCTAAATTACATATGGTTAATTGGAAGACAGTTTGCAACCCTATTTCTAGCAGGGGTTTGGGCATTAAAAATTTGATGGTTTTCAACAAGGCTCTTCTAGGTAAATGGCTTTGGAGATTTGGGCAAGAGAAGCATTCCTTATGGAGACAGGTGATTGAATTGAAGTATGGGCTCAAGAGAGGAGGTTGGTCCTCAGAGGAAGCTTGAGGTCCTTATGGGGTGAGCCTTTGGAGGAATATTAGAAATGGTTGAGGTTCTTTTTCCAAGTTCCTATCCTACAAGGTTGGTGATGGTTCTCACATTAGTTTCTGGCATGATGTTTGGTGTGGAATAGAGCCGCTTCAGCATTCTTTTTCCGATCTCTATGCCATTGCTTGAAACAAGGAGGCTTATGTGGCTGATTGTTTAGACCTATCCAGCTCCTTTATCCATTGGAATCCTAGTTTTATTAGGGTTGCACATGATTGGGAACTGGAATCTTTTGACTCGTTCTTTAGTCTCTTATATACCTCGAAGACACATTCGAGGGAAGTAGACAACTTGTTGTGGACTCCTTCTAGCTGCTAGAAATTTACAGTGAAGAGTTATTATACTCTGTTATAGTCAGGTGAGCACAATTCTTTCCCTTGGAGAAGTGTTTGGAAGTTTGAGGCGCCTCCTCTCGTTGCTTTCTTCTTCTGGACAGCAGCTCTTGATAGAATTCTCACGGTAGATACTCTTAGAAAGAGGGCTTCTCTTTAGCTAATTGGTGTTGCCAGTGTAAAAAGAATGAGGAGACGACTAATCACCTTCTCATCCACTACGAGTATAATTCGACTCTCTGGCAATTGATCCTTAGTCTTTTTGGAGTCTTGTGGGTTATGCCTAACAACATCCAAGAACTTCTTCATTGCTGGAAAGCTCAAGGGAGGGGACATCCCAAAGAGGCTATTTGGAAAGTTATTGCTGCCCTCTTAATGTGGAGCATTTGGAGAGAATGTATTTTGGAGGATAGTGAGACTAATGTGCTCTTCTAAAATCTTCCTTTTTGAGATCTCTCTTGGGTTGGGTTCTTGTTAATGTTCCTAACTTTGTCTCTACAAATCTGGTTGATTTGATTAGTTTTTCACATTGTAACAGCTTATAGGGTTGAGTCCATATTGTATACTATTCGTGTACGTGGGTTTAACCCTTTTTTCTCAATAAAATCTGAATTATTCATAAAAAAAAAAAGGAAAAAAAAAAGAAACTACACCACAAAAGGCATGACGGTTCCGTCTTCCACACTATAGCACTACTAGTGTTGCTAGTAGTCCACCAACAAGCATACAAGTCGACTACTCGTTTAGGCATAGCCAAAGACAGTCCAAACCGATTGAAGAAAACATTTCACATAACATAAGCAACCTCACAATGAAGAAGAAGATCCATAGACTCCCCATTCAGTTTACACATACAACACCTTTCGACCACAATGATGGGCCGCTTCTAGAGATTGTCCATGGTAAGTAGCTTTCCTAGGGCCGTCGACCAAGCAAAAAAGACCACCATCAACGAAGCCTTAGTCCTCCATACACTATTCCAGGGGAAGCGAAGACCATTTTTACAACTCATGACATTGTAAAAAGATTTAACACCAAACAACCCTCTTTTGGAAGGGACCCACCACAACTTGTCCTTGCCTTCCGGTCTCATTCTCCCTAAATACAACACTCAAACAAACGAGGCAAAGACATCCACCTCCCAATCATAAGCCGCTCTAGCAAGTTTACGTTCCATTGAACAAGCAACAAAAGCAACAAAATCATAACTTGAAAACCCGGAAAAGCATCCTTTGCTTACCTTGTGATCCGCAACAAAAGCATCCATTGCGTAAGCAATACCAAATAAACCCGGAAAAGCTTCCTTAAAGGCCATATCTCCCCACCACAGATCATGTTATAATCTAACCTTGGAGCCATCTCCCACCTCAAATCTAGTGACTTGAAAACTTCCCTTAACTCCTAATAATATTCTTCCATAATCCCACTCAATACGCCCCAATAGGCTCCCTAGAGTACCAACCTCCCCATGAACTTCCATATTTAGCGTCCACCACCATTCTCCACAAGCCTCTCGCTCTAGCCTATAGTGCCAACTCCATTTACCTAAGAGAGCATGATTGAACCTCATCAAGTTTCTAATCCCCAACCCTCCCCCAAAGATTGGCGTACAAACCTTGAACCATCTTATTAAGTAATATTTGAACTCTTCACCTCCTCTATCGCCTTTATTATTTGTGGTGGTTATGGAGGCTTTGAGTCGGATGCTGGCTGCTGCGGTGGAGCAGGGTTCGATGACAGGCTTTACTGTGGGACATAGAGAGTCAGAGGCAATAGTAGTGAATCATTTATTGTTTGCTGATGATACGTTGATTTTTTGTGGGGCGCAAGAAGAACAAATTCGACATCTGAGGTGCATTTTTCTTTGTTTTGAGGCAGTTTCGGGATTAAGGATCAATTTAGGAAAATCAGAAATTGTTCCTATTGGTGAGGTGGAGGATGTTGAAGGGTTGGCCCAACTTATGGGTTGTCGGGTTGGATCTTTGCCTATGACGTATTTGGGTATGCCTTTGGGTGCTTCTTACAAGTCTGTTCTTACTTGGAAAGGGGTGGTTGAGAAAATGGAAAGGAAGCTGGCTGGTTGGAAGCGTATGTATTTGTCAAAGGGTGGACGGTTGACTCTTATTAAGAGCACGCTGTCCAATCTACCCACGTATCTCTTGTCGCTGTTTCCTATTCCTTTGAGGGTGGCTAATCGTTTTGAAAAAATCCAGAGGGATTTCCTATGGGGTGGCATAGGGGATGAGGCCAAATTTCATTTAGTGAAATGGAACAGGATTTGTACTCCGTTGCATTCAGGTGGGTTGGGAGTTCACAACCTCACCCAGTTTAACCAAGCTCTTTTGGGTAAATGGTTGTGGAGATATGGTAGGGAGAGAGAGGCTTTATGGCGTTTGGTGATTGACGCCAAATTTGGGAGCCTAAAGGGTGGGTGGTGCTTCATTGAGGTGTCGGGTTCCTATGGAGTAGGGGTTTGGAAACATATCAGGAAAGGGTGGCAGAAGTTTTGCAATTATGTTCGGTTTGTGGTAGGGGATGGGTCATATATCAGCTTCTGGCATGATCGGTGGTGTGGGGAGAGATCTTTGAAGCTTTGTTTTCCAGTTCTGTATAGTCTTGTGAGGAACAAAGCGGCAATGGTGGTAGATAATATGGCTGTTCATAATGGCAATATTCATTGGAATGTTCTCTTTACGCGGCAATTCCAGGACTGGGAGTTGGAGATGGTGCTCTCTTTCTTCGAGCGGTTGTACTCCACTCCGATTCGACAAGGAGAGGGTGACAAGTTAGTTTGGAATCTCTCTACAAGGAGCTATTTTGAAGTAAGGTCATATTATGAAGTGCTTAATAGGAAAGAAGGTCCATCATTCCCGTGGAAGAATATTTGGTGTGCTAAGGCTCCGACAAGGGTGGCGTTCTTTGTATGGTCTGCAGCTTTAGGTAAAATTTTGACTCATGACAATCTGCGAAAGAGGAATATTGTGGTTATTGAGTGGTGTTGTATGTGTAAAAAGAAGGGGGAGTCTATTGATCATCTGTTACTTCATTGCGACACCGCCCGTGAGCTTTGGAGTTTTATGTTTTCTTTATTTGGAATTGAATGGGTCATGCCACAATCGGTGCTGGGTTTGTTGACTACTTGGGGTGCTTCTCGAGGGCATGGCCTAGCAAAGAATGTTTGGCGTTTAGTTCCTCACTGTGTTTTGTGGAGCATTTGGAGGGAGCGGAATGCGAGGCTTTTTAAAGATGTCGAGACTGGAATGGTAGTATTAAGGAAGCGTCTTCTTAACACGCTATATCTATGGATAGCACCCCATCTTTGCCACCTAGGTGTTTCTACTTTTGTGGACTTTCTTAATTTATTAGTTGTTCCTCCCGTTTAGGGGTTCTCTTGTATACTTCCCGTGTATTAGGGTTGCGCCTCTCTGCGCTTTTTATTGAATTTTAAATTACTTATAAAAAAAAAAACTCTTCACCTAACCCACCCCATAAGAAATTGTGTCGAAGCTTCTCTATGTGGTTTGCAACCTTTGTAGGGAGAGGAAAGAAAGACATGACGTATATAGGTAAATTGGAAGGGGTGCTCTTGACAAAGGTAAGCCTACCACCCTTAGATAGATACAACCTTTTTCTAACTAGCCAATTGATGTTCTATTTTCTCAATAACACCGTCCCATATATGCTTGGCCTTATGGGAAGCCCTCAATGGAAGACCAAGATATTTAAAAGGGTAGAGACGCAACCCCACAACCGAGAATCCTAGTCAACTGAGTCACATTATCAACATTACCAACAGGAACCAATTCCGACTTGGCTAAGTTTGTCTTCAAACCCGATACAGTTTCAAAACATAAGAATAAGCCATGTAGATTACGTAGATGATTAGGGTCGGCCCCACAGAAAATCAAGGTATCATTAGCAAACAAAAGGTTAGAAATGTCAACCCCTGTCTCCACAGAGAAGCTTGACAACAAACTTCCACTTGCAGCAACAAAAATCATCTTACCCAACGCTTCTATTACAATGACAAATAGTAAAGGAGATAGGGTCTTCTTGCCTCAAGTTACGAGAGTTGCTAACGAAGCCTGTGGGAGAGGCGTTCACCAACACTGAGAAATGCACCGAAGAAATACAGTGAGCTATCCAAGAGCACCATTCCCCCCCAAAATCACACCTACTCAGCATGTACAACATAAAATCCCAATTAATATGATCATAAGCTTTTTCTAAGCCCATTTTATAGATAGCCCCTGGATCTCGAGATTGAAAACCTGCCATGAAAACGATGCATTCAATTAGAGCAAAATCCTTTAAAATTTGTTTTCTAAATTGGCAATGTTCCTTTGTCCTTTGTCATATGAAAAATGGAATACAATTTATTGTTGGTAATTTTTTTGGTTATTATCCCGATGCACGTGTCATATTCTAATTCAAATTGTGAGGCATTTAAGCAATTCCCTCTTTCACCTTGATGTTTGATTCTGTAGCTAGCTTAGCCAAATTACATTTTATGTTTGGTTGACATGAATATTACACGGATTTCTTTTTAGTTGTGAATATTATTTGAACAGAGAAGTTATTTGTTAGGTTTTATTAGGGTAGTGAAGGGCTTTGGTTTGAAGTGATGTTAGGGTTTAGGATATAGTTTGCTTTTGGGAAAACTTGTCAATTTTTGGATCTATTCATGATGATTAATGTAACAGATGTTGGGTTTTGAATAGGCTTGGCAATTCGGGTCAGCGGGTCGGGTTCGTGTTGACCCGGCTGACCCGATTACATAATCGGGTCAGACACGAACCCGACCCGATTATTAATCGGGTCAAACACTATAACCCGAACACGACCCAGTTGTGAACCGGGTTACACGACACGAACCCGTTGAACCCGGTAACGCGTGCCCACTGCCCACCCCACAACCCATAGGACACGACGTCGACGAGCCCAGTGCCCACCCCACAGCCCACAGGACATGACGTCGACGAGGTGGAGCAGCCGAGCAGGGCTGGCAAGCCCAGGCCTCCGGATCTGATGACTAGAACCGAGCACTTTCGCCTTTAGGAGGTTCGAATGGCTTGGACCTTGAAAGATCCGGTGGGGACGACGCCGGTGGAAATTGAAGGGAAAGAGCCGGTGGGGACGACGCCGGTGGAGATCGAAGGGAAAGCCCGGACAGAACCGGTGGAGACGTCGCCGTTTTGGAGGGTTGCGTGGTGGAGCTCGGCTTTGAGAACTCGGCTTTTGCGGCTCTGAGAGCTTGGGCCCCTGGACCTCGTGGGGAGGATCCGAGTCTCCGAGAGGTGTCTCGGCCGTTTAGGAGGGTTGCGGTGTGAACTGTGAGTCTGTGAACTTCATGAAGATTGAAGACGGTGAACTGGCGGCACTGGCCCAACTGGGTGATGGCGTGAAGCGAAAAGAAAACAAGAAATGGGTGATGCGTGATCCGGGTAGGGTTTCGCCGTTTCGGTCCTTTTGGTTTTGGACCTGACTTTTAAAAAAAAAAAAAAAAAAGAGGAGCTAATCGTGTAATCGTGTCTGGCGGGTCAACCCGCGGGTTGACCTGCCAGACACGATTATAAACGGGTCATAATCGGGTTGACCCGATTATGACCCGAACCCGATAATATTAAACCCTAACCCTGAATTTTCGTGTCATGTTCGTGTCGGGTTCGCGGGTCGTGTTAAAAATTGCCAACCCTAGTTTTGAATTACTTTTCCACACTTGTGATCAGTGTCCCTCTTATGACAATATGAGAGCTATGTGAAAGGGAAAGGCCAGCATGTGTTTGGCACTTCAGAGTTGTCAAAGGATGGTGAAATGGTTCATTTCTTACTGGATTTGTTTCTTATTCTGGATGTCTACACTTTCTTGGATTAGCACTTCTATTTATACACTTTCTCTGACTAGCATTTCTATGTAATGTTCATAAGTACAATTGTTTCTGAAAATTAGTTTTGCGTGATAACTTCCAATGCGAGGCCGACCATCTTACTATGTGGAAAGCTGCCTGTTGAATGGACTCTAGAGTGGAAATTATCTTGTAGTAGATGATTGATTGTGGGATAAACATGCCCATTTATTGGGGTTGCTGTATGATTTTGCCAAAAGTTAGATTCTGAGTTGATATAATCTTCGTCATCAACCATATACTTGAGGAAAACATATCTATTGATTGTGTTATTGACTTTGTTGCTTCAGCAATGTGGTTTTGGGGAGAAGTGGAGGGATTGGACAAAATTTTGTATATCTACGGTAAGATTTTCCATCTTGGTGAATGGATCTCTGTCTGGTTTTTTTACGAGTTCTTGTGGCCTAAGGCTGGGGGATCCGCTTTCTCCTTCGTTGTTTATGGTGGTTATGGAGGCATTAAGCTGGATGTTGAATGCGACAATGAACTAGGGATTATTGACAGGTTTTTCCATGGGATCCAGGAATAATGAAGAATTGGTGGTGAATCATCTGTTGTTTGTGGATGACACTTTAATTTTTTGTAGTGTGCAAGTAGAACGTGTTCGAAATTTGCGATGTATTTTCTTATGCTTTGAGGCCTCCTCAGGGTTGAGGATCAATTTAGGAAAATCAAAACTTGTTCCCACAGGCGAGGTGGAAGATGTTGATAATTTGGCACACATCCTTGGGTGCCAAGTTGAATCTCTGCCGATAACTTATATGGGTTTGTCATTGGGAGCGTCTTTTAAAGATATTTCTATTTGGAATGGAGTCATTGAGAAAGTGGAACTTCGGTTAGCTGGTTGGAAGAAATTATATTTTTTTAAGGATGGTCGGTTGACTCTGATTAAAAGTACACTCTCCAACATTCCTACGTATTATTTGTCGTTGTTCCCAATTCTTGTGAATGTGGCTTTGAGACTTGAGAGACTTCAATGGGATTTCTTATGGAGTGGCATTGGGGATGAGATAAAATTTCATTTAGTAAATTGGCACACAAGTTGTACTCCAATTAAGGAAGGTGGTTTGGGAGTTCGAAATTTGATTCAATTTAATCGAGCTTTATTGGGGAAGTGGATGTGGAAGTTTGCTTTGGAGCGAGAGGCTTTATGGAGATTGGTGATTGAAGTTAAGTATGAGAGGGGTGGATGGTGTTCATTAGAGGTTGTGGGGTCTTATGGTGAGAGTTTCTAGAAATATATTAGAAGGGGGTGGGATACTTTTTATAAGTTTGTGAGCTTGGAGGTGGGGGATGGGTATAATGTACGGTTTTAGCATGGTCTTTGGTGTGGAGATAGTCCGCTAAAGCTTTGTTATCCAATTTTGTTCAGTATTGCTCGATTTAAAGACGCCTGGGTGGTAGATAATTTGTTTTTGCTAGATGGAGTTGCATGCTAGAATGTTGTCTTTATGCGCCTTGCAAAGGATTGTGAGGTGGAGATGGTCCTATATTTTTTTGAGCGGTTGTATTCTCATCGGATTCGGCATGGAGCAGTTGACAGGTTAGTTTGGAGTCTCTCTAAGAGGGAGCATTTTGAAGTGAAGTCACTCTATAAAGCCTTAGAGTCAAGGGATTTCTTCATTTCCTTGAAAGAGTATTTGGCGTCTTAAGACTCCATCGCGGGTGTCGTTTTGTGTAGATAGTAGCCTTAGGAAAGATCTTTTTGATGCATGACAATCTGCTAGTGGTGGTTGAGTGTTGTTGTATGTGCAAGAAGAGTGATGAATCCATTGACCACCTCTTACTTCACTGTGATGTTGTATGGGATATGTGGAGTTTATATATATATATATATATATATATATATTTTGTTTGGGGTTGAGTGGGTTATGCCGCGATGGGTGCTGGATTTGTTGAGTAGTTGGGACAATTCGTTGGGTCGTGGTCAAGTTAAGCAAGTTTGGAAGCTGGTTCCTTTATGTGTAATGTGGGGTCTTTGGCGTGAGAGGAATGTTCGGCACTTTGAAGATGTAGAAATGCCGGTGTTGTAGGTTCGTTGAAACATGCTTAATACTTTATTTGTATGGGTCTAGTCTCATCACAGCTCGAGTCGTGTTACTTTTGCAAAGTTTTTAATTTCATGCTCTTCTTTTTCCACTTTTTAGGGCAACTTTTGTACGCTTTCTGTGTACTAGGGTTGCGCCCCTCTGCACTTTTTTAATGATATGACATTATTTATCAAAAAAATAAGAAAGCTATTGACTTTGTTATCTTTGGTGCCATATATCTTCGTTGCTAGTATTATTGTCATCCCATTTATGCTGATTTGGAATTTATGTGGGATTTCATCTATGGTGATTGAGCATGTCTGTACCACTTGGATGTACATATTGATGAGGTTGGATTTAGTTTTTACAGAATGAGGTCAAAGAGAGACCAACTACTGCCAAATGTGCACTACATCCTGAGTTGAAATGTCAAAGTGAGGGTCTGGGACAGCTAAGTGCAGCATGTGTGGAACCTGAAGATATCTGTTCAAGCTATTGAGCATGATACTAATTATGGATGTATAGTGTTTGCATAGTGTCAAAGGGAATTATGACGCTGAAGACAATCTTGTTTGAGATCATTGTGTGCAGAACTTGTTAAAATTGGAGGGAGTTATATAACAGGCTAAATCTGAAGCTCATGGATGGCAGTATAGAATGAGCCATCATTTTGGTTCATTGCTTACTGACCTATCAAGGAAATGTATTTATTGGATCTACATCTTTTCTTCAGGTGCTTATGTTGTTACCCTTGGTCCAGCATAGTCTAGGATTGATCATGTTCTTGATTGGCAGCAATAAGAGTAATTTGATTGTGAACATATGCTTGTTGGATCTTGGATTTCAATAAATTGTTTATGTAGAATTGATAAATAGATGATAAAATAGCCAATGAGCTCTAGCACGAATGGCACCCCCACTGGCCCACCCTACCCTGGTACTATGCGGTCAAGATTCAAAACCTGTTGGGTGCATGTGTTACCAATAAAAAAAAAAAAGTATCGTTAGTAAAATATGAACTTATATTTTCTAGATATCAGTTTTTTCAGTAGAGCTGATGATTTGATCTTCTTGCCAAATCTTAGGATGCATGACCTTGTGTTACTTTTTTCTATGATTTCTTTTGATGTTTGTAGTGGCTTAGCTCTTTGCACTTCCTGCAGGCTGGGACTGCTATTTATGCCCTCTTATGTTGCGTTAAACTATATGTTACCCATGCAGGTCAAGTTTCGTGAGTTCATTCCTAGCATTTTACATGTATCAAGACAGTGTCTTGCCTCTGGTGAGGAAGATGTAGCTGTAATTGCTTTTGAAATCTTTGATGAGTTGATTGAATCTCCTGCACCTCTTCTTGGGGAATCTGTCAAATCCATCGTGCAGTTCTCACTTGAAGTTTGCTCAAGTCAAAATTTGGAATCCAGCACACGTCATCAGGTAGGAAGGAGTGTCAAGTATATTTTCCTGTTTTCAGTACTCTAGTCAGCCTAGGTAGTTGGTATACAGTTGACTGTTTGATTTGACCTGTTTTATTGCTCTTACTCCTCGTAGGTGTTCTATATAATTTTGCTTGCTTATTCTTTGTTCAATTTATCAGGCTATTCAGATAATATCATGGCTAGCGAAATACAAGTCCAATTCCCTTAAAAAGCATAAGTTGGTAATCCCCATCCTGCAAGTTATATGCCCATTGTTTGCAGAGTCCGCTGATGGAGATGAAGATGATGATCTTGCACCAGATAGAGATGCTGCCGAAGTTATTGACACTATGGCTTTGAACCTCCCAAAGCACGTGTTTCCCCCTGTTTTTGAATTTGCTTCGTTGGGCAGTCAGAATGCAAATCCAAAGTATCGGGAAGCTTCTGTTACAGCTTTAGGTGTCATTTCAGAGGGCTGTTTGGAGTTAATGAAAAAGCAGTTGGAACCTGTTCTTCATATTGTCTTAGGGGCTTTGAGGGATCCTGAACAAATGGTTAGAGGGGCTGCATCATTTGCATTGGGTCAATTCGCTGAGCATTTGCAGCCTGAAATTGTATCCCATTATGAAAGTGTTCTTCCCTGTATCTTAAATGCCCTTGAGGATGCATCTGTTGAAGTAAAGGTAAATATAGACAAGGTGTTGAAATCTGGAATTAATTTTTATAAATTATTGTCTTATATAAGTCGGTCATTTTCCACAGGAAAAGTCATACTATGCTTTGGCTGCATTTTGTGAGCACATGGGGGAGGAAATCCTTCCTTTTCTTGATCCTTTGATGGGGAGATTATTGGCAGCCCTTCAAAACAGCCCTCGAAAGTTGCAGGAGACATGCATGGTATCAAAATGTATCTTATGTGCTTTAAAGACTTCGATAATTAGTTTTGATATTGTTTGGATTAACTGAAAAGTTCATTTTCTTGTCCTTTAAGTATAAATTTTAGATTTAATTTCCTTGCAGTCTGCAATTGGTTCAGTTGCAGCTGCTGCAGAGCAAGCCTTCCTCCCATATGCTGAAAGGGTTCTAGAGTTGATGAAAAGTTTCATGGTGCTTACCAATGACGAGGATCTTTGCTCAAGAGCAAGGGCTACTGAACTAGTCGGAATTGTTGCAATGTCTGTAGGGAGAATGAGGATGGAACCAATTTTAACCCCTTTCATAGAAGCTGCAATTACAGTAATTACCTTGCCACTTCTCTTTGGCTGGAATTATTATCAGTGTTTTTTAAGTAATTAGTTTTGTCTTTTATTCTCAGGGCTTTGGATTGGAGTTCAGTGAGCTTCGGGAGTACACCCATGGATTCTTCAGCAACATAGCAGAAATTTTGGCTGACGGTTTTGTGCAGGTGTGCATGGATGGATTTGTAAAATTGAACTCTTGTGGATCTTTCTTAGTGCCTATGTTTACGTGTGAATATTTATCTTGGTCAACAGTATCTTCCTCACGTGGTACCTCTGGCATTTGCTTCCTGCAATCTGGACGATGGCTCTGCAGTGGACATTGATGAGTCCGAGGATGAAACTTTTAATGGATTTGGTGGAGTTTCATCTGATGACGAAGCTCATGATGAGCCAAGAGTACGGAATATCAGTATAAGAACTGGAGTTCTGGATGAAAAGGCAGCTGCTACTCAAGCTCTTGGATTATTTGCACAACACACAAAAAGTTCTTATGCACCGTATCCTTTTACATTTCTATTTATTTTGTTATTTTTTTCCCATCTCAGCCTTGTGATAGTAAACATAAATATATAAAGTAAAGAAGTAGCTTTTGGGTTTCTTAATCTTTCTAAGCTATTTGGAGGAGTCATTGAAAATTTTGGTAAGACATGCTGGGTATTTTCATGAAGATGTTCGGCTTCAGGCAGTCATAGGTTTGAAACGTGAGTGGGAGCTCTGTTTATTGCAAAATTATCTGTACTGTGCATACAACCCATTGTCTCCTTTTTTCCTTGGTCAAATATGTCCCTTATGCGCTGTGAAATGTGACTAGTTTTCATAAAATAACATATTCAAGCTGGTTAATTTGGAAGCAGTTTATTGCTAGATCAAAAATTGTGCCGATCACTTTTGTTGAAAAACAAGTGCCATCTTGACATCAGCAGAGCCTTATCTCCAGCTCTTCTATTCTAATGGTTTCAAGATGTGAGCGGTTTTGCTCTCTTCCATTCTGTCTTCATTCAACCCCCAAAGTTCAAATAAATATGATAAAAAAGATAGTGTAGAAACCAAGGAAATATATTTAGGCTTATTCAAGCTCAGTGAACCTATACAAGACAAATAGTGAAGGTCTACTTAAGGTTTGCTGCACAGGTCTATATATAGCTACAATAGTATACTGGTATAATGTTGTAAGTTGGGATGGGAAACCATGCTTCCAGATCATTATTTTCTGTCTTAACTTACCCTCAATTGTACAAAATTTAATACTTGATAATTGATAATGGAAGTTGTAGATAATGGTAAACTTTCAGTTCTGATAACGCTGTCACTTCATACTTAGTGGGTTTCAAATTTATATATGAATCTATGGAATGCTCATTTATAAATTTATTTTAACTGCAGATGTCTTAACAGCGGCACAGGCAATCTTCCAGAGTCAAAATGTTAGTCTGCATCAGAACCCCCCCCTCTCTTTCTCTCTCTCAAATTTGGGTTCTTATACTTGCAATTTGAACTGTGGCTTTTATTTGTCATCTGGATTTGTTTATTAAGAGTTTGAGGTGCTTTTTATCTGACAATATTGGTTACATTTATATATTAGTCAATGGAAGTACTGTCTCAATTGTCAATGCTTTTAGAAGCAGGCTCTTTACGTTAGCAACTTAAGTTTGAAAGGTAGCTTGGTTTTGTTACTTTCTGTTGTGTAAACTGCCATAGGTGGCAAAGTTCTAACATGATCACGATCTTTCTTCATGTTTTGCAGGATGGACCAGCAAAAACAAAAGAAATTTTTGGTAAGAACATAATAGAGGAATGGCAAATATCTGCAAAAAAAAATATCTTAGCATTAAAATTGCTTGGCATGGCTGGTTTTCTAGCAGTGGTAGAAATCTTATCATGCTCTTTTTTCTACAGATTCCGTGATGAACATCTATATCAAGACTATGACCGAAGATGATGACAAGGAAGTTGTTGCTCATGCTTGTATGAGCATAGCTGACATCATCAAGGAATATGGTTACATGGCCATTGAACCATGTTAGTATAGATCTAGTTGCATTCATTTTGCCTATTATTCCAAGAAATCTTTCCTATTCAAATAATTTTTCTTAGTTAGAAATTGCTTTTTATGTGATCTGATTTCAGACATGCCTCGGCTTGTTGATGCTACTTTGTTATTGCTTCGAGAGGAATCTGTTTGTCAGCGAATAGAATCTGACAGTGAGATTGATGATGATGATACCAAACACGACGAAGATCTTATGGATGCAGTTTCTGATCTTCTTCCTGCATTTGCCAAGTCCATGGGTTCTCATTTTGCACCCATCTTTGCGAAGCTATTTGATCCTTTAATGAAATTTGCGGTGGGTTAGCAACTGATCTTGTGGTGTCATTTCTTTGTTCAAATATCTCACTGTTTTAGTTATTGGCATATGCAGAGAGGTTCACGCCCTCCGCAAGATCGGACCATGGTGGTTGCTTGCCTCGCTGAAGTAGCCCAGGATATGGGTTCTCCAATTGCAGGCTATGTTGATGTAATTTTATTGCTTCCAATTTTTTTATCTAATTTTTGGATCATTAATGGTGTCTATAAGAATATACTGCTGATTTTTGAAACCTTATGCCATACGCTTCAGCGGGTGATGCCCATGGTACTGAAAGAATTAGTTTCATCTGAGGGAACTAATAGAAGGAATGCTGCATTTTGTGTTGGAGAGCTGTGCAAAAATGGAGGCGAGTCAACTTTGAAGTATCCTTCTTAATGGTCATGATGCTTGTTCTTCTCCTTTTCCTATTTCTTTCTCTCTATCCTCTCTTTTTTAGTAGTTTTAAATTTTGATTTACCTTCCTGATTGTTGTGGGGTTGTTGGGTTTTAATTGGGGTGTGCACATTTGACATGATTCAGTCTCTTATGTTGGAATTAATCACATCTTCCAAATTGAAACTTACATTTGCCTTGCTGTAGCTTTTTCCTTTCATCAATACCAGACACTACAATGAAATATTACAGGGACTCTTCCCACTTTTTGGGGAATCTGAGCCAGACAATGCTGTCAGGGATAATGCGGCTGGCGCAGTGGCAAGGATGATAATGGTGCATCCTGAGTCCATCCCACTAAATCAGGTTATCTTCCGGTGTCTTCTTTCTTTTCTTTTTTTTGAAAAAAAAAAAAAAAAAAAAAAAAAAAAAATTTTCTTAGCTAATTATTGCTTTTGAATCTGAGTATCTTGGTTGCTTTTCCCAGGTCCTTCCTGTTTTCTTAAAAGTTCTTCCTTTAAAAGAAGATCATGAGGAGTCCTTGACAGTCTATGGTTGTGTATCTACTCTTGTTTTATCATCAAATCCCCAGGTACTTGGGTTCGTTCCCTAATCTCAATGTAAAATTGGATGACCGGTTGTTTAAATTCTTGCTTTCCAAGAAATGATTTTTTACTGGTTTTGTTTTTTCCTTTTGATGCAAGCAGATCCTCACTCTAGTTCCTGAGTTGGTCAATCTTTTTGCTCAAGTAGTGGTGTCGCCTGAAGAAACTTCTGAAGTTAAAGCTCAAGTGGGCAGAGCTTTCTCTCACTTGATTTCACTATATGGTCAACAAATTCAACCCCTTTTGAGCAACCTTCATCCTATGCATGCTAATGCTCTAGCTGCATTTGCCCCAAGAAGCTGAAATCTAGTCAGAAAACGTTACCGTATTTCCCGTCATTTTAACTTGTTTGGTCATCAAATTTGTTTCTCGAACATAATTGTTTGTTATCCCTATTTTTTTAGTTGGAAATTTGTGGACCCTGAAAGAAGATTGGCATCCCTCCCAGGTATGCATCTGATATTTGTTTAAAGTTTAGTCAACCAACAAAGCTTGAAGTTTACATCATTATTAGTTAATGGCGATCCCCAAATTGACTTTCCTCTCACTATTGGAAAAAGTTACCAGATCTTTGATTTGGTGAAAAAAGTTTTCAAATAAGGCCAATCATTTATAAGAGTTGTGTGTGGACATGCTTCGCTCGTAAGAGTCTACAAAAATGATGCCTTTTACTGTTGTGTTCCCATTTGGATACCATGTTTATTCTCTTGAATTTCATCATTGCACAAACATAAATTCAGATATTCTTGCTCATTCTTGCAGGTTGTTGTTCCTGCTGCTTCCAGTGCCTTCTCCATTTTTACAACAGTCTTAAAATATATTCATTTCTTTTCAATACCTGTTGTATTTTATTTGGTTTTGCCTTTCTGTGTTATGTTCTTTAATTTATTTGTTTGTTGAGCTTGAAGTGGCGAAAGGTGTATTTTGAGGTTTTGTTGTATATTACAAGTTAATTCACTCGTCAATCAGGAATTTTGTTTGGCTTGTGTATAATTTTTCCAGCTCTCTGTTGCAATATATTCTTTAACAGTAGCTTCTAAATGGATATGGTTTCAATGGCCATTAACAGCTTGTAAATCAGAGTTTTTAGATGTGTGTTTATTTATTTGTTCCCAGACAAATTGAGATCTATTATTTTTTTTTTTTTCCTTCTTTTCATTATGCCCCTTTTGTTTGCTACCAAATTAGAGCATAAACCTCTAATTTCCATAGCAACGAGCTACACTTAAAGAGGCAACCCAGTCACAATACATTCCATTTGCATTAAGCTTCCCTTCCAAGTCTTGGACGTGAAAATTTGAACATTCTAATGCCCAAGCCGAGCGGTCCATAGACGATTGAGCAGCAACAGCAAGTTCTGGAACAAAACTTCAGGAGGTTAGAATCCAACTGAGTTCATTCATCGTTTGTTGGAGAGCTTGTTCAGATCGTACATCGACACTACCGGCGTTTCTACGACGTCGTGAGAAATTCGAAATTTGGGGGTCATAATGGAAAATCCGAACACAACATGAAAACTTGCTCGGATACCAATTTGATGCATGTCGAGACCAGCAAAAGAAGGATGCCACTCGACTAGGGTTAGTAGATGTAACACCCAAGGAAATTTATTAGGATGACTACGAATACTTTATTGTAAATAATAATTTTAAGTTGGATTAAATACATTTGGAAAAATATATTTGATGTCTAAATTTTATATCCTCGGTTCGAATTAGGCTTTGATTCGCATTATGGATAGTTTAACATTTAAGATGTAAATACTTTTGACTTAAAATAGATTAATTAAAATAGTGTGTAATTTGTATGCTACAAAGATTTAAGAAAAAGAAAAATTCTAAGATGGGTCAACGTCTGTAGCAATAAAAATAAAAATTAAAAATTAAAAAGAGAAAAGAAGGTGTTTCAGTTGATGAGAGCCCCTTCTGTTTGGTCAAGGCAGAAAACACTGATTTTCTGCCACCAATAAGAGATTGACACATTAGTTTATAACAAGAAAAATAATTGTTTGCAAAATTTAGAAAAAAAAAAAAAAAAAAAAACCCCTCAACCATCACCCACCCAGACATCGCCGCCGCCACTGCTCCACACCGGAAAATGCAGCGCGACCACTTTCCATTGGCCAGGGGGTGGTTGCGTGGCCACCACATGAACCGGGGGTAGCCGCGCGGCCACCCCCAGATCCATTTAGGGTTGGCCCGAAGGCCACCTCCAGACCTCGGGAGTGGCTGCGCAGCCGCCCCATGTACCAAGGGTAGCCACACGGCCACCCCCAGTGGTCGGGGGTGGCCGCCCCATGGACTAGGGGTGGCCGCACAGCCCGGTGACAGCCCACCCCAATTCCGAAATGGGGTTGTGGCGCCGGTTAGTGGCTGTGATGGTTTTTTTTGTTTTAAGGCTAAAATAGTGAAAGGGAGGGTTTTGATCTAGTGTTTTGCTAGGTTTTGTTAATATTTACTTTTCTTATTTAATGATGACGTGTCACTCTCTCATTGGAGGGCAAAAACCAACAGGTTTTTGCCACTGCCTGAATGAAGTTATTCCCTTCGGTTGATAGAAAGAGAAAAGAAATAAAAGAAAGAGAAAAGAATGTGTTACGGTTGATGGAAAAAGAAAGAAAATAAATAAAAGAGGGGTAATTATATTTTCCCTCCATCAACTACCGGCCATTATCAAGATGCAACCACGAACTGATAACTCGACTAAAAGAGAGAATGGAACTACCATTTTTATACCGTTACCCCTTCTGTTAGTAAAATTTATGAAAAAACTAAAAATACCCTAACTTAAAATTAAAATTTATATAAAATATCCTCAAAATTAAACAAAACAAAAAAGGAGGAAAAAAAAAAAAAAAAAAAAAAAAGGGAAGAAAGGGGGTGGCCGCCACCAGGGCTAGCCACCCCAGGTTTTTCTAGGGTGGCACTTGACCACCTCGTAGGTCAGGGGTGGCACGCGAACCACCCAAGGATGAGACCCAGGGGTGCCTCATGCGCCACCCCAGAAAAACCTGGGGTGGCTGGCGTCACCTTTGGTGGTGGCTTGCGGGCCACCCCCTAAGGGGTTACGCTGCCCTTTCTTTTTCTTCTTTCGTTTTCCTCTCTCTCTCTCTCTCTCTCTATATATATATATATATATATATATATATATATGGTTTAATATTTTTTATTAAATTATTGTTTGAGAGCATTTTTGTCTTTAAACAAAATTTAATATCTAAAAATAAAATTTTTTGTCTGACATTCCCTAATGGAATGGGGGTAACGATATGAAAATTGTAGTTTCATGCTCTCTTTTGATCGAGGTATCAGTTCGTGATAGCATGTTGATAATGACCGGTAGTTGATGGGGGAAAACATAATTATCCTAATAAAAGAAGAAAGAATAAAAAGAAAGAGAAGAGAATTTGACTGAATGGTATGGAGACTTTTCAAAGGAAAATAAAAGAAAGAGCTTCAGTTGTTGATTAAATCAAACGTAGAACATTCAAGTATGCTGAAGAAAGACGTGAAGGTTGAAGTTTGAGTCGAAAAAAAAAAAAAAAAAGTGTGAAAAGAAAGAGAATTTCGGCGCCTGCAAATACCGAAAATGTCCCTTAAAATCTGCATATAAATACCCGGCAATGCATTGAAAAAATATTCACTGCCTCACCTTCTCTAACTCTTTCTCTCGTGTATATATATATAAATTGAAAAAAATAAAAATAAAATTAAGAAAGCTTTGGAGCTACTTGAAGTGGGAATGGCTGGGCATAATTCTTTTATCTTTAGTTTATGTCCTTTCTAGTTATTAGAATTTGGGGTAATTACCTTTTCCCCCCATGAACTACCAAAAAATGTGCGATGCCCCATGAACTACCAACTCGACCAAAATAGAGCATTCAACTACCAAAGATAACCATTTTCCCCCCTTCCGTCAGTCATACGCCGTTTTACCCTCATTTTCTTCCTCTTTTCCCCATATGAACTACTACCATCTTCCTCTTTTCCCCCCATGAACTACCATCATCTTCCAACATGCCCCCATATAAAACGGCACATGACCCGTTGACCGTTTGTTTTAACCCCTTTGACTGACGGAAGGGGGAAAAATTGTTGTCTTTGGTAGTTGAATGCTCTATTTTGGTCGAGTTGGTAGTTCATGGAGGCATTGCGCATTTTTTGGTAGTTCATGGGGGAAAAAGGTAATTACCCATTTGAATTTAAATTATGTCCATATAATGTCTAAATTGTTGGGAAAAATGTGAATGAATATCTCAGTGAATGATATTATATTCAATCATTCTTTTAAAATTATAAATGTGTCATTGTGCTGCCTAAACATTTTTAAGTATTTTGCAATAGTTTTGCTGTAATGCCCAAGTAGTGTTAGAGGTTTAAATAAATATTGGCCTTGTTTGCCAAGGACAGGAACGGTACAGAGTAGTGCATAGCACTGTTCTCATTATTTTCCTCATTTTTTTTTTACATTTTTTAATAACAATCAATATCAAAACATTCCTATTTTTTTCACTTTTTATATCACATCAATAATTTTTTATTACTATTCAAATAAAAAAATTCATTACAATACAAAACTTTTTCACTTTTCTATACAAATTCTTTTCAGTTTATATTACATCATCACTTTTTACTAATTTCAAAATTAACAATCCACTACTATGTTCTATTCATGTTTTTGCCAAACAACCCCATTATACTAATGTCATAGTAATGCCCTTTTGAAAAATACGTAAAAATACTACATAGTCGTTATGATGTCCAAACAATACTAAGATATTTTAGATATGTTGTTATGATGCCCAAACAATATTAAGATATTTTGAATATGTTATAATGCCCAAATAATATTAAGATATTTAGATATGTCGTTATGATGCCTAAGTTGCACTATGACAATGTAAATAAGTCGTTATGCTGCCCGAACTTTTAGGATTTAAAATAAGGCTTAGGATTGAGTAATAAAGAATATAGGCTAATATGAAGGTACAATATTAATGCAGAAAGTATACGAAGACGCAAAAAATTGTCTAAGGAATATAAGCCTAAACTGTAAGTTCAAACTTACTGACCCTGCATTATTTTACAAAAACATGTTATATATGTTTTCTTGAGCCCTGTTATTTTGATTACACGTATGAATATATTTTGATATGTTTTACATGTGTTAAATGAAAATGTGTTTTCAAAGGAAATGAATTATGAAAAGAGATTGAGTTTTTGAAGGGAAAATGTGATTTGCAAAAATGATAATATTATATGAAATTATGCATGAATGTATAAAAAGGCCCAGCAGTTAGGTGGAGATTAGGCACCTAACACTTTAATGTTAAGAAGCAGGAAACAAAGTTGCCTAATAGCCTAGCGGTTAAGTGGGGTCACACGCGCTTAGCACCTCAAAACTATAAGAGGAATAAATTATTACCAACCTTGCGGTTAAGTGGAGTAGCACTTAGCAAACCCTGAGGATAAGTTGGAGTATAAATTCATTTATTCTTATGATAATATGTTATGTGTTAAAGTATATTGATTTTAACTGATGTTTTACTTATCATGCTATGAACTGTTTTACTGCTTCATATTATAAAATATAGAGTTAATTATGTAATAAGAAGTAAAGAAAGATGTTTATGTTTTATTATTATGTATCAAATTGTCTATTACATGGTTTACTATTTAGCCATACTTTTATTGAAAATAACTTTGTGAAAACCCTGCATTAGTTTATGGAAAGATTGGTGTACTTAATGTCAATAGTGAAAATACTTGTAGTATTAGATGTGTGTAATTTAGTATGCCACTTATTGTAACTTATGATCTATAGTGTGTTGTTAATAGCCTTGTAATAGATGTAGCCTGCTGCCTATGACAGTTTTGGTAAACTCAATTATTAGTTGTTGATATAATATGTGAAGTTTTAATTAGATGTTATGGTACAATTATACTTTTAAGGAAAACTTTGATTTTTTTTTTTATTTTAAAAAAAAGGTCTGCTGCTATTTTATATAGTAATGTTATGTGTAATTTTAGATAATTACACTTACGGCTTGTTTTGAAAGCTGGGGCGCTACAATAGACGTCACTCAATGCGATGAAGTCACACACTTGATTGTTAGTAGGAATCATCAACTCCAAAGCAAGAACACTTGCTAGTACTTTTATGAATCAAAATCACTCATTGAGTTTTTGTTATTTCTTATTGATGTTTATAGTAGGGCTAGCAATTTTGACACTACCCGACATGAATACGACACGAAATTAGCAGGTTTGGTTCATAAACGGGTCGACCTGTTTAACTCAATCTGGTAGGTTGGGTGGTAGACACGATTAACTCTCTTTCTTCTTTTTTTTTTTTTTCTTTTTTTTTTTTAAAAATAAAATAAAAAGAAAAAAGAAAAAAAGGGGGGGAATTCGGGAAATTCCGTTTTAGCCGAAAAGTTGAAAACACAATAGTTCAAAAATCAAAACTATCAAAACCCTAACTTTTTTCTTTCAGCTGAATCAGTTCCGCCACCCTTCTCTTCTTCTTCCATTTTCTAATTTTTCTTCTTCTTCAGCTCCGCGCCGTGCCGCCGTCGCCCCTTCTTCTTCTTCCCGCAGTCCCGCTGGACACTTGGACCCGCTCAAGTCGACGCTCTCTCTCTCTCAGTCTCTCTAGTCTCTGCTCTCCAACCTCTCCGCTCGGCGCTCGCTGTCGACTGCTGACTGCCAACACTCGGCGCTCGCTGCTCTCCGCTCGGTGCTCGGTGCTCTTTGCTCGGCGCTCGCTGCCGACTACCAACACTCTCCCCGTCTCTCTACCACTCTCTCTCTCTCTCTCTTCCGCCAATGTTGCATCCGGTACCGCTGATATGTTAATAGTTGATTCTCATTTTTATAGCATTTTGAATCTTTGATTTGTTTCGGAAAAAGGCTTGTCAAGTCTCAGTGGTGTGTTGTTACTTGTTAGTGTAAATGCTTTGTAATTAATGGATGAGCTGAAGCAATGATGAAAAACTCTCAGTCATCTTCAATCTCATCTAGTTTCCTTGTTTTTACTTTCCTTTCTTTTTGGTTTTAGTACTTGGAAGAGTGTTTGATTTTGGTTCTGTTGCTTGATGATTCTTGATCATAGTTTTAGTCTTATAAACAGGTCAAACAGGTTTCACGGGTTGTGTCGGGTGACCCGTGAAATAGCAGTGTTATATTGTGTCTGGAGCCCTAACCTGTTAACATAAATGGGTCGTGTTTGAGTCTAACTTAAATGGGTGGCATGTCTTAACGGGTTGTAAATGGCTCGTGTCGAGTACCCGTTTTGCCAGCTCACTTTATAGGCAATACAATCCATGACCAGTGCAAACTTACAATAAATGATAGGCAACTTCCAACACAATACAGCTTAGTAGGTAGACAACTTCCAACACAAACACAATTAAATAGTCAACACACAACTCTCAAACTACAAATAACTAGGTTGTAACAATTACCAACAAGAATCTATAAATAACTTTGACTAGATTAATGACAATTTACTAGACACCTAAACACTTAAAAAATGGACACATGCCATCTACATGGCCGCCACATAAGTTATGATTATCTCTTGCATCAAAATATTCCATCCAATTTAACAAAAAATGCTAACATATGAGGTGACTTGAAGGTGCTGTGTGGTTTAAGGAGGACGATTATCATTTTTTAAATTTTGCAAAGATGTTCATAGATAAAGTGTCATTTCAAAGAGGGTAAGTGTAGTTTTCCCAATCTATTTTTATGGGAGGGATCAAATTTAGCGACAAGATTACTCTCATTTTGACTTAGAAAATGATTTTATAGAGGATAATTATTTATTTATTTATTGATTTTCTATTGTACATTCTATTGTTTATTTCCTTTCAAATACAATATATAAAGAGTAGCCAATATAAGTTTAACAATGGTACAAATAGAGATTTTCCATAAAGGATCCTAGAAAACCCTTGCATTGAGTCCTCACAGTCGTGATAGACCCACATCAATTTGCATTTGCTACACAAGGAGTGCTAAATCCAATCCAAGATGGAATGGGAGAAGAGCATGTGGTTTATGTCACTGGGGAAAGATTACAAAGATTGTACATTTGTTAGTTTGGATTATGCTTTGGGCAAGCAATTAGTCCCGAACATTAAGCCTACTCTAAATTCTCCTTTGCACCAAATAAGATTATGCCAGCATTAACAATCCTTTGCTATGGCTGCTGCCATAGTCAATGACTTTATGGTTGTAGGAGTGTAAACGAGTTGAGTTACTTGTAAATTCACTGGGGATCGACTCGACTAAACTTGATTTGTGTTCGACTCGATTAGTAAATGAACCCGTTCGTGAACATGAAACCAAACTATACTTGTTAGTTAAATGACACATACTCATATAAACTCGGTATAATTCGATGTGTATACACGGGCGTGCGTGTGCGCGCTAAATCCAATCAGCCTGAGAGTCATTGATTAGGAACTCGTGGACCTGCGTAACACATAATAAGGCAACATGTGGTACAATTGTTCCCCACACTTCGAGTCTAGCGGTCCACAATACACCACTTAAAATCTCGTCTTATCAACATGGCTTGGAAGATACGCTCGAATCTCTTAGTTGGATGATGGCGTAGCAACAGTTGGGAAATGTGATGGTTGTGACAAGGTACATATCTCAAACTACAGACTATATAGGCAGATTAATGGTGTGCGGGTTTTCTACTCTGACAAAGCAGTAAATTGATCACAACTTAATTAAATGAAATGTGCTTTTGTCTTTATTTTTTTATTTTAAGAAAAAAGAACACTTTTCCACGTCCTGAGAGGCAAAAAATTGATCCGCCGACTAAAATATTGAAGGTGGTTGACCACTCCAATTTTTTTTATTTTTTTTATTTTTTTTTCTATTTTTTCTTTTAAAAAAAGTAATTTTTTAATAATTTATTCGTCTTGCGTGACATTGAAACCTTAAATATCACCTGTGATACGTGAGCCACATGGGATGGTAATTTGAGGTTGGATTAAATACATGGAAGGAGAGATATGTGTTTGCATTTTAAGGGGAGTAACGTGGACAACTGTTAAAAAAAAGAGGACAAAAGCCAGACGGAAGTACCAATTATGTTTTTTTTTTTTATTAACAATAGGTATCACATGTGACACTTTGAAACCAAAGCGGCAATTTGATGCAAAGCCTAACCATAGGTACCTGTGGGGTACCCCTACCACGTGTCATTTTTCAATTAAAAAAAATAAAAATGATAAAAAAAAATTAAAAAAAAATCCATCGAGGTCTTCCACAACACTTGCTCGTCATTTGTAACAAAACAAAATTCAGATTGGAATCGTTCATAGCCTTTAAAAGATCAATATTATAGACATCGAAGGATAGCAAATTAGCCATGTCCGCGTTTGAAGAGGTGATGACGAGTTTGCCGAACTACAGGGGTGCATCATGCTCAACAACGATGCTGAAAAGAAACAGTACATCCTCCGATCGATCGCAATAGTTTTTTTAAAAATAAAAAAGAAAAAAGAAAATTGTAGTTCTTTTTAGTTTTTAATTTTTTTTCTAATTTTTTAATTTGTTCAATTTTTTTTTTTTTAATTTTGTTAATTTGTTTTTAAAATTTTTAATTGAAAAATGACTCGTGACAGGGGTCTTATGGACAATTTTTTAAAAAAGGACTTTTTTCACAGATTTTGATAGTTTGAGGGCTAAAATTTAAGCTTTGATACTTCGAGGGCCTATATGAAATATGACGGGTAGTGTGGGGCTAAATTGTATTTAGGCCTAACTTTTTAATGCTTGATACCTCTACTCGCAACGACCTGTCAGAAACTCAGAGTAAGAGCTCTGCAAATTCTCACTTTCTCGGGAAAATTCCCTGTTTTCCCTCGTTTCATCGCGGAGATAGATAGAGAGAGAGAGAGAGAGGGATGGATCCGGAGCAGACGTTCATACGCGTTCAAGAGAGGTTCTCGCAGATGCTGAGGCCCAAAGTGAGAGCTGCTTTGGAGTACTTTTACCTTTTCGTCGCCATCACCTTGTTCTCTATTCTCGTTGTTATGCACGCCAATTACGTTCAGCAGGTACGTCGTTTGGACATGCTAAACGATTCACAAATTCGATTTATGTTTTAATTCCATTGTTCTTAGGGCTTTTGACTTTCAATCCAGCAATTGCTTTCTTGTCAATTTTCAATTCATGGTTAATTTTTTAATTTGGAATAAACTACTGTCAGGTATTTTGTCTACGAGGGTTTGGTTCTCTAGTTTTTAGATGATCATTTTGGTTTCCATGGGTAGAAATGAAGAAGATAGGTTTCTATGGACTATATCATTGTGGTTTCCTTATTGTGTTTGCCATAAGTAGTACTAGTTGCCCTTGCTGATTCCAAAATTCCAAACATCACATCCCTTTGTTTATTTTTGCGTGTTTACCAAATTGAGGCATCTAGGTTTATGCCATAATGCTCTAACTAAAATCTGTTTTTTTTTTTTTTTTTTTCATTTGAAGCCTGGCTGTTCAAGTGAGCTCTCTGGAGTTGAAATAACAGAAGCCCAGCTGATCCAAATTAAGGTAATATATTGTCTAGTACTTCTGATACATTAGCTCTGTTTGTATGTTTTTGCAATTACTCCCCTGCGGCAAGTTGCTAAGTGGGCTTAACATCATCGTGTTGGGTTCCTTTGGGCTTGGGGATTTCACAGATTGACAGCTGAATACTGAATTCAAAATTTTATTTTCGTTATCCTGCAATTGCATCCTGTCATTTTCACCCTTTCTGCCGTGCCTTGTCTGGCTACCAGATCATATACTTTCTCCATCCAACAGGGTCTGGCAACATGTCCTTAGGCATCATAGCTTTAGTAATTCTATTCCCTTTTTGTTGTTGAGGGAAATAGGGAAAAGATTATGGTGTAACTTTTTCAGCATGGCATGCCAATTTGTTTGCTTTGGCATTTATGTAGCTCTGATTTGGTTCAGAAAGTTCTATGTCCATAATTTATTAATTTTTTTTTTTTCCCTTTATGGGGCTTTGTTATTACCAATTAATTACAAGTTGAGTACAATGCATATTAATTGGATATTGTTGTATCCTGGCCAGATTTCTGGGCTACTCTCATATTCAGTTTTGTTTTTGGTCGCTCATAATTTGTACTCTGAAACTTTATCTATCACTTTTTTTTTTTTTTTTTTGTTTCCTGAGATCTATGGAGACGTAATTGTGAGATTCACTACTCATGTGACATATGCTATTGGTTTTTTTTCTTAAGTTAGTCAAACTGTCATATTTTAGTAACAATTGTGACCTTTGGTGTAGATAACTAGTGCAGGGTTGTGGTCGCAGAATGAGTCTGAATCAAATGCAATAGACGTCCCTGATATGAAAACTGTGACAGAGAAATTAGAAGTTGCAAATGTGGATGGAGATGGATTGACATTTATGGCTGCAAAGTTTTGGCTAAATTGGATTGGTTCTGGTGCTAGAAGGGACAAACCAGCATGGAAGTTCTGGAAGACTGACAATGAACTTCTTGAGCAGCAAGCAGAGCCTTCAGTGAGCAGTCAAAGCCCTAGGCCAACAGTAGATGATGCAGTCACCAAACTTGATAAAGAGGAGCGACGTAGTAGTTTCCCTGTCTCTGCCAGAGAGACATTTAAAGCAGCAATATTTCACTTCGGCAAAAAGTGGTACAAGCGTCTACTATTCATTTGGAGACATGCAATTCAGGTTGCTAGAAGTTTCTGGAAATTGTGGGTGAGTAAATCTAGAAAATGTTCTTGTATTGAGCTAGACATAGTATTCAATACAATAGCCTCATTTTTAATTACCAAATTATGGAAGTAGCTAGTGTAATTCTGATTTCTGCTTGCTTTACTTGTTGCAATGTTAAATCCCCTTCAGTCTTGATTGGCACTTTATTGCCTTGCATTTCCTGTTCGTTCTTGTGATTATGGGTTTCCTTTTGAAACATGAGCATGTGTTTTGTTACAGTTATCTGCCTGGGTGCTTTGTAGATACTATTGATTCTGGAACTTAATGATACTATCATTTTGATGCCTTTTTTATTCTGTGAATATATATGTTACATTATTGTTTTTATATCTTTTTCAGCTCAATTTTAGTTATTTATTGCTGATACTGGAAGAAGACATGGGGCTAGAATTTGTTCATGCAGATGCCTGTGGCATGAGCCTAAGTCTCCCCTTGATTTCTTGTTCTGGCAAATTTAATATCTCTACATATAAGTATCTACCTTGGCAAAAGAAAAGAAAATTGTGTGTTAATATTTGGAGGGTTGGGAAGAGGGAGGGAGGGGGGTGGTTGTATGATCGGGTTAGAAGTTGTGCTCATGTCTATTATGTTATCTTATTAAATTATTTATTTGAAGTTTTTTTTTTTCTTAATTCTTGTCTTTATTGATTTTCAATGCATGCTCTTTATTGTTCTCTGCAGACTCTATCCTTGGAGTGTGATAATTTTTCTTATTATCAGCAAGCAGGACTCTTTGGTGCCTTCAGTATTTGATGCATTTCTTTCGCAATTACTCTCTCTCGCCCCACCTCTATCTCTCTCACTTGTTTTTCCATCCATGTATTCTGAAAATATTTTAATCTCTAAATGGCATATATGGAGAAGCCTAGAGTCTGTACCATATTTGGTCATTACTTGATTTCTTGTATCAAGACCTAGACTCTCTTTGCTGAATTTGACTTTTTAATTGCAGAATCTTGCAGGTATACATTTAAATATTGACATTCCCAAGTGGTTGCATATACTTCATTTGGACCGGCTTAATTCATATGCAGGTAAGTGACAATCTTTTTAGTTCTGCTTGTTCACTACCGTTGCGGAGCTGTAGTGGTTATGAATAAATTGAAATCACTTAGGTCAAGTGATGAAGAATTTTCATCTCTTAGAATTGCTTTTGTCCTCACTTGGCTTGATTTGAGTCCTCTTGTCACACTTGCTGACCTAGAGTATGTAATTCTAGAATGCTAGTTTACTATTTTGGTACTCAATCTAATTTCAGCTTCTAGGTTTCTTGTCAAATCTTGGCAAAATATAAAAGGGAGAAAATCCATGAAATGAGTGTATTTTGGTCATCTTCCTAGTCAGGTCATTCTTATTGTTTCTGCTAGCTGCATTGTTTACTGGAAAGAGCGGCTTGGGGTGGGTCATAAATGGGTCAGGTGAATAATTATCATTAACCTTGTGGCATTATGTGCTGAATACACATACTGACTATTAACGCACATGACTTATCATCAAAGGACTCAATCACTCAAGACACCTCTCATCTTATACTCGAGTCTAGTGATAAAGAGATAAGAGATAAGGGCACGAAGAGGTAGAGATAGGAAGACATTGTAATCTAACTCCAACTCAATGTATAGAGGAGGAAGAGTTATACTTCAATATGAAGACATAGAAGAGGTAGAGGAGAGGGTGACAAGTTAGTTTGGAACCTCTCTACAAGGGGCTATTTTGAAGTAAGGTCATATTATGAAGTGCTTAGTAGGAAAGAAGGCCCATCATTCCCGTGGAAGAATATATGGTGTGCTAAGGCTCCGACAAGGGTGGCGTTCTTTGTATGGTCTGCAGCTTTAGGAAAAATATTGACCCATGACAATCTGCGAAAGAGGAATATTGTGGTTATTGAGTGGTGTATGTGTAAAAAGAAGGGGGAGTCTATTGACCATCTGTTACTTCATTGCGACACTGCCCGTGAGCTTTGGAGCTTTATGTTTTCTTTATTTGGAGTTGAGTGGGTCATGCCACAAACAGTGCTGGAATTGTTGACTACATGGGGTGCGTTTTTTGGGCATGGCCTAGCTAAAAAAGTTTGGCGATTAGTTCCTCTTTGTGTTTTGTGGAGCATTTGGTGGGAGCGGAATGCGAGGCTTTTTGAAGATGTCGAGACTGTAATGGTACTGTTAAGGAAGCGTGTGCTTAACACGCTATATCTTTGGATAGCGTCCCGTCTTTGCCACCTAGGTGTTTCTACTTTTGTAGACTTTAAATTTATTAGCTGTTCCTCCCGTTTAGGGGCACTCTTGTATACTTCCCGTATATTAGGGTTGCGCCCCTCTGCGCTTTTTATTGAATTTGAAATTACTTATCAAAAAAAAAAAAAAGAGTTGTAGTTAATCTTATATATTGTAAATGCTATATATATCAATCAAAGCTCACTAAGATGAGCACAGTGAATATATTATACAACAAGGTTTATTGGGTTCTATTACTGACCCAGACCTGATTAATTTAGTGGGGCCCAACCAATTGTCAGGCGGTTTGGAGATTAAAATAAAATAATAATAAAAAATCGAGTGGCTTTTTTCTTTCTTTTTAAAGAGGGGGGGGGGGGGTCATATGTTATTGTCTTCGATAATTTTATTGGTAAGCATTGAGGAGGTATTGAACCACTTCGAAAATAGGTCATCTCTTTCATGCTCTCAATACCGGTCGATCACTCCAACCTATAATTTTTTAGGGCTCCGTTTATTTATTTATTTTTATTTTTCCCTCTTTGTATTATATAATCAAGTATCAGCTGATGATTGAAGTAAAATATATAATGTAGGTACACATCAAAAAAAATTCACACTATTGCATGAATCCATTGTTTATGTCTATTAGCCAGAAATGATTTGATTAAATTCCAGATCTGGCATTGAACCCAGAAATGATCCATCTCTATGAGCCAGATTTTTTCTTCTTCCCTGATTTCAACAATATTATTTGTGGAGAAAATGGGGGGAAATGATAGAGAAGAAATGCGGAGGAAAAATAAAATAAATCTATGATGGATTAGCTCTGGGCCTAATGGTGTTGCCTGGGTCATTGATGTCCATGGTGAGGAGATGATTGCATTCAATTTTGTGTAGCGGATGCTTAGGTAAAGAAAGGAAAAGGAAAAAGAAAGGGCAAGAAATGCAGAAGAAAAATAAAGCTAACTTATGAGAAGAGTTAGTTTTTGGAATAAAGGTCCTGTCTTGGCCATTTGGTGTCTATGGTAAGAGAGATGATTGCATTCAATTTTGGATGTCAGGTGCTTGTTTATGTATATTTTCCGTAATGTCTTGTTCTTCTTATTGAGGTTTTCTTCTTCCTAAAAGCACGACAGGGAAATGTCAAGGGTATTCTTAATTTATATGTATTTGATATGGATACTTCAGGATACGTTTGGATATGTATTTGATAGGTATCCATAAGTTAACCTCAAGGGGTTGGCTCAAGTGGTGAATGCCTTGGACTTTGGTGGAATAACCTGTTGAATCACCACTTATCCCAAAAGCTTAAGCTGATAGGAAGAGATAGAATTTAACATTTATATTCTAACACCCTCCCTCACCTATGAGTTCAAACTCTCCCTTAATAGGTGAGGCCAACACATGGGATATTTTAATTGAAATGGGAGGCGAATGAAGGAGACGTGATTCGAACTCAGGACCTCTGCTTTGATACCATGTTAAATCATCACTTGTACTAAATGTATAAGCTGATAGGAAGAGATGAATTTAATCATTTTTATTTTAACTTAACCACCAGAATAAGGTTCAAATCCCCTTGAATGCAAAAAACTCCTTGTGGCCACACCCCTGGTGAAAGCCAGATTTATCTGTTTCGTGTGGTGGGAGTGTGTTACATGGGTCTGGAGTTTATCCTTTATGGGTGGGTACATAAAGTGACCCTGCTTTGAGGGGTTTCCCCATCATCAAAAATATAGGTATCCATAAGTTAAAAGGGTTAGCCATGGGGTCGAAGGCGCTGTTTTGGCCACTGATGTACATAGTAGAGAGATGATAGCATTTAATTTGGCATATTGGGTACTTATTTATTTGTCTTTTCACACGGAGTGCGGTTGTGTGGAAGATGGTTCCTTGTTTACTTATATGGTGCTTGTGGAGGGAACGCAACGATAGACAGTTCGAAGACAAAGAAAGAACCATTAAGGAGCTCATTTCTTTTTTATTTTATTCTTTGTACTCTTGGACGGCTGTGTTCCTTGCCCCCTTAGTGATTAGTTTTAATGATTTTCTTGTATTGTTTTCTTCTTCTTCTTAGTGGCCGTTCTTGTATACTACCTGTGTACTTGATCTCTTTTTGCGTTTTAATGAATTTTCTCTTACTTAAAAAAAAAAAAAAAAAAATTTATCTTTGCTACACATTTTTTTTCTTCTTCTTATTGAGATCCTCTTAGGTTTCTTCTAGGAAGCATAAATACATGAAAATATCAATCGTTTTTATATCTGATACATATCTGATACAGTATACAGTGAGATAAGATAGAATGTGTTCGTTTTTATTTGCCATCTAAGAGAGCATGATGACACGCTTGGTAAGAAAGAGATAGGGGCTTAGGGGTTTCTTTCAGTGGGGACAGGTGTGTTGTTAAAAAAATAGTGGGGCCATACTTCAAAATTAGTTTTTGATAAGTAAGAGAAATATCATTAAAAAAAAGCAAAGTACAATCAAGCACACAAGGAATATACAAGAGAAAAATTAGTTACTCATTTGATTGAGGATTTGACTAGAACGTGGCTTATAGTACGCAAAGTTTTTGTTGCAAGAGTGAAAATGAACAATTATTCTTTGCTTCAAAACTAATTTTATTATTTATACATATGTTATGCTCCTTAGTGTCTGGCATTTGTGAATTTTGTGTGCTGAGATAAGCCATTATCTTTGGTGTTCAGGCAACCGGTAGAAATAAGGCCATGAGCTTCTTTTTTGTTTATTTTTTTTTTTAATTTTTAATTTTTTTAATTTTTTTTTCTTTCGTATTTTTAGAATTCCCTCAAGGATACCCATATATTCCCCGTTTACGCAGATGAGTTGCCTACTCTAACATTGGCATCTGAGTTTTAGTCTTCTGAGGCATAAGGCTTTTGAAAAGCTTGATTGACTCTAATGTGTGAGGGGTTGGCAATATTATCACTGTATTTTGAAGTGTGTTAGCTCTTGTACAACATATTACATTCTATTTCCTCTTATGCTCCGTTTGTTTCGGCGTAAAATGATTTCTGGAAAATGATTTCGGCATTTTCCGGTGTTTGGTAGGGGCGAAAATAATAGTCAACCGGAAAATGATTTCTGTTTGACCAAAAATGCTTAGTAAATTTCGGAAAATGATTTACGCTTTTTAAAAGCGTAAATCATTTTCCGAAGACACCAGACGCAGCCGATCTATTTTAAACGGCACAGTCGACCTTCACGTTCTAGCAACCGACTACCATCGAAATATTGCCGGTATCGGAATCCAACATCCGTTAATGTCGCCGGAATCTAGCGACGGAATCCGGCCACCTTCGCCGGAATCCGGTCAGCCAGATTCCGGCGACCAATCTGACCGGAATCCGGCCATCTGGCCGGATCTGGCCAGACCAGCCGGATTCCGGCCATCTGACCGGATCTGGCCAGAAAGGCCGGATTCCGGCCAGACCAGCCGGATCTGGCCAGAGAGCCGGATTCCGGCCGGCCCTGGCCAGGGAGGCCGGTTCCCGGCCGGCCATGGCCAGGGAGGCCGGATCCCGGCCGGCCCTGGCCAGGGAGGCCGGATCCCGGCCGGCTCTGGCCAGAACGGCCAGCTGGCCGGACGGATCTGGCCAGATCCGGCCAGCCTGCCGGGATCCGGCCTCTCTGGCCAGATCCGGCCAGATGGCCGGAATCCGGCGAAACTGCCGGAATCCGGCCACTTTCGCCGGAATCCGGCTATCCCATATTTCGACGAAACTGTCCGGATTCCGGCCTTTATCTCAAATTCTAGTTATATTAGTCGGAATCAGGTGAAAATAGTTAGAATCTAGTCGGTCAGTGACGAAATCTCGTCATCGATGATTTTTATATTATTTTACATTAATATTTTTATGTTGTAAATAAAAATTGATTTTTATAACTTAATATGATTGAATAAAAATATAAAAAAATATTTGCGATTTTCCGTACGCGCCAAACACCGGAAAATGCTTTCGACGGAAAATGGTTTATTGAAAAATGACTTCCCTGAAACCATTTTACGACGGAAACCATTTTACGTCGAAACAAACGGAGCATTAGTTTGTAGTATTGTAGAATGTCTTCATATTGTGTATTCGTTATAAGAAGTTGGAAGAACTCAATGAAAGGTTTTCCCCCTTAACTCAATGAAAGGTTTTCCCCCTTAATTAATCAATATGGGGAATTAGGACAAAACATGAGTGGTTATCTTTAATTTTAGAAAATTTGAATTGTTTTAGTCATTATCAGAAAGTCATTAGGAAAGGCTAAATTAGTCAACGAAAGACTTTGTTAGTGCTATTTGGTAAAATAGTCATCATTCTTAACATATAAACACACGCACACGCACACAAATGTGTGTGTGTGTGTGTACATGTATCTTAAACTGTCGCTTTTATAGACCTTTGACAATCTGGTAAAAAAAAAAAAAGTCGGGCAATTATCTCATTAGGATGGAAGAATTCATGAGCTGACCAGAATAGTTTCCCCTGTTCTTCTAATTTGCCTAGTTGTACTATATATTTCTTGTTTTCTGATAATGGTTTTTGCATCTGTTTCAGTGCAATGGCTTGAGAAGAGAATCAAAGCCTTTGAACCAACTTATATATACACTATGGAAAAGGTAATTGTTCACCTTATTTGTTTGTTCCTCCTTGCAATTCATGAAATTTTTCTGCATATACTCTGATTCCGTATTTCTGCATTTACTCTATTATTTCCAATGTTCTAATGGTGTTTGTCCTACAGGGATATTTCTTGCTACCTGAAGGAGCTAAGTCTCGCCATAATATTCGTACTGTTAACATTAGCATATCAGCTCGGCATTCCTGTTTTGGAAACAGGTTATATCTTCCAAACATAACTTAACCATTGTCGGGGTAGTTTGAATTGAGCTTGGAAGTGACAATTTTTCTGAAGAACCTATTTTCTCAATAATTTTCTTTGCTAAGTCCGAATTTTTAATTCTTGTTGGGAAGTCTATTTTGAAATTTTAATCTTTGTGGTACTTATCAAAAAGAAAGATTTAATTTAACTTTTTGTGGAATCCAAGTGTCTGTAGTTCAAAACCTTGAGTACAGATTAAGAACATCTGTGGTTGAGAGTTTATTTGTTTGTTGACAAGCTAGACTCACTGAAAAGAATTGTGTCAATGCCTTTTTTTTTTGGAAGATAATGTCCTAGCATTCTTCTAGGCATAATACGAGGTTTATAACTAGATTTGTGCTTGGTTAAGACAATTAAAACCTTAACACTGGCATTTGCATCATCATTTTGGTTAAACTTCATCCAATTTTTAACATTTTTGTCAAACTGTGTTGTACTTTATAATTTGAGTTATAGTTATATGCGTATGCGTATAGGAGCTGTGTACTAGAATGTAACTAAATGGATATTTTCTTATTACCAGGTGGCAGCAACTCCTCATAAACAGAATTGTCGGATATGATACTATTTTGATGAATAGTTTATTGACTTCTCCTGGTCAAGGTAGAATCCGATTCTTTGGATAGATCACATTACATGTTTATATGTTAAATTTTCTTCTCTGTATGTATTGCAAGAGATTTACCACTCTTGCACTGTTAGATATTCTTGTTATTCTCTTTCCTATTTAATTATTGTTTTGTCATTATTGCATTGACATGTATAAACAGATGTCAATCTGTTGCACATTATGCTTTTCCTTCTAGCTAGGTGTTTTGTCTTGTATACTTCCTGTGTACCTGGGGGTGTCTTACGCTTTTAATGGTATTTGGATTACTTATTAAAAAAAATGTCACATTATGATCCAGTCTATGATCCTCTTGTTGTGGTACAAAAAGCAACTTTCCATTGCTGTATGATTTTATTAAGGCAATATTTTCAGTCCCATTTGTTTATGAATAACGTGTCTCAGTGAATCAATATCTGGTTGTTTTATCTTTCTTTCTACGTCCACATTGCACATGTGCAAATCATAATGCTTATGTTAAGTGACCTTTTGTATTTAACTGAACTTGTGTATGGTTTTAGCAGTTCTATAAATCCGTTCACCCGTGTTAGCCGTTTTATTTCCTTCTAAATGTCTTTAGTTACATGCGGCTGAAGTGTAGCATTTTTCTTTTTTTTGAATTGCATATTCTGAAGGAAATCAATGCTAACTCTAGAATCAACCTTTTGATGGTCGGTTGGACATGATCCATCTGTGTTGAATTATCATATCACAGTGCCAATAATATGAATCGTGGATAGAGCCAGTAATAGGGTTTTTTGTATGGTTGGTTTGATTTAGTTTATGGTCGTATTTTGTCTAAGCATCTTTTGGTACTTCATTGCAGGTTATCTTTATAATTATCAAACAAAAGAGTTTTATAATCTTAGTTATGCACAAGAACCCCCAGAAGGTCCTGCAAGATTTGGAGGTTTGTTGACTTGCGCCTTCTATCTGCATTCATGCACTGTTTTCTTACATTGAGGTTGCAACATCCAGGAAGATGGAAGGTTCCTTGTGAATAGACTTGTAGAGTTTCATATCTAGAATCCCTTCTATAGAATTTTGTTCTGCTTACGATACCAATGAAGAATGCTCCTATGTGTGGTCCAGCTGTAATATTCTCATTACCAATCTTTTGCTTTTGAATAAATATTGGGGACATGAATTGGACAATTCTTTCTTCTTCTTTTTCTTCCCTGAAATTCCGGATGTAAATTGTGTTCAACTTGTGGCATTCATCTGGTTTCCCTGCAGACTACCTTGTGACAAAATGTGGTGTGCTTATGATGTCGCTGTTTGTGTTCTTTACTACCACAATGTCAGTTTCATTTACGCTAAGAGAGACACAGACCCGGATGCTGAAGTTTACAGGTTTGATAACCTCTTTTCTTTTTTTTGTCATCACATATCTCACCAGAGGGTTTCAATTGTTTCCTCTTCCTTTTCGATTTCTTGATGGGCGAATCCAATGGGTACACGGATTGAGGTGGCAAATTATTAGGGTGCCACAATCCTCATGCCTGTGCCCTCCCTTAAAATTTCCCTTCTGTCAATTTATTGCAGTGCAGCTTCAACACCATGCCCGACATCGGCTTCCAACATTTCAGTTGATCTTTGTGCATGTAATTGAATCGCTTGTCTTTGTACCGGTAAGCATTGATTCTACAAAGCCATTCTCAAATTTTTATAAATTATTTCGATTGTCTTCTTCCACGTAACTACTTCAATTTCTGTAGGTTGTTGGCTGATAGAGTTCTAAATTGGGTTTTGCAGATTATGATTGGTATCCTATTTTTTCTGTTCGAATTTTATGATGATCAGCTGCTGGCTTTCATGGTCCTGATTCTTGTTTGGCTGAGTGAACTCTTTACCCTTATCAGGTCCTCTCTCTCTCTCTCTCTCTCTCTCTCTCTCTCTCTCTCTTCATGAATAGGTTTGGTGTACTGAGTATACTTATGTATGTTGTCTTTGGTTGTGAAATGGTGCATATATGTTGCCTTCTATTAGGACAAGGTGGCCTATCTGATGGGTGGGTTTTCAGGCAAAAAATCACCTGTCTGCAACTGCATTTTTGGATTTCTATTTTTGAAGAACAATTTACTCTATTCAACGTAGAAGTTTATGGTTTGCATTGAGGCAGGTAGGATCAGGTCAGGCCATACATGGGTCAGAGTTGTGGTTAGGTATTCATTACAAACATTATTTGGATTCCTTGTCTGACCAATATCAGGAGGTGTGGGTTAGGTTGTAAATGAATCTCGTTCACCTAAAGGCAGACCTACACTCGGTCAAGACTAAATTTGGGGTAGTGGTCGGACTGGGTTGTGATTGAGACTCATGGAAACAATATCTTAGCTCACACAAAACCATTTCTGTGATTCTTGCGGAAGATGCCCAGATTAATGGCATTGATGCAATGATTGAGCTATTTTTTCACTTGAGCATTGATTGTGACACGGATTGTTGTGGCTGAAGAGGGGCAACAGAGGGAGACTTGTTTAACAATTATCTTTCAAACTTATTAACCCCTGCATCTGGCAAACGCTACCACCTCTCTCTCAGTGTTTTGTCTTGTGTATGCTTGTCCATATGTATGTGTGCTTGCAGGTGTATTCATGTGTCATGCTTTTCTAATATGGTTGTGCAGGTGTATTCATGTGTATGTTTTTCTAATATGGGTTGCTTTCTAATATATCTTGCAGCGTCCGGACACCAATATCAATGAAGTTCTTCCCTCGCTTCTTTTTGCTCTATTTTTTGGTTTTTCACATTTATTTCTTCTCCTATGCTTATGGTATGGCCCTATTACCTTTCTGGACTTATTTCTGTATCAGGTGGAATCTCTTGTTTTTCTCTTAAAATGTTGCTTGTATAATTTCTCCAGGTTTTTCATATCTGGCTCTGTCTACTACTGCAGCATTTATGCAGCACCTCATTCTATACTTTTGGAACCGTTTTGAGGTAATGATTATTGTGTATGCCTCCAAGTTCTTTTTATTTTTTATTTTTTCCTTTTCCTCTCAATACATTTATGCATTGGCTAGCTTGTAATTGCATTTCATGAAAATTATTGAACTTATTCTTTTTTGTTACCTGTTTTCACTGCATGTATCTTTAGGTTACAGCTCTATCTTTACTGAAAAATGAGCAGGGATTGTTTGTGGTTAATAGACAAGTCCTATTGCATCTTTACTTGAAGCCATTATGTATGGTAAACAAAGTGTAAGGCGCTCCTAAGTATACATGAAGTAAACACAGGAACTACCAAACCAACTAAAAAAAAAGAAAAAAGAAAAAAGAAACCCACAAACCCACTAGACCCTAAAACCTCAAGACTCACAAAAGGCACACAACACTACATCATGTGAGCCTTGTCTTTCTGACGCCTAGAGGGTGCACTTGCATCGCCGTAGTTAATGAAGCTTTTCAAGTTCAATAGCGCCATTATATATGAATTCTTCTGCTGCAATGGCCATTGGTCATTTAGTTTGCATGGGCTTAACTTCCTTTCGTTGCCCCATAGAAGTCATTTATGTGGATGGGTGGTGTCTGGGTTATTTGTTAAAGGGGCTTTTACACCAAGTACATTTTGTTTTGAACTGAGTTATGGTTAACAATTTATTGATTGGGCCCGGAGACTTCTTGATTTTGTTTCTACAAGGAAAAAATATGAAACTATTTGAAGATTTATTTTTTTTTTTAATTTTTTTTTTTATAAGTAATAAACTGATTTTATTAAAAGCGTAAGACGCCCCTAAGTACACCGGAAGTATACAAGTGAAAGTATCTAGCTAGAAAGCGAAAAAAAATAAGCCAAGAAAAAAAGAAAGAAACCCACCAAACAAACCCATAGGGACCTAGGCCCTAAAGTACAAAACTCTCAAAGAGCATTCAAAGCAACAAAAGAAAAGCCCAATCAAACCCACAAGGACCCACACTAAAACCCCTGAAACCCACACGGAGCATTCAACGATACAAAACCTGAGCCTTTCCTTTCCTACTCCTAGAGGGCACGCTAGCATTGCTGTAGTTGATGGAGCTCTTCAGATTCTGCAACTCTCTCCTCCCTTTAATCTTAAGATGCTTACCCTTATTAACTCGATAAAAATCCTTTTCAATGGCATCCAAGACGCGAATGACGTATCTTTATCTTCAACACCATCTGACACCCAATCCAAGGGCATGTCGGGAGGAAAAATACCCAAGGGGTAAGGAGAGTCTCCTTCCTCCCCAACCCAGCCTTCAGCCCCCTGATCCCACACAACAATCTCCCCAGACATGCCAAAACTACTGGCCACTCCTAAGATTGGATCAAGCCATCCGATTTGAAGAAGCGCAGCCACTCAATGGGGAGGGAGCACTCGGGAGGAGGAATCCTCGCCGAAGAAAGCTAGACGGAGGAGACTTACCCACTCCCCCACCTAGCTTCGGCGAGGACCGTACCACTGTCCCACCCAAAGCTTGAGAAGAAGCACCCAAACACTAAATTTTAGGGAAAATGCCATGTTATTACCCTGGGTTTTGTCCCTATCAAATTGCCTCATGGGCTTCTAATTTTTCCAATTCACTTCCTTTAGTTTTGCTCATAAATCATCCAAACTTTAGTCCTGGTTTTAGCAGGACTAATGCCATGTGTGCAATTTTACACATTAGATCCAATAACAAAGTTCTGCATGTTTGGACTGCCTGGTCATAGCTTCCAGGGAAAAAAAAAACAAAAGAAAAAGTGCAAAACCATATATCAACGGAAAAAAATCTAAGTATTGATGGAAGGGGGGCCAACCCCTTTGCCACCCACCCTCAATCATGAGTGGTGGGGCGGGCTGTGTAAAGGGGGTGGGGGTGATGTCCCCAAATGGATGGGTAGAGTGGGTTGACCCATCCCCCCCCAACACCCACACCCCCCTCTGTTCAAGGGGTGGGATAGCTGGATCGACCCACTCACCCCTTGAAACAATGGGTCACCCCTACCTCTAAAAAAACTATGATGGGTTGCCCCAACAATCGGCCTCCCTCCCTGCCCACCATTTGGGTGAGGGATGGTGGCACAGGAGCTTAGTTGCCTTCTCCACAAAATCTTATTTTTGATGAGTAATTCAATCTTGTTAGAAAAGCGATGAGGTCCTTTTTTTTATTTTTTTTTATTTAAAAAAAAAAAAAAAACAATTTAACATGTAATATTGTACACGTAGAATTACTCCTATAGAAAGAGGACAAAAATTTGGATGAAATGACTTATATGTCATATGAATAAAATTGATAGAAGTTAATTGGCAAAATTAGATGCTCAGAAGGCAAGTTGTTGGACTGGCAAAAACCCAGGGTAGTAACCTGGTAATTGTCCCCCATATTATCAGATGATTTCGAGGGAGGGTGGGTGCATCTAAATGCCCTATTGGGAAAATAGTTTTTCTAAGAATTCATCATCATTTTAAAGATGGGGGAAATTCCCATAGATATTTCAGTTTGTTTGGGCAAAAAACCTCCTATGTTTGAAGGTAGGTAAAGATATCGTTGGCGCATAAACTTACATTTAAATTGTTTTAGAAGGTCATTGTGTACACCCTTGTGCACTCATTTTGCTTAATAATTTCATTGCGTATAACATACACACATGAGCACAAACATATGAATGCACACAACTAAGTCGACAGGTGTTTACATATCAGCTAACCATGGAAACAAACCGCATAACATCAAGAGCATCAAGAAATTATTTTTGATGAATAATAATGTATTAAAAGAAAAAAGCAAAGCTCTTTTACATGAAAAGTATATAGTCTTAAATCTAAAAAGTTAACAAGATCTAAAAGATTCGAAAAATAAGAGAAATTAGGAACATAGACTACAACTCAATCTAAAGAGAGATCTCTAAAATAGAGGATTTAAAGTAAAGCACGTTGGTTTCGTAGTCTTTAAAGAGTCGCCGATTCCTTTCTCTCCAACTGCTCCTCATTAACAACACATGAATAACTTTTCCAAATAGCCTCTTTGGAACGTCCCTGCCCTTGAGTCTTCCAACAATGTTGTAGCTTTACGATGTTGCTAGGCATAGCCTACAAAACTCTGAATAAGTTGAGAACCAAGTGCCACAGATACTAGTGTATGCACAGTGGATGAGGTGGTGATTGACAGACTCTTCATTCTATTTGCATAGGCAATACCAATTTACAAGAGGAAAACCCGGCCTTCTAAGATTATCAATAGTGAATATTTTACCCAAAGCTACCGTCCATGTAAAGACATCAATGCAGAGCGGTCCCTTAACCTTCCAAACGCTTTTTTAGGGTGACAGACAAGGCTCTCTCATCTGTAAAGTTTTATAATAGCTCTTCACTTCATAGTCGCGATTGGTATTGGGGTCCACAATATTCTATCTGTCAAGGATACAAGACTACCCGAACCTTCATCAGTCGCCACTACAGCCTCAAACTCACTCGGTGATAGCAGACAAACACTAGAGCAGTCAGCTGTGATTCAAGGATGATAGAACTAATGTTTTAGGCTGTTAAACCGTGCTCTATAGATGAGCTTTCATTGAATATATATAGGAGTATTACAAGAGATAAACATATACCAGGACTCCTATACATAATTGATCTAGGACTTCTCTAGCTCTCAAATAACTAGAATACAATTTATCTTAGAACTCTATCTTCAGATTAGGACTCCGGATAGGATTAGACCTTTATTCAATAGTCTTTGGATTATGTAGTGCCGCACAAGACTCATAAGCGGATTTGGAGTCTTGAGTTGTAGTTGTTATTGGAATTGTGTTAATACCCTCCTTCAAGATCAACGGGGGAGATCGCACGTTGAGCTTGTAACAAAAGTGAAGAAACTTGGCAGAAACTAGTGGCTTTGTAAGGACATCTGCAATCTGATCCGAAGTAGGAATAAACCGAACAACTAAAGATTTATCAGCCACACGGTCACGGACAAAGTGGAAATCAATTTCCACATGTTTCGTGCGAGCATGAAAAACCGGATTAACCGACATGTAAGTAGCTCCAATATTGTCACACCAAAGAGTTGGTGCAGTTGAGTGAGTGATTCCAAGTTCTTTAAGAAGTGCACGAATCCAAAGTAGTTCGGCTGTAGTATTGGCAACAGCTTTATATTCGGCCTCAGTAGATGATCGTGAAACAGTCGGTTGTTTGCGGGAGCTCCAAGAAATTAGATTGGACCCGAGATATACACAATAGGCACCTGTAGAGCGACGATCATCGGGACATCCAGCCCAGTCCGCATCGGAATACGCTTGTAAATTTGTAGAAGAATTGTGATGAAGAAGGAGACCATGAGAAACCGTATGTTTTAAGTATCGAAGAATTCTTTTAACCGCTTGCCAATGAGGTTTGAGAGGCCGATGCATGAATTGGCACACACGGTTGACTGCATAACTAAGATCTGGCCGAGTGAGAGAGAGATACTGTAAGGATCCAACTGTACTACGGTAGAGTGATGGATCTTCCATTGGATCACCTGTAAAAGCCGAGAGAGCTGACGAAGAAGCCATTGGAGAGGTGATCGGTTTTGCTTCATGCATATTTGTTTTCTTCAAGAGGTCCATGATATAGCGATGTTGTGAAAGTAGAAGACCCGACTTGAGCTTGGTCACCTCCACACCGAGAAAATAATGAAGATCGCCCAAGTCTTTTACAGCAAAATCTGCACTAAGAAGCTGTAGAAGTTCGGTAATGGCTGCTGGATCTGACCCAGTGATGATGATATCATCCACGTAGATAAGAAGATACATAGTAAGAGTCTTGGTGCGATAAATAAAAAGAGAAGTGTCAGCTTTAGAACCCACAAAACCAAGTTGAAGGAGCTTGTCACTAAGTCTTGAAAACCAGGCCCTTGGAGCCTGTTTGAGGCCATAGATTGCCTTTTGAAGCTTGCACACATGTTTAGGGAAGGTAGAGTGAACAAAACCTGGTGGTTGCACCATATAAACATCTTCCGAAAGGAGCCCATGGAGGAACGCATTCTGGATATCAATCTGTTTCATGGACCAGCCAGCAGAATAAGCAAGAGATAGGACTGTCCGGATAGTTGTAGGCTTCACCACTGGGCTGTAGGTTTCTCCATAATCCACCCCGGCCTGTTGATGAAAACCCTTTGCAACAAGGCGAGCTTTATGTCTCTCAATAGAACCATCGGCTTTTCTTTTAAGTTTAAACACCCACTTGCATCCCACAATGTTTTGAGAAGGATGGGGGGGAACAAGTGACCAGGTCTGATTTTGAAGAAGTGCATTGAACTCGGTTTGCATAGCTTGTCGCCATTCTGGAATAGGAGCAGCATTGGAGTAGCAGGTTGGTTCAATATTGGCAGGAGAAGCTGCTGCCATGAAGGCCTGAGGAGCTGGATATCGAATTCTGCCATCTGTGAGCTGTCTTGGCTGCACAATATTGTTCATTGATCTAGTTCTCATAGAGTGTACCCGAGCAGGAGGCTGATCTGCAGAGGAAGTAGAACAGGGCATACTGGAAACTGCTGAAGAGGTATTGGAAACAGCAGGGGAGGCCTGGGAAGAAGACGATAAAATAGAAGGAGTGTCCGGGGGACATATAGTGGAAGAAGTAGGAGTAAACAAGGATGGAGGAAGCACAACAGGAAGGGAGACACTTGAAGATTCAGGTAGAGAAGAGCCCTTGGAAAAGGGAAACCGGTCTTCATGAAAGATGACATCTCTAGAGATGTACATCCGGTCGGATTCGAGATGGAGACATTTATAACCTTTGTGATGTTGACTATACCCGAGAAAAACGCACTCCTTTGACCGAGGAGAAAATTTGTGAGAATTATAGGGACGAAGATTTGGATAGCAAGCACACCCGAAGATTTTGAGGAAAGTGTAGTCGGGTGTTGTATGAAAAAGTTTTTCAAAGGGAGATTTATTTTGTAACACTGGAGTTGGCATGCGATTTATGAGATAGCATGAGGTAAGACAAGCTTCATCCCAGAATTTTTGAGGAAGATGACTGTCAGCGAGTAATGCCAAGGTGGTATCAATAAGATGCCTGTGTTTACGTTCAACACATCCTTGTTGTTGATGTGTATGAGGACAAGAGAGACGATGAGTAATACCAACAGATTGAAAATATGTATGAAGGTTACGATACTCACCACCCCAGTCAGATTGAACACTTATAATTTTATGATTAAGGAGGCGTTCAACCATGACTTGAAATATAAGAAAGGTGGACATAACATCAGATTTTGCTTGAATAGGAAAAACCCATGTATATCTAGTGAAAACATCAATGAACGAGACATAATATCGATTTCCATTAACTGAAATAGTTGGGGAAGGTCCCCATACATCGGAATGGATTAATTGTAAGGGCTTACAAACTTGAGAAATAGAGGGAGAAAATGGCAATTGATGTCCCTTTGCTTGAGCACAAGCTGAGCAAAAGGAATCAGCCTTATTGGAAATAACAGGAAGCTTAAACTGATCTAGGACACGATGGACAATGCGAAAAGCAGGATGACCTAAGCGCTTGTGCCAAGAGACCGGAGTGGTGCGTTCCCCAACAAGAGCTTGATTTATTGAAGGTGACGAACTCGAGGAAGACGGAAGCAACTGATAAAGACCATCTTTAAGGTGCCCGTGATGAAGGAGGAGCCCGGTGTGTTTGTCCTTGATCAAAAAATAAGAGGCGTGAAATTCAAAGAAAACGGAATTGTCAAGGGCAAATTTTCTGACAGATAGTAGATTTTTACAAATAGAGGGGACATGAAGAATTTGCTGTAAGATGAACTTACGACGAGAGAAAGGAATGGAAGCAGTACCAGTATGAGAAATATTCAAACCTGTTCCATCCCCTATGCGGATTTGGTCCTGGCCGTGATATTCTTCTTGAGCTATGTTGAGATTCTGAAGATGGTCAGTTAGATGGTGAGTGGCACCGGTGTCAGGATACCACAGTTCTTCAGCTGGCAAGGTAGGTGTGGAGTAATAACCTTGGGGATTGGAGGACTGGTACGGCTCGGACGGTTGAGACGACTCAGACTGGTCCTGTCGATAGTAGCAACGGACTGCTGTATGTCCGGGCTTGCCACAAATTTGGCAGATAGGTCGAGAAGAGGAAGCATCCGTGGAGAAATAGGAACCGCGTCCTCTGTTGTTGAAAGATCCACGTCCCCGGTTGGAGGATCGGCCGCCACGACCACGGAAACCTCGACCACGAGAGTTGGACGTGCGGGTGGTGATGTTCGCAGATGGTGAGGGAACATCAATGCTCGGAATTTGTTGTTCCAGGCGCATTTCGTGAGCAAGGAGGTGGCCGTAAAGTTCATCAATGGACAGTGGGTCGACTCTGGTTGTGACCGAAGTCACAAATGGATCATATTCGGAGCCGAGCCCTTTGAGAAGAAAAGAAACACTCTCAAAATCATTGAGAGGCTGTCCGGCTGCAGCAAGAGTATCACTGAGCGTCTTTATAGTCTGAAAATATTCGGTGATCGAGTTGGTGCCTTTCTTGACCGTTGCGAGCTGGAAGTAAATTTGCATGACCCGAGCACGAGCCTGAGAAGCGAACATGGTGAGCAGCGTGTTCCAGAGAGAGGAAGCCGAGGGAGAGCCGACTGCATGGACGACATAGGGCTCGGATAGTGTAGAAATTAAAATACTAAGGATCATCTGATCCCGTTGATTCCAGGCGAGGAAGTCTGGGTTGACGACGGTGGCGGGTGCTCCAGCAGCAGTGCTTGGGTTGGGAATCGTCTGGGCAGGCGGAAGAGAAGAGCCATCAAGGAAGCCATAAGCGTCTTGGCCTTTGATATATGCAAGGATCTGAGTTCGCCAGGCCATGAAGTTGCCTTTGGTAAGTTTGATGCTGAGGTTATGATTCATGTTTGGGACTGAAAAAGTAACAGAGGGTTGAGCGGGTGGTGGGGGATGTGCTGCCGATGTGGCAGAGGATTCGGAGTCGGAAGCCATAGATCACGACGTTAGTCGGTGATATGGCTCTGATACCATGATAGAACTAATGTTTTAGGCTGTTAAACCGTGCTCTATAGATGAGCTTTCATTGAATATATATAGGAGTATTACAAGAGATAAACATATACCAGGACTCCTATACATAATTGATCTAGGACTTCTCTAGCTCTCAAATAACTAGAATACAATTTATCTTAGAACTCTATCTTCAGATTAGGACTCCGGATAGGATTAGACCTCTATTCAATAGTCTTTGGATTATGTAGTGCCGCACAAGACTCATAAGCGGATTTGGAGTCTTGAGTTGTAGTTGTTATTGGAATTGTGTTAATAAAGGAAGAGTTCCTAAACTAGAATACATAATATCCTCACCATATCAAACCTACAACGGCTTGCATATTTCCTATTCCTCTCAATACACACCAACAGCTATATTGCCTATTAGGACAGGATACCTCTTACAATATTTAACCTATGTAATTATAGACTAAATCTTTGTAATTGTAGAATGCCATATACATGGCATCCTGTACAGCTCTATATATACAACATCAATATCAAAACCTAAGCATCAAGTGCTAAGGCCTTTTACCCTAATATTTTTTCAAGTTTACATGGTATCAGAGCCAAAGATCTTGAGTTTGAACCTAACTCCGTCATTTATTTCCCATTTCAATTAAATATTCCATGTATTAAGCCTCACCTATTAAAAAGAAGTCTGAGCCCACACGTAAGGGGGAGTGTTAAAGTATTAAGTGATTAAATTTACTTCTTTCTATCAGCTTAAGCTTTTGGGACAAGTGGTGAGTTAACACCTCAGGAGAACTCCAACTCACAGGGTTTTGCGACTCTAACTGAGCCGGAATCCTAGACGACCGCTGCTCCACCATCGGCTTTGGCATATTCCTAGGGCTCAATCTTCTCTCCTGGTCCGCAAAGAAACAACATATTGTTTTTAGATCCAGCACAAAAGCTGAGTATCGCGCCATGGCCCTTGCAACAGATGACCTCTACTGGCTCTGCATGCTCTTCCGAGAATTGCAGATATCTCTTACATCACCACCAACCATTTGGTGTGACAACTCAGGTGCATTGTCTTTGGCTACCAGCCCAGTCTCGCATGCCTGCACCAAACATATTGAAGTCGACGTGCATTTCATAAGCCTTTTACCCTTTCTAAGTTTACACTATTAGTCTCCCCTAGATGGGTTCTCGAGGAGTATAACAAATTGAGTAAACAGTAAAGAGATTTCAGCTCTCAATCCTGGACTATCCTAGAGAAACTCAAATTCCATGTATAGAAGCGCTAAAGGAATCCAAGTAACCCAACACCAAGGCCAACTGTCGAGTAAAGTTCTGTGAATGATTCTTGAGAGCAGCTTCTCGGCATCAATTATCATGCAAAAAATGAATCCATCCCCGATCTTGAAGGAAACAAAGTTGGAGAAATTCCCATAAGGCCATTGAGCTTCCTCTTAACCAACCCCTTGTTTGGATCCCATACTTTTCAACAATCACCTATCTCCATAGAGAAGACTCATCTTGCACGAATCTTTTAAGCCATTTACCAAATAAAGCTTTGTTGAACAACACGATATTTTTAACTTTCAACCCTCTAGGAACCGAGGAAAAGATAGTCTTCCAATTCACCAATTGAAACTTAGGCTCACCTCCTAGTCTATCCCAAAGAAAGCCTCTTTGCATACATTCCAATCTCCTATCTATACTGGCTAGTAACTGAAAAAGGGACAAAAGGTACGTAGATAAACTAGATAACGTACACTCGATTATAGTTAGACGACCACCCTGAGAAAAGTAGATCTTCATCCAACTAGCCATCTTTTTTTCCATTTTCTTAATGACCATTTCCCAAATAGCTTTTGACTTAAAAAAAAGCAGTCAGAAGAAGTCCCAAATGTTTCAAGGTTAGAGAAGAGATACTACAGCTGAGAATGTTTGCCAGCTCTTCTTGATGTGGTACCTGCACTGTGACTAATTCAGATTTTCCAATATTGACCTCCAAGCCTGAAATATCCTCAAAACACAAAAGAATGTGACCCAAAATTCGATCACGAGCCGCATCACACATAATAACTGTATCATCTGCAAAATGAATGATTGACACCCTGCCTAACTAAAATATAAGAATTTCTCCGCATGGATTTCTTGTTTTTGTTAAATGCCCTATTAATTCTTTCCATAAAGATGTGCTGTTGAAATCTCGTTTTTGTTATGCATTGGCTAGCTTGGAATTGCATTTCATGAAAATTATTGAACTTATTCTTTTTTCTTGACTGTTTTCACCTGCATGTAACGATAGGTTACAGCTCTATCTTTACTGAAAAATGAGCAGGGGTTGTTTGTGGTTAATAGACATGTCCTATTGCATATTTACTTGAAGCCTATGGATTCTTCTGCTTCATTGGCCATTTGTCATTGATCTTGCATGAGCTTAACTTCCTCGCGTTGTCACATAGAAAGTCATTTATGTGCATGGGTGGTGTCTGGGTTATTTATTAAATGGGCTTTAAGACTAAGTACGTTTTGTTTTGAAATGAGTTACGTTTAACAATTTATTGATAGGACCTGTAGACTTCTTGATTCTGTTTCTGCTAGGAAATATAAGAAACATATTTGAAGAATTGTTTTTTATTTTTTATTTTTTTTCCATTATGGTCTTTGTGTTTGTATAGAAATTTGAATTTACTTTTCTTGACTTCATGTTTGATCATTAATACAGTGCTAAACTTGTCCCAGGTACCTGCTTTACAAAGGTTTATGCAAAACCGTCGATCACAGCTTCAGCAGCATCCAGACTTCCACATTACCTCCTCAACCATCCTTGCATCGACTTTGCACATCACAAGATTGAACACAAGGAATCCCGGTTCAGTTAACACAGACTTGACCTCTGGGACTGGTTTGAGACCTGGATCTGACCCAGTGATGCCAGCCAATGGAGGAGTAGATGTTGCTGGGCTTCAGGAGCAATCAGAAAGCGAAAATGGGGCAGGGAATCCAATTCAGATGCCAGGACAAGCTAACCTTCAGCAAGCAGATAATGGTCCCAACCCTGGGGCTATGAATTCGTTCAGTTCGCTTTTGTTATGGATCTTAGGAGGTGCCTCTTCTGAAGGCTTCAACTCATTCCTTTCCATGTTCAGAGATGTGAGAGAGCAAGGACAAGTTTTTGCCGAATCCCCTGGGCAAGACAACCGTGCAAATCAAAATGCGCATTAGTGTTGGAACGCTACCTTTAGTGTTAGATTGTGTAACATGTTCATGTTTAATAGTATAGCACAGAGTTTACTGGATCTTCTTGTTTGTACAGAAATGATTGATACATGTTATAGGCCAAACCCTGTTAATTCGTCCATGGAAGCAAAAAAGAAAAGAAAAGAAAATCAAAGAAAAAGCTTACATTGCATGTGTTGCATTCACATTACATACAATGGGTGGTACATGACTGTGACATCTTGTTTGAGATGTGGTAATATTATTGAAGTAAGGATCCAACTGACAATGGTTGAATTTCAAGAGAGAAGATGCTTGTATTGAAGGGGTTGTTGTGTGGTTACTGGTTAGGGTGGGTAATTTTTTTGCGTTTTATTCCAAAACCTCCTATCAAAAGAGAAATTGATTCTATTTTCTGAAGAATAGATGGAGCTAAGGGTGAATTGAGAAGGTGGCTGAGGGAGTTGCCAAGTTGGTAGAATGCCATTGATTTTGAAAATCAAAGAATGAATTAAGGAGACCTCTAGAAAGTAGAAAGAGTTACGGAGGTAATTTAGTGATTTTTATAAGTTGTGGTAATTTGGTATTTACAGTATTTTAGAGATGGGCATTACCGTATTTTAACTTTTGTTATGATTTACTTAAAAAAAATAAAATAAAATTATGATTTAGCCCATTTGCTTAGAATGTTGTGTTGGAAAATGTTTAAGCTAAATTAGCAAATATTTTTTATATTTTCATTCAACATTTATTGCCGAAGAGAAGCTAGGGAAGAAAGAAGTATGTTTGAATAGACAACCTTTAGGGATGGATTGAGATTCAAACACAATTACACCTAATTTACTTGCCCATATTATGAGAGGTGATTCCCGTACATCACATGTACAACAAGTGTACAACACCCCACTCACATGGGGTGGGCCCCACAGTGTGTGGAGTCCACCCCATGTGAGAGGGGTGTTGTACACTTGTTGTACATGTGATGTACATTTATCATTTTCCCCATATTATTTGTAAATTTGGCATGTAATTGTGAGAGCTTTTATAAGGTCTACTTTTTCAAAGCATGGTTTCTCTGGAGGGGGTTGTTCTAGTAGAGCTAGTGCTCTCAACTCTACATGCGGTTCCCAGGCTATTTCTCCTATGGAGTGGTCTTTGTTTTGGTCTTCGATAGGATCCGGGGACAAGGGGGAAGAGGATAAAATTGTGGCTTTCCTATCTGCCCTTGATGAGGAACATAGGAGGTGGGATAAGATTGAGAGGTGTGAGCTTTAGTTGCTTAGGGTTGTGTTGTTTTGTGGGCTGTTTGCGTAGGGTCAGTGGTGAGGCTGTTACTTCTTGTATACTCCGTATGTATTAGGGGTGTCTTAAGCTGTTTTTTTAATAAATTTGCATTACTTATAAAAAAAAAAAAAAAAAGGGTCTACTTTTTCTTTTTTTCTTTTTTTATAAGTACAACAGTAACAAGCATACAAAGCTTACATGAGCAAGAATTCAAGGAACTTTAAAGGAGAATGAAAAATCCATTCCAAAACAGAGAGGAATGGACGAACAAAAAGGTGTAAAAGACAAAACAGAGGTGGGAATGCAGCTAGAGGTAAATCTAGTCGCGGCCCAATCAGCCACATAGTGGGCGCAGAAGTTTGCACTTCGGTTGATGTTACTAGCAGACCAGCTTGGAGTGGATGATATAGTTGAAAAGAACTCCGATATGATGGACGAAATACGCCAGTCTTGAGTAATCCCTTATTAATTGCAAGGTTAACTGTCAAGGAATCCCCTTCAAAAATTACATTGGACAATCCCATAGATGAGCACAAAGTGGCTGCAAGAAGAGCTGCGGTTGCTTCTCCATACAAAGGGGTGCATAAAGGACTGATTCTCATCAATACTTGAATAATAGCACCCGTAGAGTCTCTACAAACTGCTGCCTGAGCTGAGAAATTCCGACGGATAGCTGTATCATAGTTAATTTTGAAGCAAAGAGGAGCAGGCTTAGTCCAGATCTGACGAACAGGAGAAATTTTATTTGACCAAGCCTGAAAATGTGTCCGTGATTTACGGTTAACATCAGCGGAGATTGATAAAGCATTCGGAATCCACCCATCATGATGAGCTTTGTTTCGAGAGTACCAGATACTATCACAAGCTACCATTGCAAATATTTGGAATAGATGAAAATCGGCAGGCGGAATACCTAATATTCCCGGATGAAGAATAATATTTAGCCAATCAGAAATATCAGAGATACATAAGGCAGTAATATCCAAAGGCCAGAAAGAGTTCCGCCAAATGACCTTCGCAACAGGGCATGAGAAAAAGAGGTGGAGCTGCGAATCTGTTGAAGCAGAGCATAAAGAGCATGAAGAATCCCTTTGAGTAGTTATAATTGACTGTGCAATTCGATCCTTGGTGGGGACAATATTCCAGGTCATTTTCCAGAGAAAAAGTTTGAGTCTATGATTGAGCTTCAGCTTCCACAAACCTTTCCAACTGCTAGAAGAAACATGCGAGACAGGAGTGGATCGAGAGGAAGAATACAAATGATGAGCTGTCTTGGAAGAGAAAACCCCTGAAGCCGATGCAGTCCAGATAAGAGAGTCAGACAAAGCTCGAGTCGAGATCTTAAGAATTTCTGTAACTGTTTCAGGAGCAAAAAGAAAGTGTAGCAGTGGTACGTTCCAAGTTAAAAACTGCGGATGGATAAGATTCGAAATCACCAACGGGTAATCGAAGCAGAGTCGCGGAACTCGAGGAACAGGTTGAAAATTGGTTAAAGTAGGAATCCACGGCGAATTCCAAATAGCCAGAGAACTTGATGCATGAGGTACATAACAGGCACCTAATTTAAGCAAGGGCACAACAGAAGTGATGCCATTCCAGATATAGGAACCAGTGGTTAGGGGGCAGGAGAGTAGAGTTCCATATTTAATGTATTTCTCCTTGAAGAGAGGGATCCAAAGTGCATCATGATTAACAAGAATCTTCCACCCAAGTTTAGCAATAAGAGAGACATTGATATCTTTCATCAAACGGAAGCCCAAACCACCCTGATCTTTGGGCACACAAATCGATTTCCACGACTTCAGAGAGAGATTATGAGTTTTATTAACCGGGAAACCCCACCAAAATTTCCTGAAAGCAGCATCTAGACGATTGCAGAGGATATCAGGGAACATAAAAGAACTCATTGCATAAGAAGGGATTGAAGAAGCTACCACTTTAAGCAAAACAGATTTCCCAGCCTGTGATAAAGTTTTAGATCTCCATCCTTCAATTTTCCCCTTGACTTTGTCAAGAATATCCAAAAAATGATATTGTTTAGAACGGCCAAAGAACATAGGAAGGCCCAAATGTTTAGCAGTATTAGGAGTATTAGCATAGGGGATAATATCCAGAATACTAGCTTTAGTAGATTCAGTAGTATTAGCACTGAACAGGATATTTGACTTTTCCATATTAACCGTTTGTCCCGACCAAAGACTATATTTAGTTAAACAATCCTTGATAATATCAGCTTCCGAAGAGGTGGCATGTGTAAAGATAATCAGATCATCAGCAAATAGAAGATGATTAAGAGGGAAGCATCTCCTTGAAATCTTAAAACCCTGTAGACTTTGATGAAGGAGTCTGAAAATTACCTCAGTACCCAAAATAAAGAGAAAAGGAGACAGTGGATCACCTTGACGTAAACCACGAGAAGGCCGGAAAAGACCAAAAGGGGATCCATTCAGTAGAATTGAGAAAGAAGAAGTTGAGATACAAATCCGGATCCAATTAATCCAAATTGGATGAAACCCCAATTTCTCCATGATAATAAAAACACAGCTCCACTCCATTTTATCAAAGGCCTTTTCCATGTCAATATTTAAAGCCATTAATCCACCTCTTCCCCTCTTATTCTTGAGAGAGTGTAGCATCTCATGTGAAAGAATAGAATTATCCTGAATATGACGACCCGGCACAAAAGCAGTTTGAAATGGAGAAATAATCTTCGATAAAAGTGGCTTGAGTCTGTTGGCCAAGAGCTTTGAGATAATTTTGTAAATAATGTTACAAAGGCTAATAGGTCTAAAATGATGAACAACAGAGGCGTCCAATCGCTTTGGAATTAAAGCAATAAAAGTATGATTTTGTTCTCTTAGCAAAGTGTTAGAATCAAAAAAATTACCGACAGCCAGCAGAATCGTAGTCTTTATACATTCCCAATACTTGACATAGAATAAAGCAGTGAACCCATTAGGACCAGGCGCTTTTTCCTTACCCAAACTAATCAGTGAAGCAAAAATCTCTTCCTCCGTGGGAATAGCACACAACAGATTATTGTCAGTATCCGTAATAACTGGATTAAAAAGATCCAATAGGGCAGGAGTAAAAACCGGATTAGTGGAAGTAAACAACTTCTTAAAATGTGTAACGAAAGAGATTCCAATATCAGCCCGGTCAGAAATCCAGCCCCCACCTGGGGTTTGTAACATAGAAATAAAATTACGCCGACGACGGATAATAGTGCTAGTGTGGAAAAATCTGGTATTCAAATCTGTTGTCGTAAGCCATAATTCCCGAGATTTAGTCTTCCAAAGGGACTCCTCCTGAAGAAGGTATTCATCCAGCAATGATTGAAGGTGAAGTTCTGTAGCTAAATTAGCATCCGAGGGAGGGGCCTGTTGAACCTTATCAAGCAAAAGAAGAGTTCGATCCACCTTAGATTTAATTTTCCCAAAAAAATGCTTATTCCAAAATTTAATAGCCTCCTTTGTTAGCTTAAGTTTTTTTGTTAGACAGTAAGAAGGAGAACCAGCTATAAAAGGGGACCAAGCTTCTTCAATAACAATACCACATGTTGGATCCCTAGTCCAAAACGCTTCAAAACGAAACGGGCGAGGAAGGGACGGTAATATTGGACTAGTATTTAAAAGAACGGGACAGTGATCAGAGCTATGTGCTGGGAGATGAACAACCGAATACGATGGAAAAAAATGAATCCAGTGACAATTTGCAACACCCCTGTCCAGCCTTTCCTTGATTAAACCAGAGCATTGGTGATGGTTAGACCATGTAAACGGATTACCACTAAAGCCCAAATCAATCATACCAAATCCATCCATGAAATCCGCAAATAGGCTTGGAGAGAAAGAGTCAAATGCTCGACCCCCAAATTTATCATCAGGAGAGGTAATAGAATTAAAATCCCCAATGCAAACCCACGGATCATTATAAGAAACCCCCAGTGTATTCATAGCCTTCCAAAAAGCAGAGCAAAGATTCTTGTATGGAGGCCCATAAACAAAGGTAAGCATACATTTAATAAGCGGAGTATCCGAATAGTGCCAAACACATATAATATTACAAGTGACATAAAAGCTAACAATATTTACATCCGGTTTCCAAGCAAGAACAAGGCCTCCTTGCGAGCCAGAGGGAGGAGCATGAACCATCAAAGTGTACCCCAGTTGATGCAAAATAGGGGAAGTAACAAAAGGAGCAGCCTTAGTTTCTGACAAAAAAACAACATCTGGATTATGTTTCCTAATAAGAACCCTAAGACTGCGAATTGTAGAGGGTTGTGACAGCCCTCTACAATTCCAGGAAAAAGTTATCATATATCAGGAGGGGGCATGGCCAAGCCAGCCGCCTCAAAGGGAGCAGAGGTGTTAGCCACTGCAAGAGATTCTGCTTCCAACAAAAGCAATTGTGTTACACTCCTAGATTTTTTCCCTGCCTTATACACCTTCCTAGGCAAAGGTGCAGTTGAAGGTTGTAAGCCCATAGCATCAATCCGAGTAGATGGAGACGATTCTGCAACAGAGGATTGTGCCAAAGTAAAAGGAGCCAAATCTGAGGGACCCGAAACCCTTAGCACAATTGGTGTCGATGGAGCTGCAGGGGAGTTCTTCAACGCAGACAGGGAGTGAGCTGCAAGGTTCATCCTATCCTGAGTGGTCATGCTTAATTTCTTCGATGGCTTAGGGAATAGTTCGGAAATATCAGAAACCGCAACCCTTTTATGTCTAAAGACCTTACTCAACTCGGAAAGGGGGGAGGGATACACAGTAGCATCATCCAATTTCTGAGCATTCAGGCCAAAAGATTTCCCATGGTCCATCGTAGCAGTATTAGTCCTCTGAAAATGATGAAGGCGAGGGGAAGACCTAGAAGGCCGAGAGTGGGACGGCTTGATAATACTGGGAATTTTGTAGGCACTAGGGTTTTGATTCGGGAGAGGGGAAGGCTGTGCAGTGGATGGTGGAAGGGAAACAATAGGGTTAGTATAAACTTGTGGTTGTTTAGACATGGGCAGATTCTGTAAGTCCGGGTGATAGGTATGCAGAGAAAATCCATGCGATCCAATATTATCAGTGAAAAAAGGAGAGGATGAAGGCTGGCTTATAGGTAGATCATGAGGCAGGGCAGGAGAAGGTAGCAGTGGTTCAGAGGCCCGATTGGAGACATCAGGCAAAAGGGAGCTAGGGCCCTGATAGAAATGCAGTGCCGATGGTCCAAACAGAGTGAGGCCCGAAGATGAGTGACCCATGACACCCGTCAATTGCTGGGCAAGCTGCAAGTGGCCCGAAGAGCTAGTCTGATCGGTTGGACCCTGAATAATTGGCCCAGTGATGGATGGGCCCAAATGAAGAGGAGACAACCTTGATGGCCCAAACCCCGGTGGGCAGTCTGTTGTTGAAGATGGCAAATATCGGGCGTCAAGATAAGCCGACTGAGGGGGGATATTTCCTGGAGGGGGGATATTTCCTGGATCTTGAGGGTAGACCAATTTTTCCTTACCCTTTGGACACATGTCCCCAGCAGAATGGGAAGACGTGGCAAAGGGATGGCCAAGCGATCCAAAAAAATCCCTGCCATGCTGCACAGGTGGTGTATCACTGAAGAGAGAACCATGGCGTCGGCTACTGTGGGAAACCTCCATTGGAGAGTGTAAACCAGAAGAAAAATCATCAGAACCACGCAAAGATGTTGAAGAGCCAGCTGAAGGAACATGAGTTGGGCGTGTTGATGGAATGCGAGTGCTAGGATAAACATACCCACGGAGGGAATGAGCATACAACTCTTGCTGATTAGGGCGCAAAGGACCCGGGCAGAAATTCTTCCTATGTCCAATTAAGCCACAGTAGACACTGTAATCGGCCAATCGCTCATATAAGAACTTAATCCAAATAGAGGAAAGTCCTTGGCGCGGAAGAAAAAACCCCGGATGAAGAGGAACTAAAATATTGACTACAATTCGGATACGGAGGTGATGATGAGCAATAATTCCCTTCTTATCACCATTTTCAACATTTAACACCTCCCCAATAAACTTCTTCCCAATCTTAATAGCGTTAACGACAGTCATATTCTGCAGAGGTAAACCATGGACCTGCACCCAAAAAACACAAGTGGAAAGATTAACCTCTTCAATGGCTAATTCCTGTGGCCATGGCTTAACTACCAACAAGGCCCCCTTGACATTCCATGGACCACCGTCCATGATCTTACGAACCAGAACCGCAGAGGAAACAGTGAACAAAAGGCGGTCACCAGGGAGAGGATCAACCGTAAATAAACCAACAAACTTCCATGCATGAACAAGAAAATCCCGTACTGTATGCACAGATGGCGGATTGGGTGAAATGAGACGGCCAAGTAAACGAAAGCCATCAGAAGAGGGGAGAGCAAGAGGGACTGTTTCCAGGGAAAAAGGGTCCTCACAGTTGAGGGCCTCAGTAGCCGCAATAAGGGCTTTCAGCGAAGCAGAAGCAGAGGACATGATGTAAGGTGGGGCAGAGTCGTTTATTGGATAGTAACAGGTGAAAAGGTTAGAGAGCTGATGGTGAGGTGAAAGAGAAAGGTGAGAAAAACATAGAAGAAAACAAAGATGGGTGAAGAGTAAAGTGGCAAAAGTATGTGTTTCTGTTTCTTTTATATATATATATAATAAATGCAGGCACACATGCTCCACTTACACTCGAGAGACGCACCCATCATTTAATTTACTTAGAACTATAACAAGGGATTTGATTCTGGTACAACATCAATACAACAACTGTAAAACAACCCCTCACATGAGGGTGGATCCCACATAGAAATATAACAAGGGATTTGATTCTGGTACAACATCAATACAACAACTGTACAACAACCCCTCACATGAGGGTGGGTCTCACATACTGGGACCCACCCTCATGTGAGGGGTTATTGTATAGTTGTTGTATTGGTATTATAAATCTAACATTTTTCATATAACAATCCGCAACATTGGAAACGCGGGTCATGCACATATATATTTTATTAATTGTCATGGAAGTGATGGCAAAATATTATATACTTAATTGCATTGGCAACTAGCAATATTCATATGCAGTACTTTTACAAGTTCAACCGTTCACAAATTATTCGAGACTTGCTTAAACATAACTCTTCACAATTCTCTACTGGACGTGTGGGAAGCACGTACCATTTTCACTCCATTATGATTATTTTTCTTGGAGGACAAAACAATTGAAGAAATATTTCTTGGAAAAGATCCCCAATCCCAGGTTAAAATTGAGATAGTTTTTATTTTTATTTTTATTTATTTATTTTTTTTTTTTATATATATATAAAGTCCTCCTCGTTGTTGTTGTGTTTATTGTAGATTTGTAGTTGTAGACCTTTTACCCTTTCACCGCTGCGCCATAGTTGTTTGCAGACGGCTCCGTTGAACAATCCAAGGATGGCAACAGCGGCAGCTCAGCGTCTCCCATCAATTACTATCACTCAACGGCGCCCCTTGCCGTCGTTCAGGTCTCAGCAGCTCCACCGAGACGGTGCGTTGTCTTGGAAGAAGAAGGTGACGTGGGCGAAGAAACTGAGTCTCTCATCCACAAGCCGTACTACTCACTTTGCCGCCTTACCCTTCGACCTCTCACCACCTCCCATCGATCACGACCTCCTCGTATGCGCCCTCTCTCTCTCTCTCTCTCTCTCTCTCTCTCTCTCTCTCTCTCTCTCTCTCTCTCTCTCTCTCTCTGTGGCTCTGATTTAGTTTTGCAGTTGAGTCCATTTGTTTTTGTCCTTTTCCTCTACTCATGAACATCCAAACTGACCATTTATGCAATCCCTATCTTGCAGGAGACTGCGACAATTGCAGGTGCAAAGGTTTCTGATGATGGCGTTATTGAAACATTTAACAATGATGATGAAGCTTTAGATGCCGTTGATAATGGGGTTGTGGTGCGTATTTTATTTTCTTAAAATTCGAACCCAGTGCCTAGTTTTTTTTTCTTCACAATATTCCTAATTTGTGTATCTATGCCAATTACATGTTTATATGATCCTCATTCTGTTGCTGTGGTATTTTTGTGAAAATTGAATATGACTTGGATCCTCATACGGTAGTGTTTGTAGGGTAAGAAATGATGAAGTAATATCTTTGACTAATTACATTCAACTTCCTCGATGAATTCACCCAACATGCTTTTCTACAAATTCCAAACTTTCTAGAGTTGCCAATAACTTGCATTTTCAGGTTTGAATTTTTTAGGTTTTGTTCTTGCTTGTCATTGCTGTTCCAAGCATTATGTCGCTACAATTGATTCTTGCTCCTATACTACTGAGAAAGAAGAAAGCTTCTTGTCTTCAGGATTTGCTCCTATATATCGGGTCTAGTACCTTCTTCACTGGTCCCTCCCCTCTCTTCTTTGGAGTTGCTGAGCCAGGGCCTTGGTTCACTTGCCCTGGATCTAGTTTTTTGTCCGTGACTTCTCAGGGGTCTTGGGTTCTTCGCCGCAAGCTCCTCACGCTTGGAAAGCAGGCTGTGGGTCAGCTTTTCTTGGTGTTTCCTCAGGGGTAGAAGAGTTGGGTGAACGACTTCATCTTTCCATGATGTCGGAGTCTGGGTACCTATCTATCATTTGGAGTCTAAGTTGGTGATGAGGTATTCTTGTAAGTGAAAGGATGCGCATCTGAACAAGTTTTTGTTAGTTGAGTCTTTGGTGGCTATCACTGCCTCTCCTTCTCCGCTTGGCCATCATCCTTTGCCGCCTTTGGAGTCCATGGCAGTTAGGAAGCCTTCAGTCCACTTTTGTCGGCGTGGGTTCCTTCTTCTGCACAGCCGTTCTCCCCCGCTGGTTGAGGTGGGTGAATCTTTGAGGGAAGGTGTTTCTAAAGAGGTTGTAGGTTCTCCCGGGGCCGTGTTCGATGCCGCGATGTGCCTTCAAACTGTGGGGATTTCCTTTGAGGGGAACGTAAAAGGTTTTTTGGATGTTATGACTCAAGTGGTTGAGGGGCAGCGTCTTGAGGTCCCAGTCTCCACTCCTAAGGTCCCAGTCTTGGTTCTACTTTGGGCAAAAGCAAGAGGGTTACTGAGATGTAATGTTATAGAGGGTTTTTGGTTTTTGTTGGGGTGCTTTGGGTTTTCTGCTGCGGTTGGGTCTTTTTGGGTTTTTTTTCTTGTTTCTCGTCTTTTTGCTCTTTGGTTTTGCGTCCTTTTGTATACTCCCTGTATCATCAGGGGCACTTTCATCTTTTATAAATTTCTCTTATAAAAAAAAATGAATTTCCAAGACACCCTTTAACATACGTTTCTTTGGGTTTATTCATATTGTAAATTTTCTAATACACTTCCTTTGTCACAAGCTAAGAACTACATCTACCAAGTATTCTAGCATGAAAGTCTTAATTGTTTTTTCATAAATAATTCATTTTATTGAAAAGTACAGAGGGGCGTAACCCTAGTATATAGGATGTATACAAAGATAAGGCCCCACTAAGAGGAGGAATTTTGAAGTGAAGTCTTGTTATAAAGCTTTAGTTTGTCACGAGACGACTTCCTTTCCTTGGAAGAGTATATGGCGTGTCAAAGCTCCGAAGCGGGTTGCGTTCTTTGTCTGGACAGCGACTTTAGGGAAGATTTTAACTCATGACAATTTACGTAGGCGTGGTGTTGTGGTGGTAGAGTGGTGTGTTATGTGTAAGAAGCATGGGGAATCCGTTGATCATCTTCTTCTTCATTGTGACGTGGTTCGGATTGTTTGGAGTTCTTTTTATAGATTGTTTGGGGTGGAGTGGGTTATGCCTAGTAGTGTTGTGGATTTATTGAGTGCTTGGGGCACTTTCCTGGGTCGTGGTTCTGTTCACCGTATTTGGAAGCAGGTTCCTCTATGTGTCTTGTGGGGCTTGTGTGAGAGAAATTCTAGGCTTTTTGAGGATGTGGAGGTACAGGTTGGGGCTCTTTGTAGAAATGTGCTTAATATGCTATATCTTTGGGTGTCGGCGCATAGCTCGGGTAGTATGCCGTACGCTGATTTTTTACTTTCTTGTTCGTTTCAGTCCTCTTTTTAGGGGCTCCTTTGTATACTTCATGTGTACTAGGGTTGCGCCCCTCTGCGCTTTTTAATGAATTCTTACTTAACAAAAAAAAAAAAAGAAGGTGAAAAGAACAAAACTCCACAAAAAGAGACAAGTTAGAAATTAAAGAAATATTAAAGCCCTTCTCCAATTAAAAAGGGATTTGACCAAAATATTCTTGATCTCGTCCTTCGACTTTTCATGATCTTCAAAACATCTGTTATTCCGCCCTCTCCATATGGTCCACATTAAGCACAGTGGGGCTATTCTCCACACAACTAGAACTAAACGAGTGCCCACCTGACTTATCCAACATGCTAACAGATCAACCACCCTTTCAGACATAACCCATATAACATCAAAGAGTCAAAAGCGCACTCGATAAGTTCAGTGCCACTTCGCAATGAAGAAGATGATCTATAGATTCTTCGCTCCTCTTACCCATGCAACACCATCCCACTACTATAACTCCTCTCTTTCGTAGATTATCCAAGGTTTGGATCTTCCCAAGAGCTGCCATCCACACAAAAAAACTCACACGTAGAGGTACTTTAACTTTCTAGATACTCCTCCAAGGAAAAGAAAAAACCCCCGAAATAGATAACTCATGAAAAAACATCCGCACCTTAAACTTCCTTTTTGAAGGAATCCACCGAATACAATCCTCCCCACCTTGTCTCCATTTGAGAGAATACAACATCCCAAAAAAGGCAAGCACCACCTCTACCTCCCAATCTTGTACAGCTAGTTAAAAAGGAATGTTCCAATGTATAACACCATTGGAAACCTACAAATTATCCATGACCCTCGCCTCCTTACATTGCGGGATATGAAATAACCTCGGAAAGGCGTCCTTCAGAGAATGATCACCACACCAAACATCATGCTAGAAGCTAATTTGAGAACCATCTCCTACTTGAAATATAATAAATCTAGAGAAAACTCGCCACCCCCGCCTAATATGTTTCCACACTCCACCAAAAAGCCCCTCAACTTCCTTAGTACTCAAACCTCCATTCAAACAACCATTTTTTGCTTCCACAACCAAACACCAAAATGCTTCCCTTTTTGTAGCAAAACTCCATAACCATTTACCCAACAATATTTGGTTAAACTTACTCAAGTTTTGAATACCCAACCCACCAAACTGCATAGGAGAACAAATTTGAGACCATTTAACTAAATGGAACTTAAACTCCTCATTTAGACCACCCCAAAAGAAATCTTTTTGAAGTTTCTCTAACTTGTTTGCCACACCCAAAGGAATAGGGAACAATGATTAAAAAAAATAAAAAAAATATGTGGGTAAATTATACAATGTACTTCTAATCAACGTCAACCGCCCTCCCTTTGACAAATAAAGCCTCTTCCAACCCGCCAACTTTGTTTCCATATTCTCAACAATACCATTCCATTTAGTAGAAGACTTATAAGGCGCCCCAAACGGAAGACCCAAATACTTCATTGGTCATCATTGAGACTATCCATAAGCCCTTGTTCAAAAATGAAGTCTGAAAATTCCCCCATAGATGATGAATATCGGTTATCTCCTAATCTCTCGCTCAGATAACGAATGATATTAAAGTCCTCCAATGCTCCAAGGCTTTTCCCACCAACTCATGACTCCAACCAATTCATCCCACAGAAGTTTCCTTTCTTGATCATCATTGTGGCCACAGTCACACTACACACTTGCGGAGACCCATTCAAAATTATCACTAACACAGAGAAAGGAGCATGCACTAATAAATCTCCCCTCACAAGCCTCCATCTTTTCCACGACCCTTCTATCCCACATCAGCAAAATACCTCTGGAGGCACCTCTTGACCCTAAAAAGTACCAATCCACACGAGCACAACTCCACCAACTTTGTACCACCTCCCCGTTAATAACTTGAAGTTTGGTTTCCTGTAAACACACAATATCCACCTTCCACACCCCTCTGAGTCCCTTAATCTGCATCCTCTTCTCCTCTACATTCAGTCTCCTCACATTCCAAGATAAAATTCTGGCCATCATTAAGCACGCGAAAGCCCCTCCCCTTTCCGTTATCTTTTGTTGTTGTCCCTCTCTTTGCATCATAGTTGGTAGAACATGCCAATCACTGTAATTCTCTTTTTCCTTTGATATTTGTCTTTGCCAAAACTTTTGAAGAACTAGCCATACTACTATCCTTCCTATTTGCTTCAATAACTGTAAATAGTGCCAGCATCTGCTCATACCCCTCATACGACAAGCCTACCACATGGTAGCAATTCTTCACCCTCTCGAATACCTTGTGGGTCCCATAGCTTATTTGTATCTGTACCTACCATAATCCAGCCCCTACTTAATAACCGGCCCAATTCAATCTGCTTCAGACATCTGGCGATTTCATTTTCAAAGGAAACCAAAATTTCCTTTAAAGCCTATACATTACCTTCCATAACGTTCTTCACTAGAATTAACCCAGCTTGATCAGCGGGATCTACGGGAATAAAAGTCCCCTCCTGCTTCTTGGTATCTTCACTTTCAATACTGGGCTTTTTTTCAATCTTTCCCTTACCACCCTTGCTCTTCTCCTATATTTCCTTGGTTAGCCCTTTCACTGCCACTGCTTCCACAAATGTCCGATGTCCCCACTCCACTACTCGTGGTTGCCCCTTTGTAGGATCAATTTCCGGGTCGACGATCCCTGTCTGCTCCACGTGCTTTACCAACCTCCGCAACTGCAAAACACAACATCCCCAACCAATAGTATCATGGCCCTCTGGTGTAATTACGTAATTGTGCCTCCCTCCACCGCCATACTCTGTGAGTTCCATAAATGTCCAGACAACTCTACGAGTCCTACATAACTCCACCGACAAAGCTCCAATCAACAACTGCTCCATCATTTTAAGGAACTAAACCATACTTTGAAAACCCATACCACCGACCGAAAAGTCCCTCTACTCCACTCGGCTAGTCGAAAACCACCATTCCCAACTCCCGACCAGACCTCATAAGACTTCGATTCAACGTAAAAATAACCAAAATAACCCATCAGATGCTAATGAACTAATGTAAGAAAACCCCACAGTAATATTAGAGGCTTGGTCGGAAGCCTTAATTATAGAGAATATATGTGGTCTTTTGCATGGAATTCAGCAAACTTCTTAGCAATTTCATGTTACCTATCGAAAAAAAAAAAAAGAGTTAAAAACACGTTTTTTTGTTTTTTTTTTGTTTTAAAAACTCAGTACCTATTCCTTTACTCACATATCCACTGAATCTGACGGTCTCTTTGAGTTAAGATTGCCCGAGAGCATTTTTGCTTCACATTTACTGAATTTAACATGGCTAGTTGATCTGCATGCAAATAATTTTGATGTTTATGCTGCCATTGGAGTCGCCTTATCAAATGTAAACGTCTTCTTTTAGAAGGTTTATTGTGAAGTCTGGTGGTTCTCTATGAGCATGTATGAAAATGGTGCAAATAAAGTGAATTTTATTTTGTAATGTTACTTAGCCAAAAAATGAAAAGTACTTTGAAATGGCATGTTAGCAGTTATTTCCAAAGAGAGAGAAAAGAAAAAAAGCCTGTTTGTTGAGGAGGGAAGCATATTCCCATACTGTTGTGTTTGTGTTTTTAGAAATTGGTAGGGCGTTTTCTATCTTAGGGCGACGTTGTCCCACTGGAGAAGGTCATTTTGTCTCGTCCTTTTTTGGGATGGAGATGTAGTTTAATGTTTTGGTCGTGGTTTTTCTCCGGAGAAGGACACCCAATCTAGAACGAATGTTTTCACGACCCTAGGTGAAAATAGTTTTTGTTCCAGTGTGGTCAAGCATGTAGAGGAGAAGTTTGCTGGTTGCCAAGCAAGGGAGGAGAGTAGATCTGGTGCCAAAGGAGATGATGCTGGTGGAATAAACGTTGGTTGCACTCAGTGGCTTGCAGCGACAGTGGTAGGAGGATTAACCGCTACTAACAGTTGTTGAAGGGCTGGGCTTTGCTCTGGAAAAAGGGGTATCGGAGCATCGGAGATCAGGAGCACTGATGTACCTGCCTGTGAAGGAGCAGTTACTGGCCAGGTTAATTCCTCCATAACGGCTGCGAGAATACATCAGAATTGTTCTGTTAGAAATGCTTTTGGTGGGGCCATCACCGATCTATGCGGCATGCTGTCCCAATTGCCCATGATGCGTTACAAGTAGCCTACAGGTGGTAGTTCCAAGTGGTAACAGTTATAAGTGGTAGTTTCTAAGGCACTTGATGCGGTTAGTAGACTACAGGTGGCACAACAGGTTGTTTCAACTTGGTTTTGTGTTCATGATATGGGACATTTCCAATGTGGAGATTTTTCGGGAGATAACCATGGCGATCTTTTCTATCTTGTTTTTTGGTTTGTATGTTATTAGTTACTTATGCAGTCTGCTCTGTTGGTTTTAGTTCAAACCTGGTCTGTAAAAGTTATTTATAGCTCAAAATGTGTGCCCTCTCCTAAATCTTTATTGATATTCATGTAATGTAGAGGCATCTTCTGTTGTCTAGGTTATTTTTTAGCAGCTGTGGTCTGTTATGGTCTGAGTCTGACTTTGCATTGGCGGAGAAAACTCAATTTCCTGCCTCTGACTTAGTTTATTAGAGAGTTGTTGTAACCCTGAACATTAGACCGTTTGGTCTCATTTATATATATTGGAAGGGATCTTTTAATAAAAAAAAAAAAAATGTTACCTTTGTTTTAAAGAGTTTTAAACACTTTTTTTTTTTTTTTAATTTATAAAAGAAAAAAAACTCAGTACCTAGTCCTTTACCCACATATCCACCGAATCTAACCGTCTCTTTGAGTTAAAATTGTCTTAGAGCATTTTAGCTTCACATTTACTGAATTTAACATGACTAGTTGATCTAAATGCAAATAATTTTGATGCTTATGCTGCCATTGGAGTTGCATTATCAAATGTCAATGTCTTCTTTTAGAAGGTTTATTGTGAAGTCTGGTGGTTCTCTATGAGAATGTGTGAAAATGGTGCAGATGAAGTGAATTTTATTTTGAAATGGTACTTGGCCTGAAAAAGAAAATTTTAAAATGGCATGCTAGTTTAGTCACTTTGAATAATAGCTGTGACTCCCTTCTTTCATTCTTTGTTCAAATAGATATAGTTATGACACACTTGGAGATATGTTGGATGGTCTACTATTTAATACCCCAGTAATGGAAAAGAGTTAGGGGTTGGTTTGTTTTGTGGGATGTTGTTTGGGGTGGGTCGGTGTTGAGGTGTTTGTTTCTTGTATACTCCATGTGTACTTGGGGTGCCTTACGCTGTTATTTATAAAATTTGCACTTACTTATCAAAAAAAATAAAAGATTTATTGTTAACCAAGACACTACTTAGTTTCCATGAAGCAACAAATCAAAAATATTCTGAAGAATTCATAAAATAAGAATACAAATTTGTTTAGCTCTGGGCTTGCCAAAGCAGTTAATACTATCAGGCATTCATAGGCTAGGCTTAGGCTTGGGCTTGGTCAGATGCACCAGCTAATAAAAAATAGGTGCTATTGGCTTAATGCTTTAATCCATGAAGTTCTTTGGAATATTTTGTAACGAAATTCATTACGAGTTTCATAAGACTGTATGCAGTCTTTTAACTTTCTTCTTTTAGTGAGCTTGTGGCGATTTACTGTCTGACTTTTAACTTTTCTTCAGTATGTAGCTATTAATTGTATGGTCTTATTTTGTTTCTTTTATGACATCTGATTTCTTAGGTTGTGGACCTTTCACATTTTGGCCGGATAAGAGGTACATGCTCTTTTCCTGTACTTTCGAAAGATATATTATCATTATCTTAACTTTTGTTAGGACTATGATGCTGCAAAATTTTGTATGGTTTTGTGATTTGTACTGACGATATCATTATCTTATACCTTTTATTTTGGGGAGAGGGGTGGGGGTGTTAGGGAACAAGCCACGTTTCTATTGGTATTGTTTTAGTAAATGCTATTGAAAAATATCTCCATGTGAGTCGATTCTTTTGAAACAGTAGTAGTTTCAACTGATGTGAGGCATTGTGTAGAATCATGTGAATTAGATCATTGATAATTTTTTTTTTCTCAAGCACCTCCAATGTTTTGAAAATGATCGGGTAGAAGAGGCAGCACTCTTTCCGTAGTCATTAATGATCTGGAGCCAAATCTAGTAAAGAATTTCCAAGTAGTCATTAATGGGCAGAATGGATAGCTAAAAACCCATTAAAAGATAATATTACTATCTTTTGTTTTGGTGGTCCCGCTTAAGATAAAGGAACCCAGGTGAAGCAGCAAAGAAAATAATTTCAAAAGAACCGCCTTTATGGTCTAGATTGTGATCTTTGTTTCATAGTTTTAGATGGTATTTTTTGCTTCCCAATAAATTTCCAGATGTGATGTTGCAGCTTTGGCCCATTCTTTTAGCTGAGAAAAAAAAAGAAAAGAGAATATTTCAATTGTGTTCTTTATTTTTTCCAAACGAGAGCTTAGTGTCATTAAGAGAGACATTAGATATTTTATGAATTAAAGATTTGACATGTTTAAAAACTTACTTCAGCACTTTGCAGAATAATTGTTGTAGCTAATGAAAGGACACTGCTTGATAAATTCCCTGGTAATTAGTATACTTCTAGGAGAAAGTCTTTCGAAACAAATGAAGTAATCGTAATGTGGGAAAAGAGAGAAGAAAAAAAAGAGGAAAAATTACTAAATTGGTCACTTTAGTTTGAGGTTGTGACAAATAGCTCCCTGGAGCTCACCCCAACCCCGTCTAATATTCTTCCATGAGCTCACCCCATATGCCCCAATGAGCTCACTAGAACACCACTCTCCCCATGCACTTCCATATTTAGAGCCCACCACCACTCTCCACTAAGCCTCTCTCTCAAGCCCATAGTGCCAAAGCCATTTATCTAAGAGAGCATGATTGAACCTTAGCAAGTTCCTAATCCCCAACCCTCCCTCAGAGATCGGTGTACAAACCTTGGACCATCTTTGAACTCTTCACCGTTATAACAAGGCTATTATTGATCTTGCTATGAATGGTAAAATTGAATATAACAATGCAGTGTATTACATGATAAAAATGCAAATAGCCATTTATAGAATGAGAAATTGTGGTTGATAACCATATAAAATTTTCAGTTATAGTTGAGGTACTAATATGTTGTCAATTATTTCATATTTATTCCTAATCCCTGTGTAATGCTTTCATCTGCTTGTCATTGTGCGCCACTTTTTAGTGGTACAGAAATTGTTTCTAAGCTACAGAAATCTCATAGTTGTTAGTATGATTATCAGACACATTCGATTACATGCTAAGAAACTGCCTTGTTTTGGTATTTGACATTTTTCACCCTATCATCTTTTGCACTCAACTCAAAGTGCTTTGCATATTGTTAATTTTTTGATGTATAGATCGTCTGAAATTTTTTTTTTTTTTTGATAAGTAAGAGATATATATCGTCTGAATATTAGAGGTCTTCCACACATATATGGCAAAAGTCTGTGCAGTATATGGTTCTCTTCACAGGTGCTTTAACATTTTTTTTCCTTGTAAATAATACGGGTTCAACTGATATATAGTCAGTGGAGAAGACCGTATCCAGTTTCTTCACAACCAAAGCACAGCAAATTTTGAATGTCTTCGTGAAGGACAGGTGAGATTTGGTGGGAGATGTCATTAGTTCATTGCATATTTGTAGTTCGTACATAAACTTTATTCTTATATTGATACAGTCCTACAGGCTTAAGTAATAGGATTTCTCATTGAAATCAGTAGGGATGTGACACTGTTTTTGTTACACCAACAGCTCGGACAATTGATATTGCGTTCGCGTGGATCATGGTAATCTTTATACTTCTGATTTGGCTATTGGCTTCTCTGCAATGTAATAATATTTGTATTTTTATTGGCTGATTAGTACCTTTTTTTTTTTCTTGGGTTGCTTGTGTTCACAGAAAAATGCAGTTATATTGTTGGTTTCACCAGTGACCTGTCGAAGCATAACTGAAATGCTGAACAAGTAGGTGCATCTTGTTCTTGCATGTTATTATTATTATCTACCGATAGTAGTATTAATAGTTAATATAATAAATAAGGAAAGTGTTTTTAATATCAAATTGTTTCCAAAAACATTTTAAAGCTATAGCCACATCTGAACTATTATCCCAAAATGACTAATCAATTTGGAGCTTTTCTAAAATTCCTTATAAAGCCCAATTTTACATATTAATTAGGTAATGTGGGACTTAGCATTCGTGACTATCTTTATAAACCACCTACTCTATGTGGGCTACTCCTCATCTTTCCAATGTGAGACATGGGTGTTACAAATGCCCTCCCTTAAACCTCTGACGACCTCGTAAGAGCCACGTCATGTGGTACTTCTGTACCACATGGCTTGGCGTTACAACCTGACTCTGATACCATTTATAACGACCTAAGGAAAAAGATTAGTCACATATGCGCTATCACCCCAAAAGAATTAGTCAATTTGGAGCTTCTCTAGAATCCCTTATAAACCCCAGTTTTACCTAAGAAGTAGACAATGTGGAGCTTAGCGCTCATAAATATTTTTATAAACTATCCACTCTACGTGAGCTAATCCTTATCTTCTCAATTTGAGAAGGTGGTGTTACATGCGACGACCTCCCGATGGCACGGGGTGGTGGTGCGCAGCTTGGGGGTTGGTATGTCCTCTCCCCGACAGCTCGAGGGGGTGATGAAACCTCCCCCGACAGCTTGAGGGTGGGGCAACCACCTCGTCAACTCATTTTGGCAAATTTTTTATTGTCAGGTGTGCTTTCCATTGCCAACAACTTGATCGGATTCATTCGTGTGCTATGATTTTGTTAGGCATGGTTTTCATTGCCAACACAATCAACGGAGCAAAAGAAGCATGTGTTCATTAAATTAGCACAATACAGGAACATAGACGGTAGCGCATCCTTAGCACTGCTGGCATGGGTTCCGATTTTTTTTTTTTTCCCTGTTTTGAAAAACAAACACCCAAAATCAGAAATGTCAAGATCAAATAATTTCTAATTATATTTTGTTTTTGTTTTGTTCTCAAAATTAAATTCAAGAATGTTTTAAATCAATAATTTTTTTTTTTAAAAAGGCTTGATTCCTCAAGCAGACTGACTAGGGAGTCTGATTTACACCTCAGTCAAAGATCATAAACATGACATTGGTTTCCGGGCATAATACCTGCTTCCCATATGTGTTATAGCAGCTATTTTATAAATATCAAGTTAGGAAAACCTTTTTTTCTTTTTTCTCTTTTTACCAACTTTGCCAAACATTGCAATCATGATTTTAGGTGGTATTGTCTTTCTGGAGCTCATGGAAGCTTTTACACTTTTAGCAGTAAACAATAAACCCTGCTTGTCGCACTTTGTGGAAAATGCTTTCATAGAATCGTGATATCAATTAGTACCCCAGAAAAGGTCATAGGACAGCTATCCCATCTATGCTTATCAAATTAAGTGTTCAGAAATGTGTACTTACATGCTGAAAGTCAAGAAGCAGCATCCTCGCAAGATCTTTATAGTCTGTGTAGATTAATGGGGATTTATGAAAAGACAAGAAAATATTGGATAGAATAATAACATCTGTGAAAAGCTAGAGGTTAGCATTAATTGACAACAAATACGATGTCTGAGAAAGTTCGCTCAGATAATTTGGTAACATGCAACAAAGGCGATTAATGACTTAGTAAGGACGAGTCAAGTTGAAGGTGCTGGTGCCAGTGCTATGAGGGCTAGAAGGCCAACAAAAATGTGGTTGACATGGTATTGTTATCAATAAAATGGGCTTTGAACATATTAAATGATCCCAAAACAGTAGGATGGTGGAAAACCAATGCATATAGCTGAGTCCAAGTAGTTGAGTAAAGGTCTTTTCCAGTTAAGTTGGATTGTACACCTTTTGTATTGAAACTTTTCCCCTGAGTTATTGTTTCATTGTATAAATTGTTATTACTATTATCAAGGGAAAAGATCCATGCAGTAAAGTCTTTTATGAGGCATTCAATCATAGGTACATATTTCTTGCTGACAAGGTTGAGATTCAAGACATCACCAAGCAAACTTGCATATTTGTTTTGGTGGGACCCAGAAGCAATCAAGTAAGTAATGTTAAAAAGTTCTCATATATTGTTAACATTAGGGAAAATACCCCGTTACTACCTGGAGTTTTGCCTGTATGAAAAATCTCTGGAAACTTTTAATTTTCCAATTAACTTCCTTCAGTTTTGCTCATATGAAAAATAGGTTGTTCCCTCCAGATTTTTGTCCAATTTTTAATAGGAAGTCCTGTGTTGTATCTGATTTTACATATATATCAGAAACAAAGACCTAATAACGGGATTCCATGTGTGTGAACTTCAATTTTTACATTAATTCTCTAACACAAACCATATAAAATTTCCATTAAAAAAAAAAAATTGGAACAAATGAAAGAAGGAGAGTGAGGGAAATGCCTCCACCCCTCATGACGGGCCAGCCTTTACCCCTTCGGTCCTTCCCTTGGGTGGCCTTGGGGGGTGGGGGGGGCAGGAGGCCGCTCCGTCAAGGCTGGGGTTGGAGGCACCTCCACGCCCAAGCACATCAGGGGACCCCTTCATGTGGGGGTGGATTCCTCCCCTCAGGCTGCCCCTCAGTGACGGGAAGGGGTGGAGGTGCTACCCTCAGCTTTTTTATTTTAATGTTTCCTTTTGCTTTTTTAAAGTATTTTTTAAGGGATTTGTATTGGAAAATGAATGAAAATTTGAGGTTCGCATATTTGAAAGGCTGTTGTTGGGGTGACATAAAATTGGACTTGTCGTAGGACTCTTGTTAAAAATTGATGGGAAATTTGAAAGGATTGAAGGAAGATAGTGCATCAAGCTGTTCGCAAGGGCCAACTTGATCCTCTTTTCCAGGGATCCCAAATGAGGGATCCCGGAGAGCCGCCAACTCCAACTACCGTCCATGTACGATCTATACTAGATCTGACCAACTACCCATCCTACCTCCTCTACGTTCTTGACAGCCCATCTTTGTCTTAGTAGTCTTTCAGTGGCATGTTTCGGTCCTCTTTCCCATTACTTAGAAAGAGTGAGCCACCGGTTCAGTCCTATTTGTTAGGTGAGCAAAAAATGACAGAAGTTAATTGGAAAAATTAGAAGCTCAAGGGGCGATTTATCACACGAGCAAAATTCATGATAGTAACGTGGTATTTTCCCTTAACATTATTCCAGTATTTGATATGATGCTTTTGAAGCTTTGAATTTGAGGGTGTAAACGCTTATTATTGTGGAATGCAATCAGGTAATGGAGGACTTGAACCTCGGTGATCTTGTTGGACAACCATATGGCACACATCGACATTTCAGTGTATGTTAACATGCATAGCTAAAATGTAATGTAAACGTTACAACGTACGCATAAACAAGTTGTGCTTTGGAGTCTCAGTGATGCATTCACATATGCGTAAAATGGTTCAGGGATTTCTATTATTATTATGTAAAATGGTTCTGTTTGTGTCTCTGTTTCAGGTGATTATATGATTCTGGGATTTCTATTATTATTATTATGTAAAATGGTTTTATTGTGTATCTGTTCCCTGTTAAATCTGTGGATCTTAGACATTTATGTTACCCCCCCGCCCAAAAAAAAAAAGAGAACATTTTTGTTACAGAATCATTTACCTGATTTTGTAATTTTCCTAATGTGACAAATTTAAATTTATATTATTCAATTCATGACTAGGAGTATCTTTGATGATGCATTACGCAAGTGTAGTAAACCAAGGCCAGTGGTAATAGAGATATTAACTATTTTATTGTGTATACTTTCATTTTTTATTTGCAATCGACCTTATCCAAACCCTCTTTTAATTTGCAGGTCAGTGGGATGCCTATTACTGTAGGTGTGGGAAACATCATATCTGAAGAAGGTTTTTCTCTAATGATGTCACCAGCTGCTGCTGGATCAGTCTGGAAAAGTATTCTTTCTCTGGGCGCTCTCCCAATGGGTTCTAATGCATGGGAAAAATTAAGGGTTCTTCAAGGTGGTGATTCTTGACTGGGTCGTTTTGGCTTACAAGTTTTGATTTATATAACTACTTGATGAGTGCAACTCAATTTTTGCAGGGAGGCCAGCTCCTCAAAAAGAACTTACCAATGAATTTAATGTCCTGGAGGCTGGTCTCTGGAATTCCATCTCTGTTGACAAGGGTATCTAACTCATTTCCACAAAATCATTTGAATAGAAAGATAAGAGATGAATGATCTAATTCTAATCTTCTCAGGTTGTTACAAGGGACAGGAGACTATATCTAGACTCATAACATATGATGGAGTCAAGCAAAGACTCTGGGGAATTCGTCTATCAGCACCAACAGAACCTGGCAGCCCCATTACAATTGATGGGAAAAAGGTACTGGTAATGACTGTTATGCTTTTAACATTGAAAAATAACCCCCCAAAAAAGTTCTGCTCACTTATATGCTGTGTTTGCTCATGGGAGAGAGGTAGGAAAAGGAAAAGGAATTTTGAATGCCAAACAAAAATCACCAATCAACAGCGTAAACTAATTAATTGGTTTAATTGAGGTAGTTTTCTTTTTTGGAAACCAAAAGATAATAATATATAATTTTAATTAGAGGTGGCATTTCAAATAATTCTTTAATACATATTGATGATAGTTTATGTACTTCTCATTTCTTTCCCTTTTATGTTGTTACTCCATCTGTGTTAGCGCGCACTTCATGATTGCATCTAGCGAGGGAATAAATAAAAAAATAGGGGAACTTCATATACGTGCAACTTGATGCAGGTGGGAAAGGTGACAAGTTATGCATCTGGAAGAACGGAATCGGAGCATTTTGGATTAGGGTACATTAAGAGGCAAGCTGCTTCAGAGGGAGGCACCGTAACTGTTGGAGACAACATCACAGGGACAGTGGTGGAAGTTCCTTTTCTTGCACGCCAATGCCCACCATCACGGAGTTGACGTTCTTGAGGTCCGGTGGCGGTAATCATAAGGATTAAGCTGAACCTCAAATATTTAGTCTGTTATCTTTTCTCATATTTTTCACCACTTTTCCATTATAATATTAACCCTCCACAACCGTTTTTCCTTTTTCTTTGTTCTTTTAATAAGTACATTGGTTCAAAAGTCCAAAGAGATACTTTGCTCTTCAGACTTAACAGGATTTAATTTACATACTAATATTATGAGCTTGAGCCTCACTGATTGTAAGATGGCTTAAAAACCACGGAACAAGACACCGTCTAGGGAGTAAAAGTAAACATCTGACAGTCATGGGCACTGAATGATGACACTGCATCTCTTGAAACATCTTTGTGCCGGAAGCAGTCACGATATATTAAGTATAAAATAATATTGGAAGGTCAAAAACTCAAACCTATTGATTATATATATAAAGGTCACAAAACTTTAGAAATCATAATAAAGAGTCCCATCAAACAACATAAACAACAACTTCGATCAGCAAGTTCATCAAATATACCTCCAAATAATTCAAACTAACTTGGATCAAAAGATTATTCAAATACTGTAATAAATACAACATACAAATTAATTACAAACTTACATGTTCAAGTAAATATGAAATCACAACACTTGAAAATGCTGTTTTCCATCCAACAACAAATGATTGTCCAACAAATACCTCCGAACACAACTGAATATCCAAGATCAATCAACTAAACATAGTATACAATTGTACAAGGTCTATAAACATTATACACATAACAAAAAATATTTTCAGAAAAAAAAAAATAGGGATAACTTCACAAAAATGTATTGAATTATACGCCATTTTGAGATAAGGATACTGAACTAACAAACATTTCAAATTGGGGTATTCACGTTTTCAAACGTCTCAACTTGACATGTTTGATCAGTAATGTAATAGATAGCCAACTGTTCATGGAAACACATACTAGAATTCCGGGCAGGATCTCCTTTTGTTATTTGCATGCATATCTTTTTGAGTCTTAGTTTTATATTGCATATTTTCGTGTCTCTTCTATTTCTTTGATGCGTTTCTTTTATAAAAGAAAATTAGAGAAGACTATGATGCCTTGAATGCACATTTAAAGTATCTCAATTTTCTAAATGTGTTAACATAAGTAGACATTTTTGTCCCCTCTCTCTCTCTCCATAGAACACCCCCCCCCCCCCCCCAAAAAAAAAAAAAAAAAAAACTTATTGTTGCCGGGGGAGGGAAGTCCACCCCAGCTCTTGTCTTTCCCTTTTGCTCAAATTTTATTGGAATTTTAGTTGCCTAAATGCTAGATCGGCCCTCTTTTATTTGAAAGTATGTGTTAATGTAAGAGATGCTCAAATGTAATTCTCGTAATGTTTATTGACTCTCTGCGCATGCAATTATTTTTTAAGTAAGATCCTTGTAGCTTAGAGTGTAAGGGGGGTTTTGTCCCTCTATTTCTCAAGATGTATACCTTAAGGCTTTAAGATTTTATAATAGCACATGCTATTTTTTTATTTTTTATTTATTTTTTTAAAAAAAATTCTCGTCATTCCAATATTGGCTCACTAATCATATCTCAATTTTCTCGTCATTCATTAATTGGTTCACTTATGATGTCATGATGTGTACTTTTTTGTTTGGAAATTGATTTATATGATGTATGGTTTTTTTTTTTTAAAAAAAAAATAAAATAAAATAAAAAGGTGTGTGCTCTTGTGCTTAGTGGCTGTAAGTTATCTGTTAAGACTATAATCGGAGTAATTTCGGTGCTTGGTGGCTCTAACATACTGATTTCGGCGTTGTTGTTAGATCAACTACTGATTTTTTCTATTGGTAGTGTCACCAACTCCAAAGGACGCTTAGAATAGAAGACAAAGATCTCAAAAGGAGGTATTGTTGGAACATATATCGGGGTCGCCAGAAAGAATGCCGGGAAGGGAAACAACGCCGGGGAGAACACCTTTAAAAGGGAGGAGACGGACGGTGAGAATGATTCAAAAACTAAGCTTTGATACCATGTAGAGTACACTGATCGATCACTACAATACAATATAATTATCACAATTCACAACACAATGTGGGACATATAACCTAACATGAACACAAGATATACGTACCACCATTGAAATACATGACAATATTTTTTGTCTAATTAAGTTACAAAAGTATATACATGATTACAAGGTACCTCAGGACTTGAGTATAAGTACTGAACATTTTTTTTCTGTTTCTCTTTGTTTCTTGCTTGGTAAATCATTGCAAGTAAATCTGAATTCCAGAGAGAAAAAAAAGGAAGGGGGGGGGGGGGGGGGTTCAAAAGAAGAACACGTACCGTACGTACATACATATGATTATCAAGTACAATCTTGTAGTATTCTAACTGCCTGAGCTCGCTGTTCATCAGTGAGTTGGGAGGGAAACTCCACCAGAAACTTGATTCGAAGATCACCTCTCCTTCCTCGCTCTTTAGAATTTGGCATGCCTTGGCCCCTAATCACCTTTTGGAAGCCTGGATAGATGATGTCATCGAATGACAACGTCATCTTTTCACCCCCTAAAAGAGGGACCGGAACGGAGCAGCCGGTGAGGGCCTTCAGCAGAGGGATCTCAATTCCTATTTCCAAGTCGTCACCTTCCCTCGTAAACAAAGGGTGTCTTTTTTCATCTATCGAGAAGATTATGTCAGTAGGGAGATACCCAGGTTTCTCGTCACCCTTTCCCTCAAACGTAACCTTTGTTCCTTTCTTCCATCCTGGTTTCACTTTTATCTTCACTGTCTCCTCTTCTTGGATGATTATCCTGCCATGCATGCATATTAATCTACTTCCTTAATTAATTCACACAAATTAATACAAGCTAAGACTCCTCCTTTTAGCATTATAATTACTCGGGCATGAAATATAGTCATTTCTTCTTAATTACAAGTAAAAAAAAAAATTCTTACTCCTAAATTAGTCATAATTTCACAATTTTAATTTTTACAATGTCGCTATATGTCTAAGGAATTTTCGGGTTTTAATTTCACTTTTTTTTTTTGTTACGATGCCCAAAAAGCCCCCGTTTAAAAAGACTTTCACATACATGGCCGTGGGTTGAGACTCTTAAGTCTCGTTTGATATCCTGAATGAGTATTCTATTAAGAAAATGAATGATTATTATTGGGAATGAAAGAGAGTGGAATATAATAGTTATTCTCGCTCTTTAGTTTGGTGACAATACATATACTAAATTGGAATCGAATTAAAATTACTAAAAAAAGCCCACATTATTTTCCAAAAAAAAATATATATATGAAAGTGAATACGAGTGGGTGGCCAACCACCTCCCAAGACGGCCACCCCCAAACCCCAAATGAGACTTTAAGAAATTTTGAGTTTTTTCTATTCTGCGAACCAAATGAAATCTTTAAAATTTTGAGTTCTTTTTTAGTAAGGTATTTTGGACATTTTAATTTATAATTGATGAAATTAAAAAGAAAAAAAATTATTGGAATACTGACGTTACAAAAATTAAAAATTCCAAGTTATAATTAAAAATAGCATGTACTAAGCTCCTCTATAAAAAAATAATAATAATAATAATAAAAATAAATAAATAAATAGGGAAGATTAACAAACCCGGTGTTGGTGATAACATCTCTTGTGATCATGATCTTCTTGACACATCCTTCAGACAGCTCCTCAAGCGTGCACTTGAGCTTCTTCTCGACCGGCGGAGGTTTTCGCCGGGCGGTTGATTGCGAGAATATGATAGGGGTCGTGGACCTTCGGCTCACATTTTTTAACAGAGGAGGTGGAGGATTTTCGGTTTCCTGCTGGGACCTCACATTACCCAACAGGGAGGCTTCCGTTTCCGATGAGCTCCTTCTACTCTTACTTTTTGACCGAGAGCCTTCCGTTTCTGAGGAACTCCTTCCGCTCAAAAAGGGAAAGGGTATTTCTGGTATTTCCGTTTCTGAGTTGCTTCTTCTGCTCAAAAGTTCCGATAGCGGGGTGGTGCTCTGCCGGCCTGAACTGTTCGTCCAGGAGCGTGGGCTCGCTGGCGTCGGCGTTTTACTTCTTCTACTCCCACTCCTCGATAGAAAGGAATCGGGAATGGGTATTTCCGTCACTGAGTTGCTTCTTCTGCTCGTAACTTTGGATAGTGGGGTACTGGTGCTCCTCCGGCTTGAACTGTTCGTCCAGCAGCGTGGGCTCGGCGTTTCACTTCTACTAGCACTCCTTGATAAAAAGGAAGCGCCGCGTCTGAAGAAGCCATCGTCGTCGTTTTGATGATGATAACTATCGCTACTTGTACTTCTTTCATCCTCCCTTTGTCCATGCACTATCTAAAGTGAAAAATGTTATATAACACATATTTTCACCTCAGACTTGTTGTGGCAATTCTAATAATTGGTAAATTTATTTATTTATTTTTAACAAGAATTTATCGAAAAGTTGATTAAAACGATCACGTCAGCATTAGAGAATAATTGTAAGATAAAAATGTATATAGTTTCTAACTTTCTACCCTGCTCTCGATCAATATTTTCTAATTGTTACCACGAATATTTAATATTTTTTTATCTAAGCAGTGCATAATTAATAAACACATAAACTACATTTACCCCATCTAAATGTCGCTCATTTATCCCTCTAACTACCATAATTTTTGCGGTGTTCATTATTTCAATTTTTGCAATGTTCTCCTAATCTATCATTAGGGTGCAGTGTCCCTCCGCTACTCAGAAGGACAAAAATTCATTCCGTAGATAAAAAATGTAACTCATATATATTTTATTTCATATAAAGTATTTTTGTCATTTTGAGTCGTATAAAGGAGGCGTTGCAATCTCAAAGGTAGATTGGAGGGACATTGCGGCAAAAAAAAAGATTCTTCATATATGGGATATATTTTGCATTTGAAAATTTGTGTTCATGATATGTATCACTACGTACAGATTGAAATATCCTGCTGAATCGATTGACTTATATAGAAAGTTTGTGTTTACCGTGAACTCTTGATCATCAGGGGCGATGGATGTGGCATCAGCTTTGCTTTTCTTGGGACTCTTATCGGGATGCCATTTCATGAACAGAGATTTGTAGGCCTTGCATATGTCTTTGGAGATTCCGACGATGCTGTAGAGATCAGTCGTCTGTGAACGTGGAGGATCGCCCATGAAAAAAACACAGAGATCGATGGGGATCGAGGAAGAAGGCCGGCTAAGAAAAGAATGCAAAGAGAAGGAAGGAAGGAAGGAGAGGAAATTAGCGAAACATGAGGAAGCGCGCGTTTTGTTAGGGTGTTTTTGTAGGGCAAAATGTGTCTGTTGCGAGATGGATGGGTCAGGTAAATTTGTTTTTCTCGATAAGGTTTTTCTTACACTAATACCTCCTATATTTAGAGGCCGTTGGATTAGTCCATCTGTTCCATCCACTACCCTTAAATTAATATATCAAACTTCTCGATCATCCCAATCATGCATTTCTCACCAATCAAATTTCCTCTCGTTTTAATTAATAAATGTTAATTGAATTCTTGCAACAAAGGTTTTTAGTTTCCTATTTCCCTACAAATAGGAGAAAAACTCCTATAACAAGCCTACTTATTATGTTTAAAGGCGTCCAGGGCATCAATCAAAATTACAAAAGTATCCTTTTTTTGAAGATAGTCGCAACTTCGCCCGAGCCAACGTCGTCGTGTGCGAGTCACAAGAAGTTTTGTCACATATATATATACTTTGTCGCATTCTCGCACGAGCCACAAACAGGTGAACTTTCTGCTAGTCGAGTGGTTGTTGGATAAAGATCAAAGGACATTTATTGTAACGCCCCTGACCAATTTAGATTGACAAAATACTCATATTTTCACGTGACATTACTACTTTTACTTAACAGTGCAGCAAAAACTAGCTTTTCTTTTTTTTCTTTTTTTCCTTTGAAACCACAAACTCATCTTTATAAATGTAAATTAAACACCAGAGCATGTAAATTGAACTTTTTATTTTTAAACATAACTAGGTAAGCAAAGCTACTCTAGTTAGATCCTACTTTTTTTTTTCTTGCTCAAATATTACTACATCAAATCATCTTAGCAATGTAGTTATCAAGAGGGTAGCACCTGTTAATAGGTCAAAAATCAATGGTGAGCTATTAAAACTAACTGGTCTGAACGTTAAGGAACATCACAAAGCAACAAGATTGATTGTTAGTCAATTTGAACTAATGGATGTATTCTTCAGCATTCCAGATGATGAAAATGAAGAATGGGTGAATGGAATTATCAACGAGTAGTTGTTGAAAGTTGGATATGTTTAGTTTGTATTATGTTTAATTTTTTCAATTAAGAACTGGTGCTATGTTATTTTATGATGGTTAAGATGTTTGGTGAGCTTTTAGTGATTTTATCTTTGATTTTGTACCTTTTTCTTTTTATTGAGTTTTATGGGATTTCAATTTCAGAAATTGTTGCCAATTAATACAAACTGAGTATGCCTTATACTTTAGTTTACCCTAAAATGATGATCTTGTTTTGTTATGAGTGAAAAGAGGAACAAATTTTTCATATGAGTTGTTTTCATATATATATAGGAGAACTTTGATTAAACACAACATTACGAATTTAGGAAATCGATTGATAATATAGAATAGGGTAAGAAATGCATCAACCCAATAACAATTTGAGAGGCCTAACTTCGAAGTGAATAAGCATAGTGAGACCAGTCTCAAGTATATGTCTAAGCATCCTCTCAGCTCCACTTACATTTGCTGAGAGGTATATAGACATGATTTCTTGTGTGTTATACAATGGTGAGATGGAAAAGACTGAAACCTAAAAGATGTACATTCTCATTAAACAGAGTTTATTGTGAGACTCTGTTTAAAACAACAACTTTAAAACATTAGCATATTATAATAAAACTCATAAAATTATAATTATTTAAAACACCATTAACTTTAAAATCATGTAATAAGAAACTTACCAAAATATATCACAGATATATTTTGTGTAAGACAGAGAATTGGCTGAGAGAGGGATGAGCCTTCTCTTTTCCTTTTTGTTTCTTTCTTTTTCCCTTTTCTAACTTTCCTGATGCACCCGACAGACACACAAACTAGAGACAAAAGAGAGAGAGGATCCTATTCTTCTCTGTTCACCAACAGCACACTGAGAGAGAGAGAGAGAGAGAGAGAGAGAGAGAGAGAGAGTGAGTGAGAGAGATAAATATATGAGAAGGAGAAAACTTCTTCTTTCCTTTTTCTTTTCTTCTTTCTCTTTTCTTTTTGTTCTTCCTGCAAGGTTGAACCAAGAGAGAGAGAATGAGAGAAAGAGAGAAAGCTTATCGAAAGAGAGGAAGAGAGCTCCTGATTTCCTTCTTTTCTGTTCAAGCCAACCAAAGAGAGAGAGAAGGAAGAAGAGGTTCTCTTCTTCTTCTTCTTCTTGCTGGACCAAAAGTATGAGAGAAAAAAGAAGAGTTTTCTTCTTCCTCTTCTCTGCTACTAGACGTGAGGTTTAAGAGAGGCAAGAAGCTGCTGGTTTTAGCCTAATTAAAGAAAGAGCAAGGGAGAGTTTCTGGTTTTACTATGATGCAACCAAATCAAAGGAAGAGAGAACATGCAAAGAGAATTGAGAGAATGAAGGAGAGGAATACATGATCCATGGGGGGAGGTTCCTTTCCTTATAAACAAATTTGGATGGCTAGGATTGTTCACTTCTGATTGTATCTAACGGTTGGGGAAGATTTGAGATGATATTTTATTAAAAATATCAACGAGACAGGTGTTCAGCGCTGCTGCTCATTTGCTGCAGAACAAGGTCGATCGATCAGTTGATTGTGTGGATCGATCGACAAGTCGATAGACTTGGTCGATCGAGTTGCGGATTGTGTCAATCAATCGACACGTCGATCAATTAGTAGGTCTAGTCAGTTGAGCGATAGGTAGATCAAACGATAGGTGTGGTCGACCGAGCAACAGGTCGATCGATCGGCCAATGTCATGGATTGATCGACATCACGAGTCTACTGTTCAACCGTGATTCCTTTGCTTCCAGTTTATTAAGCCATCTAGTGAATTAGACCTATAAACATACTTATAATAAATATTAAATCTTATAAATATTTATATCAAAACTGATGAATATTTATTTTATAAAAATTCATATTTATTTTATTTCTATTATTAGGTCTTAAATTCTATTTTAAGACATTATATTTTATGTCTTAAAATCTAAGGCGTCATACAGAGGAATCGTCCGAACGCCAACTAGTGTTCTATCCTGTCTGAACAAGGTATCAAACGCAAACCGAGGGACTTAGTATTCGCACAGCCGTCCAGATGACCCAGCTGACGCGACCCATAGAGAGCAAATGTTCGTACAAGTGTCAAGACGCAAATGCGGTAGCTGCGAACAGTGGAGATGTTCTACTCAACCGTCCGGATGCACGCTAGGGCAAGTCGTCCGGATGCGCTTCAGCAACTTATGAAGAATTGCTGCTTACCGTCCAAACGCCGCCTATGCAAATCTAAGTTTGAATAGAATTAGGATTTATGTAGCCTATTTAAAGAAGCTCATATGCTATGTATTTGTAAGAATTCAGTATTGAATTGTAATGTGCTAAGAGATGGTGTTTAGGCAAATATTGTTAGATGTGCTAACTCTCTTAACGTTTTTATTGTGAGTGATTTGATCAACCATTAAAGTCTAGCTTCGGGAAAAGTTATAAGGTAAAAGAATCCATTGAAGAACTCTTTAGACAAGAAGTCTGGTTGAGAGGCGTTCACGTATAGGTACGTGTTAAAGTTAGAGGTACGACTACTATATTAGGAGTATGTGAGTACGACTGCTTTGTAACTAGCTTTTTCTTCTGAATAGTGGATTGCCTGGGTTTGGCTGCCCCAGAGTGATTTTTTTCTTTGGTACAAAGAGTTTCCATTTCGTCACGAAAATATGTGTTCTTTATATTCTGCATTTTATATTTTGGTTTATTGGTTAATCACAGGCACACAAAAAGGTCTTTATTTTTCTTTTTTCTTTTTCATCTACTGTTTGAAAAGATTCATAATGAATACTTAAGGAGAAAAGTGGAAGACATGGAGATATAATATACGGGTGGTTCGATGTCAGACATCGACGTCCACCACTAGAAGGATCCAATAGAGCTATGGTGTGCTCTTAGTTTACTAAATATGATTGTGTACAATTTACAAAGCTTTAATTATAGAGCTTACATATTTCAGTGGCACATGTGGGCGCATGCGAATTTGGATTTGGATGATTTTTGTAGCTTTGTGTAGATCGGCCAGTAAGGTTTTAATTGATGTGGTAAAAAGCTTGATAGAATTATCAGAAGATAAGGATCGGAGGCAAAAGATGAATGAACAGCAGTGAGGAATCCCAAAGGGAGACACTGTCGGGAAAATGAAGAAAATAAGAATCCACACGGTCATTAGGGGTCGAAGAATGGCGTTTAGCCGATGACTCTAATACCATAAAGAAATTCATAATGAAAACTTAAGTAGAAAAGTGGAAGAAATTGGAGACAAATTATTTATTGGTGGTATAGTGTTAAACTTAAACATCTATATCCAAACCATGAAAGAGCCCAATAAAACTACATTGTGCTCTTATTTTACTTAATATGATTGTGTATAAAGCTATCTATAGAGCTTACAAATGGTTTGAAATTATTTAAATATAATCTAATTATAATCAAATTCCTTCACTTAGAATAATTCAATTCTGTTATGAATGCATTCATGCATGTGGTGGATGACCATTTAAATCCATCACTTGGAATTCTACACATTCATGTCATCTTTAAAAATTTCATAACATTCATGTAGCCTATTAATTCATGTACTACCATTTCATATTCCTTAACTTCCCACTATGATTCCATGTCTATAAAAGGGAGTATTGAGTTATATGTAAGGACACACAATAATAGAGAAGAATCATACATAGTTCCTAAAGAACTAGTTTCACATATTACAATCTCTTTATCTTGTATTGTTATTTTCTTTGATTTTACAACATGTTATCAGCACGACGCTCTAGCCAGTTGTTGTGTTCTTTTAATCTTCAACATCAAAAGCTATCCGTAGGATATTCTTAAATCATTGTAAGTCTCTTTAAAATTTAGTAATCTTACTATCTATTTTGTTAATAAACATTCTAACATATGCTTAGAAATTTTTAGTGTTTTAAGAATCATATTAAAACAGATGAATCTTATGATCCATGTGAGATTAATATGAACTAAAATGTTATCATTTTATAATGCTATGAATATTGATGTTATGAATTTTGGAAATACTATTAAGAAAGAAAATCAAGCATCCCAACAAGATCGTGTTAAAGCAATAATTTTTCATCGTCATCATATGCATGATGAATTAAAATAAAAAATAAAAAATGAGTACCTTTTTGTAAAAGATCCCTTCACCTTGTGGAATAATTTAAGGAGAGATACGAGTACCAGAAGACAGTTTTATTCACAAAAAGCTCATTATGGTCGAATGCACCTGAAGTTGCACTCTTTAAAATTAGCTCACAGTTAAAACTGCTTGGTGAAAAAGTCATTTATGATGATATATACCATATTTCATGCATCGAATGTGCTCCTGTAACAGCAATATCGAGTGCATAATTTTACAAGATATTCTGAATTAATATCTTGTCTTATAGTGGTTGAGCAAAACAACGAGTTATTAATGAAAAATCACCAATCTCGTCCAACGGGTTTTACACCATTTCCTAAAGCAAATGGAACCTCATTTCATGGTAATAAAGGAAACCGTGATCGTGGATGTGGATGTGGACGTGGTAGAAAAAAAAAATTATAGAGGTCAAGGGGAATGTACTCATAATTCTTACAAAAGAAATACTATTTACCACAAGAAGTGGAACCACACTGAGACGAAACAAAATGAAAACAAAGGTTTACAGAATAAACTTACAAAGAATTATGAAGATAAATGTTACAGGTTTGGTATGAAAGGAAATTGGTCACGTACCTGTCGTACGCCTAAACTTTTGGTAGACCTATATCAAGCCTCCATAAAAGAGAAAGAAAAATAGATTGAAATGAATTTTGCTAATTAAAGTGATCATGTAGATCCTACAGTTTTTCTTGATATTCTAAATGGAGAGAGTATCACTCATCTTGATGTTTCTAATTTCTTTGTAGACTCTAACAGAAAAACTGATCTTTTGATTGGAGATTAATATGTTTTCATTATGTCTGAATCACATCATGTTTACATTATCAACTTTATTTGTATTTTGTTCTTTTCTTTTTGAGTAATGAAATTTAATTTATATTTTGTTTATATATGGAGGCATGAGTCATACTCATGGAATGATTTTTCAAGATAAGAAATATTTTCAGTATTTAATATTAAACAAAGCTAGTATCAATACAATATCAGGTTTATCAAACCTAATTTAAGGCTCTGGAAGAGCGAATATCATATTGTCAAAAAAAAAAGAAAGAAAAAAAGAAAAAAAGTATTGACAATGTTTTGTATTCTTTTAAATCTAGAAGAAATTTAATCTGTTTTAAGGATATTCGTCTAAATAGTTATCATGTTGAAACCACTAATGAAGGCAGTAACGAATATCTTTATATTACTTCAATAATTTCGGGCCAGAAGCTCATATTGGAAAAACTGTCTACTTTCTCTTCCGGGTTGTATTATACAACAATAAGAACAATTGAATCACATGTTGTAATGCACCAGAAGTACTCTAATCCAAAGATGTTTATGTTTTGGCATGATCATCTTGGACATCCGGGAACAATTATGATGCGTCGAATAATTGAGAACTCTCATGGGCATCCCTTAAAGAACCAGAAGATTCTTTAACCCAGTGATTATTCTCGTGCTGCATGTTCTCAAGGTAAACTTGTTATCAAACAATCCCCTTCTAAGGTAATTGTTGAATCTCCATCATTTTTACAAAGAATTTTAGGGGATATATGTGGGCCGATTCACCCTCCATATGAGCCATTTAGATATTTTATGGTTTTAATAGATGCATCAACTAGATGGTTTCATGTTTGCCTGCTTTCTACTCGTAATGTTGCATTTATTAGACTTATTGTCCAAATGATTACAGGCACAATTTCCTGATTATCCAATTCAATCTATTCGGATGGATAATGAGAATGAATTTATATCTCAAACATTTTTATGACTATTGCATGTTAATCGGTGTTATATTGAACATCATGTTGCTCATACTCATACTCATACTTAAAATGGTTTAGCTTAATCATTTATTAAACGACTTCTGTTGATTGATCTACATTTGTTTATGAAAACAAAATTTCTTGTTTATACTTGAAGACATGCAATATTACATACTACATCATTAGTTGAGATCAACCACCAAATAATTTTCATTTTCGCATTTTTGGTTGTGCTGTACATGTTCCAATTGCTCCACCTCAGTGCACTAAGATGGGACCTCAACGTAGACTTGGGATTTATATTAGTTTTGATTCTTCCTCTATTATTAGATACCTTGAGCCTCTAACTGATGATATTTTTAAAGCACGTTTTGAAGATTGTCATTTTGATGAAAATATATTCCCATCACTAGGGAAAGAAAACTCATTACCAAAACCACGACAAAAAATCACTTGGAATAATTCGGCGTTATCATTTTGATCCTCATACAAATCAATGTGAACTAGAAGTTCAGAGGATTATTCATTTGCAGAGTATTGCAAATTAATTGCCGGATGCATTTACTGGCAACAAGAAAATAGTTAAGTCTCACATTCCAACTGTTAATTGATGAGTGCCAAAAAGTGTATATTTGGACCCCTTAATTTACATTAGTTAAACATTTAGCTTTGTTATTTTCTGATATTTTTGGTTAGTTTTTGTGTTTTAGTGTTTTGCAGGTCATTGAGAAAAAATGGTGGTTTTTAAGTAAAATTACATAGAAGCGGAAAAATCGTCTCAGTTTGACCCATTCAAATTTGAAGAGAAAATGCATATATATATATATATATATATATATATATATATATATATATATATATATTGAAAAGACAAAAGGTGGAGTTTTCTTTTAGAGATAATCTAGGTGGAGAGCTTCTTTAGATATATTGGCAGCAAGTCAATAAATGCATGGGCAGCACCAAATATCTTTGACCAAACATACAATTCTTTCCATCATGTGAATGTGCAAAACTTGCAATGAGAAAAGAAATTGAGGCATGCGCCGTGGAGCACCTTTTGAAGAGCAGTACTAAGACAAGTCGTGTGGCACCTTTTGAAGAGCAGATTTTTAAGTTTCTTTTTTTTTTTTATGACTCTTTCCATAATTCACGGCACCAAAACAGCGCGAGACACTGCGCAAGGAGGACAAAAAATGAAACACGTGAACTGGATGGCTCTTCCCAAAAATGGCGGACAGCAAGCATGAATGAAAAAGAAGACCAGCTTCTAGTTCTTTTACGGGAAGACATGTCATGCGGCTAGGATTGAATACGTCTCTCTCCAATTTTGAGAAGGATCGAACATGCATGTGGAAGGGATCCTCTTGGAGTCTGCAGCACTAGAATTTCCTTAAAAGCCAATGTTGTCCAAGAGTAGCACCATAAAGAGAGGGATTTTATTTCCTTTAACAAAGAGACACGAATTAAATGCAAGGCTCTTCCTTTCCATGCCAAGACACGATTTCTCATGATAGTCAGCATGATTTTCTCCAAGGAGAGACCTAGAGCGACGTAAATCTCCAAGAAAAGGACACAGATGGACAAAAAGGAAAGGGGCAGCACCGTCACTTGTTTTCTTTTGGAGGTGCCAAATAAAACTCCTAAGACTTGGCACTATATATACGTTTGTTTTGCCTTTGTAAAAGGTGTGGGGGGGGGGGGGGGGGGGGGGGGGGGGGCGCAGCCCTGCCGTTGAAGAACCATTGCACCAAGTTTCCATTTTCTTGCATTTTCTTGTAAGTGTTTAATTTTAATGCTTTTAATTCAAGGTTTTAGGTTTTAATTTTTTTTGTCATGTGTAGCTAAAATCTCAACTAAGGTTAAGGATGAAACCTCACCATTGAAGAGAAACTATTTTTTCATGCTTGTTTATGCTATTTGAGTTTATGAGCTTTTGATTTCTAATTGTTCTACTTCTATTCGAGTTTTGAGATGATTTTTGGGTATATCTTGTGATTTCCAAATACAAGTGATCATTTGAGGTTGTCTCATTTAATTAATTGCTTGGATTTTATTTATCAAAACGTTGGGTATTCATTGTGTTTCATTCAACGGATACATTTGATGATTTGGTGAAAAACCGGGTATCCATTGTGATTTGTGTAAAGAATAGATTCATTGAATGACTTAAACAATTTTTGAAGCAAAGTAGAGCATACTTAAAATTTTTATGGTGATAACTTCAAATCGGTGTAGATGGGCATGATAATTTGTTATTATGATTTGGTGTGTATGGATTTCAAAACCTTAGAACCCTATCTTTTGATTTGTTAAGTTTATGTTTTATTTTGTTTAAAAACCCTAAATATGGAATGATGAGTCACAAATATTGTATATTTGGACCCCTTAATTTGCATTTGTTAAATCCTTAATTTTGTTATTTTCTAATATTTTTGGTTGGTTTTAGTGCTTTAACATTTTGCAGGTCATTAAGAGAAAATAGTGGTTTCTATGTAAAATCTGCAAAGTTTCTCTCCAGACAAGCAAAGCCTGTCCATGCTGGCAGCACTAGGACGTGTGGAAAATCCTACCCATGCTGACTTGGAGCTTTCGATTTCTTTCCAAAGACCAGCAAACACGTGAAGACAAGAAGTACCGAATCAAGACAAAAACTCTTTCCAAAGCTGGCCTTTATATGCACACAATTCTTTCCATGCAAAAAGAGAGTAGCAGGTTCTCCAGCAAATTCTTTCCAAACGTGACAGCAACCAAAGAAAACACACATGATTAGTGGAGGCAAATGCTTGTGCTAGCTGTAGCCGTGCATGAAGACATGGAGCGTTGGAGGTGGGAAGCATCAATTCAGAATTTCTTTCCTTAAGAGTAATAGCAGGACACGTTTTCATCCATGCACAAAAGAGCCACAATTCTTTCCTTAAGCAGTTGTGCGTGGCAGAGTGAACGTGAAGGGACCAAGGGACACAAATGTCTTTTATTGAAGATCAAGCTAGCACCGACGTCACACAATTTACTTTCCTTACCACAGACTTGCCTCTTTGCATTTCCATGCGCCGAGAAGGACCTGCAGCACACATAAATGAATTTGCTAATTCCATAAAAACCAAAGATCAACACACAAGTCAAACTTGCAGCTGTCCATAATTCACAGCACCCAACCAGCATAAGCCATGAGACAACACAGTGAAAAAAAAAAAAAAAAAAAAAACAAAAAAAAAAAACAAAAAAAAGAAGACACGTGAACTGCCGACTCTTCCCAAGAAGATAACAAAAATAGGAAGAAACAAGTTCATTTTCTCTTGGTAGGCAATGCCCAAAAATTTTTTTGCAAGCAAGAGGGAAAATGAGACCAATCTGTCCCCATTCAGCCAACCAGGAAAAACAAAAAAAAAAAAAGGAAGGAGACGTTGGAGAGGGGTGTGGGCGCCACTTTTCAGCTTGTTTTTCAAACCTGGTTTTTCCTTATAAAAACAAAGAGACACCATTAGAGAGAAAGGCCTTTTCGGGTAGAAAAACAGAGTATAGAACGTGACTGGACAGCAGCTCCAGTCACGTTGGTTTTGTTAGGATTTCAATTCTTTTCTTTACAAGTTCTGTTCAGATTAATTTTGGAAGGTTTTTGTGCTGTTCTTCTTAGTTTGCAACCCAGATTTCCTTTTCTTGTAGAAAAAAACGCAGCCCAGGACGTGACTGGACAGCAGCTCCAGTCACGCTAGTTTTGCTCTCATTTTGGTTTTACGTTCCAAGTTCTGATTCTGATTCTGTTCTTTCTCTGTTTCTTGTTTTTTTTTTTTATTATTATTATTCTGTTCTTCTCTTTTTACTTCAAAACCAAGCTCTTTTCTAAAAAAAAAGGGGAGAAGACCAGACGTGACTGGGGGTAGCACCAGGTCACGTCTGGTTTGCCTTTTCTCTGCAGTTGAGTTTTCCTTTTTTTTTTGTTTTTTTTTCCTTTCCTGTTTTGTAAACATAGAACAGTTCAGTGGTTTCTTTGTTTTCATTTTCTTGTTCCTTTTCTTTCCAACATGACCTTGCATTTTTCTGTTTTTTTTTTTTTGTTGTTGTTTGTTTAAAGAGAACCGGACGTGACTGACCTTGCATTTTTCTATTTTTTTTTTTTTTTTTTGTTTGTTTAAAGAGAACCGGACGTGACTAGAGCCCAGCTCCTGTTCACGTGTGTTCTCTTTTAGTGTAGCAATCCTTAAGTTCTTTTTTTTTTATGATTTCTTTACAAGTTAATTATTTGTAAGCTTTTCTTTATTAAGCACTCATTCATAGTTTCTTTTAATGTATATGTTTTTAATTCAAGTTAGTGTGTTGTTTCGAGTCATGGAAGGCTAAAATCTTCAACTAAAGTTGAGGATGAAACCTCACCATTGATAACACACACATTCTTGCTATGCTATTTGTACAATCCGATGTTTTTTAAAATACTATTCAAGTCCCATTCATTTTATTGATTTATGTCTTTAGATTGCATGTTTATTGATTAAAAGGTTGGATATTTAATGTGTTTCAACCGATGGATACATCGATTTATTTGATTAAAATAGGATATCCATTGTGATTTGTTTATCAAATGGATACAATGGATGATTTGATTTCAAATGGATATTCGTTGTGATTTATCTTTGAGTTGGATTCATTAAATGTTTTAACATACATTGTTAGGAAACTTGAGTAATGAACAAAGTTTAAATGTTTATCGGGTGTATAAATAAAATACAAGAGTGTGTTGTTTGATTTGGTTAGGTGGATTCTAAAACCTTAGTACTTTTTATCATTTGTTCTATTTCAATTTTGGTTTAGGTCTGATGTTTTGCGTGCTAAAAACCAAAAAAATTGGAACTAGGTTAAGATTTAATTAGTTTAAATAAAAATTAATTTTGACAACGCAATTCCTTGTGGATCGACCTCGCACTGCAAAACGCTATATTGTAAACGATTTGTACACTTGCGAGTACTTTAAAATTTACACATCATGGAACTAGGTTGAAATAGGATTAGTTTGAATAGAGATTAATTTTCGCAGCACAATTCCCTGTGGGATCGACCTCGCACTTGCAAAATGCTATATTGCAAACGATTTGGGCACTTGGGAGTTAAATAAATTTGCACAACATTAATACTCCAGCAAAGATAAAAGTCCATGTAGGAAAATCAATTAATATATCAACAAATGAGTCTAAAGCACGCTTGAAGTGTGGAAGACCTACTAGTGCAAAGGAAAAGATTCTCCGGAAGAGAAAAGAACAATGAAATAAAATTGGCGCTCCTGAAGAGGTCTTACCCACAAAACAGGCAATGAAAATTGATCCATCCAAACTTTTTGTACAAAATTCTCCTGAAAACAAATCCCCTGAAGAGGAACCGAGGAATCTCCTGAAGAGTTATCCCTTGAAGAGGAACAAGTACCTGAAAATAATGAGATTTCAATAAATTATATAAGTACAAGAGAAATATTGGATAAAAACAAAATTGTTGTCGACAACATATTTTCATTTAAAGTTGCATTTGACATTACCAGAAGTAATGATGATATTGAACCACAATCCATCGAAGAATGTCGACATAGAAATGATTGGCCAATGTAGAAGGAAGCAATTCAGGCAGAATTGAACTCGCTAGCAAAACATGAAGTATTTGGACCTATAGTCCAAACACCTGAAGGTGTATCGCCTGTTGGACACAAATGGGTATTTATACGAAAACGTAATGAGAAAAATGAAATTGTGAGATATAAAGCAAGACTTGTTGCACAAGGTTTCCCGTAGAAACCTGATATTGATTATGAAGAAGCATATTTCCCTGTAGTGAATGCAATTACATTTAGATTTTTTATTAGCTTGGTAGTTACAGAAAGTTTGGATATGCGTTTAATGGATGTGGTTACAGCATATTTATATGGATCGCTTGATAATGATATATACATGAAAATTCCTAAAGGATATAAAATGCCTTAAGCATATAATTCCAATCTCGAAGTAATTATTCTATCAAGTTACAAAGATCTTTATGTGGGTTAAAGCAATCCAGACGCATGTGGTACAATCGTCTTAGTGAATATCTATTGGAAGAAGGATTTGAAAATAGTCAAATTTGTCCATGCGTTTTCATTAAGAAAACAGAATCTGGATTTGCTATCATTACAGTTTATGTAGATGATTTAAATCTTGTTGGAACTCCAGAAGAGCTCACAAAAACTGCCACTTATTTAAAAAATGAGTTTGAGATGAAAGATCTTGGAAAGACAACTTGGCTTAAAGATTAAACATTTTCCAAATGGAATTCTTGTTCATCAATCAACATACACAGAAAAAGTCCTGAAGCACTTTTACATGGAGAAAGCTCATTCTTTGAGCACTCTGATGGTTGTTCAATCACTTGATGTGAAAAAAGACCATTTTCTCTTTCGAGAAGATGACAAAGAAATTTTTAGTCCTAAAATACCATATATTAATGTAATTGATGCTTTGATGTATCTTGCAAATTGCACATGACCTGATATAACATTTTCAGTTAATTTATAGCAAGATACAGTTCTGCAACAACCCCAAGGCATTTGAATAGGTTAAACATGTTCTACGTTATCTTCGTAGAACAACTGACATGGGATTATTTTATCCAAAATGTTCAAATTCACAGTTAATTGGATATACAGATGCGGGTTTTCATTCTGATCCGCATAAAAGTAGATCTCAAACAGGATATCTATTTACATGTGGAAGTACTGCTATTTCATGGAAATCTGTCAAGTAAACACTTGTTGATACTTCTTCAAATCACTCAGAGATTATTGCAATTCATGAAGCATGTCGGGAATGCATATAGCTAAGATCACTAATTCAACACATTCGAGAAATGTGTAGTTTATCCACAATCAAAGATAGTCCGATAATATTATATGAAGATAATGTTGCTTGTAACACACAGATCGAAGGATAATATATTAAAGGTGGTAAAACAAAACACATTTCACCGAAATCTTTTATACACATGAACTCCAGAAGAGTGGTGATATTGATGTGAAGCAGATAAGATCAAGTGACAATTTGACAGATTTATTTACCAAAACATTACCAACTGCAACATTTAAGAAGTTAGTAAATAACATTGGAATGCGACGACTCAAGGATCTTTCATCATAAACAATTGAAGTTCGTCATACTAATGAGGGGGAGTAAAAAGATTATATTGATTGTACTCTTTTTCCTTCGCTATGATTTTACCCATTGAGTTTTTCTTTGCAAGGTTTCAATGAGACAGTCCTAAAGCAAACGACGGCACACAAGAATAATGTACTCTTTTTTCCTTCGCTACAGGTTTTTTCCCACTGGATTTTCCTTGGCAAGGTTTTAACGAGGCATATTCTAAGTGTATAGTCATCCAAGGGTGAGTGTTATGAATGCATTAATGCATGTGGTGGATGACCATTTAGTTCCATCTCTTGGAATTCTATACATTCATGTCATCTCTTAGAATTTTATAACATTCATGTAATACATTTATGTATCCTTTTAATTCATGTACTACCCTTTTATATACCTTAACCTCCCATTATAATTTCATGTCTATAAAAGTGAATATTGAGTTGTATGTAAGGACACACAATAATAGAGAAGAACTATACATAGTTCCTGAAAAACTAGTTTTACATATTACAATCTATTTATCTTGTATTGTTATTTTCTTTGATTTTACAACAAATTCTCATTTATGATAATGATTTCTATCATAAACGAGGATATACTAAAACACTGATTAAGCTTTTAAAGGTTTGATTTGTCCATATGCATGGGTTTGTTTATTTTCAACCTATTTTTCTTTGTTATTTCCTAATTCCTAACCTAGTATAGATGTGGCTGCCCAATTATACAACTTCGGGTTGCCAGATAAATTTTACTCTTCTTGCTATTTCTATTAGTTGCTTAATCAGTATCATAACTTCTGCTTGTAAAGTAAGAAAAGCTCATGATCTTACTTCACAATGGTTGAAAATAATCTATATATATATATATATATATTAGTATCTGTTGGGAAATTATACTTTGAATTATTGGATTGGGCCTTGAAGATGGACCGGTATTGTAGAGGGGACGGTTCAGGACAGGCTCATTAACTAATGGGGTTGAATGGGCCTGTAAATCCCTTTACGAGGCCCATCTGTGCCGAGGATCTAAATAGGTTACGGTCAGATACTTGGGTATTCGACCAAGATACTTGGGGATGCTCAGGGAGGAAGAACTCATTTATGACAAGTCATGCTCATTTATTATATGTGATATCAGCCAGTCTAATCGTGACTGGTTGTAGAGGGCATAACAGCGCATCGCACCACTGCTAATACCAGTTCATCATGTTAATGGTCAAAATACCATAAATGATCGCTGATCATGTCAAATCCTATACATACTTGCTCCGCTGGCAATGCAAGGTTCGCACGTGCAAATCCACAAAAAGAATGTGGTATAAATAGCCATCATAAATGGTTAATACTTAATCTGGCATTAGCATTAAATATATTCTTGATTTCTCTCTCACAAAAAAACAACGACTGACTTAACCATCGGAGGAGGCGTCGAGGGCCAACCCCCGGCGGGTCTTTTTCTATTTTGTAGATCCAAATCTACTGATGCAACCGACTTCTTCGGGCTCTCACTGTTAGAAAGACTATCCTGCGACTGATACATCACCAGCCAGAGACTGCATCAACAGTATCGATGCTTGTAGAGGAAATTCATAACATACTCTATGATTTTTTTTCCTTTTTCCTTTTTTCTTTATATATATAATGTAATTTCTTAAGTTTTCCTGGCTGGTGTTTCGAGTTTTTGGCGCTATATTTTCGGATTGGGTATATTGTTGGTGATCCCACCGCTCTTGATCTTTCATTGGAACCCTTGCTTATTTGGTGAATGAATATTGTATTTAAAAATAATTAAAAAAATATTACATATTACATATTTTTATTTTTACTTTTTAATTTTATATCAGTTTTTTTTTTGTTAGTATTTTTTTTTTTTTTTTGTCAAGTTAACTTGCTATTAGTCAAGAGATATGATATTTGTCTACCATAAGATACAACTCTCATCCACTCCTTACCCACGTGACCACTTTTAATTTTTAATTTTCTTTTAAAAAAGAAAAAACTACAAAACCAAACCCACCCATGATTTTGTGGGTTTTTTTAAAAATAAAAATAAAAATTAATAACTATGTAATGGTGTGGCCAAATCATTAATATCATCTCCTATTCTCATTAGCCAATTAGCTTTGTTGCGTGGTCAAACCGACTTATCTGGTAAGACAAAAATGAGAAAGACAAAAGAAAAGAAGTCTTCCACTGAATTTGCCGGTAAAAACTAACGGACATCTTTCTCCAACAAGACAATTTGAATTGGTCAAATAAGTTAGGTCCAGCAAGTATGGAATCTTTTCCTTTTTGCAATTTCTTTTCCTCGTCAACATGTTGGACTATGTATCAGACAAGCTCACCCACTTCGACTTTATGCTTCTTTTTCTTTTTCTTTTTCTTTTAACAAAAAGGCAGTGGGGAAGTTATTTGTAATCATTATAACGTACATATATATTTACTGATAGAGGATATCATTAAGCATTTGACCCTCACTTTTATTTCACATATAATGATTTTATTTTAGAGCATTCAATATAAGTAAAAGTTGAGAATTATAAACCATTTTGCCATATCATTTGAATTAATTAAAAAGGACAATTTAAAAAAAAAAAAAAAAAGAGAACATGTATGAGAGAGAGAGAGAGAGAGATTACACATGAAGATCTCTTTAGTCTTTGTCATCATCAAGCAAGTTGAAAAACGCCTGATAATACCAAATAACCTCAAGAGAGAGGTGAATAGGTGTTTTTCCAATAATCACGGTCAATTCAAATTTTGCAACCATATACAATTTCACCGAAATTCAGCAAAACATAAAATCAAGTAAACACAAGAATTTTGGTGACGAGCCGAAAATCTTTTGAATAATTTTTCAAAAGTAGAACTAATTCGAGCCAATCCTAGGAAACTTATTTAGTATAAAAGAACATTTACAATTAATTTATACTTACAATACCTTTATGGTAAAATCGTGACTTATATGCAAGTATCCAACAAAACGACTTGTTTGTCTTCTACCGTAGTAGGTCCAGAACTATGGCCTTTTTTCTATAAAGCTTCTTCTGCAACCCAAAACTGCGATAGCTAAAGGTTTGATTTGTGTAGTTTAATGAAATCAATAAGAGATATGAAAGTAATGACATGGGAATGAAAAATCACTTTCCAAGAACATAGAACAATGGTCTCAAGGTTTTTTTTTCATAAAAATAAAAAAAAAATAAAAAAATAAAAAAAATTTGTAGCTTATAATGCTTATATAGATTATGAGAAAAATGATGTTTAATGTGCAAGTCAGTTAAAGAAAAACACAATATGAGGCCGTCACACTCGATGACAACAAGGGTTTCAAAACTTATTGCAAGTAGTGTTTGAACGACGTTAAAACATCATTGCAACCGAGTGTCTTTGATCTGACTTGAGGTTCATCATGGTCAAAATACCTTCGAACGTGCTTGCAATCGAAGCTCTAAGTAACTCTTTTTGAAACAATGTAATTTTGCTTTACTTAAACTTGGTGCGATCTAACTTTTTTGGAACTTGGAACTTGATGCTTTGAAGTCCTCTAAGATCTCTTTCAAATGCATTTCAAAAACCAGAGGACTTAGAAGTTTGGATCGACAATTGATTCAAGTTCTAATTCTGCCACTTACAAAAAAAAAAATTAAAAAAGAAGTTTGAATCGACAATTGAATCAAGTTCTAATTCTGCCACTTACAAAAAAAAATTTTTTTAAAAAAAAATTGATCTAAAAAGTGTTTAAATACTTTTTCAAAACTCAATAAACTATTAGTCAAAATCTCGAACCACGTGAATTAATTTTATATTTATTTCAAAACTTTTTATCCGGGGGAAAGTAGACTAGTAGCAGTGGAGCTAACAGGATGATGGGATTAGCAGCCAAAATAAAAACATTGATACTTTTTTATTTTTATTATTATATTCTATTATTTATAAAAACTACGTTTCGACTGTATTTTTTAAATTCAAATTCAACTAATTTTTTTTTTAATTTTATCTTAAATTTTTTAAACCACTCAAACATAATTTTAAAAATAAATTTTTTCAGTATTCATAATTTTGAATATAATAACAGTATAATTTTTTTGTACACACAAACCATCGCTTTTCAAAAGTACATCCTATTAAATTAGAATGAGATTCAATTATCTTCTTTACCCAAAAGCTTTTTCTTTCTAAAGAGAAATAACTTTTATATAACGGTTGTACACATGTTGTGGAGAATCGTAAACACATGGGTTGTGACCCATAAAATGAATCTCACTCCATATATTTACAATTGTGTACATATAGTATACAACTGTTGCGCAAAGATCACTGCTCCTTTCATCAAATCTGATAATTGATCTATCATATTTTTTTTTTTCCTTTTTCTTTTATATATAAATTTTTAATACTTTTTAATTTTTTATTATAAATAATACATATTACAATATAATTAATACTGATATAACACATTAAAGAATTTTAACTTTCTTAACGACAAAAACTTATTTATTTATTTATTTTGTTTATTCACCAACAGGAGTCGGGACCAATTTTGCGTGGGACCTTAAATTTTTATCAGGCTGCCGACTACTTTTTTAAATTTTTTTTTTTTTAAGAATGGGGCCCTCGACAGCTAACGATATCCTATTAAAAACAAAAAAAAAGGTTTTACTGTATCAGCATCCCGTCACATCTGCGCATTTATGCCATTGGTCCACCACATTGGATCAAACATATATTTCCTAAATAGTTATAGCAATTTTTTTTTATTTTTTTATTTTTTTCTAACAATTATAGAATAATTTGAAAAGATCCTCATAAGTAAATGTCATATGTAAGGGTGAAAATACCGATAAATAATAACTACCTACACCCGCACTTAACTACCATCCGTTGTTCGCATATGCGGATAACGATTTGAGGATATGCGGATGCAGTTATATATAATACATTATATATATTTAATTGAATTCAATCAAATGGTGTCGTTTTGAATTTGGTAAGTTTATGACTCTTAGGTTATCTTATGTTTTTTTTTTACTATCATTTCAAAGTCATACCTTACTACATTTATTATTTTTTTTTTTTAATAATTCAAATTTTCATATTTTTTATTTTGACTTGTGCACATAAGAGGGGGAGGGAGAATTCAAACTAGTGACCTTCGCTTCATGAGGAGTGGTCAATTCAAATCTCGATTACTCTATGAGACAATGACCATCTATTATTAATAATCGTAAATTGTGTAACAAGTGAAATTTTATTTTATTTAACCTTACATATAGTAATAATTATATTATTTAATCTTACATATAAATTTATTAAAAACTCTAATTACTTTATATGCGGACAATAAATAATAATTATAATAACCACACGAATATAAATAATAAATACAAATTACGAACATCTAAAAATAATAATCACAATATAATGCGAATATTATTAACAATCAGATCTCCATCTGCTCCGCATTTTTCAACCATAGTGATGTAAGCGCTGACAGGACATAAGTTTCCGTACTTCCGCTCCTTCACAAAATTCATGGTTTTGGTCTTCCCAAAATATACCCAACTCTATGCTTTTTCATTTCTTATCCTTCAAGATCAGTCTGCCACGTGCACACCCAAATCTAACATTTTCCTATAATTATATATAAATTGTAATATTAGGTTTTTTTTTAGAAGAATATTGTTCAACACCACATTAATGGAACTTATTTGCTGCAGCTTTTGGAAAAGTATTGTGTGAAAATATATTTCTTTTTTATTTTTTTTTAAACATAAAAATATTGTCAAACAGCTAAAAATCTTTAAAATTATTTCTACATTTTTGTTATATTAAAATATTTTTTTAAATAAAAAACCAAAAAATATCCTCTAGAAACTATAAACAATTATTTTTATATTTCCATGTTTTTCCCGAACGTTTCCTCTTCATAGCGCAGAAAGTCAAACAAGCAACAGTAGATTATTCTCACTACCTACGTTAAATAGTAAACTCACCAACCCTAGCACCCAGAAATGAGCCAAAGCTGGGTTTGACCAAAGGTGAATCTTGCGATCCTCGAATCAATGGCTACAATCCAAGATGACGTCTGTCTCTCCCCTTCCAGGTCTTGTAGTTGATTCTCAATCTCTCACGCAAACCAGAATATCCAAGCACACAGAAGCAGCCATGAATCAAGTTGCTCTACTGCTTCTCTCACTCTGTTTCTTCTTCTCTGTAACCTCAGCAGCTCCTTCCCCTGCTCCGACATGCCCGATGGACCTCAACTATGTCCTCAGAATCCCATGGAACACTTCACTCTGCAAACACACCCAATACGATACCAACAAAACATTATGCTGCCAGAACCTCCTCTCCCTCTTCGGCGTAGCGCTTGCCCAACACCTCAAAGAAACGTCTCTGTTCCAGCTCCCCGACCTCCCCACCTCCACTTCTTGTCTCCAAGATTTCCAATCAAAGCTCACCGCCCTCTCCTTTTCCTCCAATCTCGTCTCCTCTTGCTTCGACCCTCTACAGTTCGTTATCAGCCGCAACATCTGCGCCCAGATAGAGTCCACGCAGGACTGGGTCGGCAAGCTCGGCTCCAGCACTGCTCTGGACTCCGGTTGCCGGGCGGACCTTACCGATCTCACTTCCTGTGATGCCTGCTTGTCGGCCGGCCTCCAGGTTCAGCGGGAATTGATTTCGCTTGGCGGTAATACCTCTCAGGCCCAAGATTGCTTTTACTTCGCTATTCTCTATGCTGCTGCTTTTGTTAATAACCTTGGACCCGAGAGCGATGGTGCTATGTCATGTATTCTCGGTTTATCGCTTGATTCGCAACTGGGTTCGGCGAGTAAGAGCCATTCTGGTCTTGTTTTTGGGTTAACAGGAGCTGGGGTTGCGGTTTTGGTGATGTCCTGTTTGTTGGGATTTTACTTCTGGTTTGATAGGAGTTCGAGGAGGAAGAAGAAGGCTTTGGGGGGTAATTTCGGAAGTGGCTATGATTTGGAAGAACGAGGGTCTTCTAGGCCGCGTGTGAGGCCGAATACAGGGTCGATTTGGTTCAAAATTCAGGAACTTGAGAAGGCAACTAACGATTTTTCGCAGAAGAATTTCATCGGTCGAGGTGGATTTGGGTTGGTTTACAAAGGGGTTTTACCGGATGGGACTGTGGTTGCTGTGAAGAAGATTATAGAATCCGATATTCAAGGAGATGCTGAGTTTTGCAATGAGGTTGAGATTATTAGCAATTTGAAGCACCGGAATCTTGTTCCGCTTAGAGGGTGTTGTGTCATTGATAGCGATGAGGAATATGATGAGAGGAGAAATCAGAGGTATCTTGTGTATGATTACATGCCTAATGGCAATCTTGAGACCCATCTGTTTCCCTCGGCTGATGGTGGAATGGGGAACAAACTATTGACATGGCCTCAGAGGAAAACCATAATATTGGATGTTGCCAAGGGGTTAGCTTATTTGCACTATGGAGTTAAACCTGCGATATATCATAGAGATATCAAGGCCACAAACATCCTGTTGGATGCAGATTTTAGAGCAAGAGTGGCTGATTTTGGGCTTGCAAGGCAGAGCAGGGAAGGCCAGTCTCATCTCACAACGAGAGTTGCTGGAACACATGGGTACTTGGCCCCAGAATACGCGCTCTATGGACAGCTGACTGAGAAGAGTGATATTTATAGTTTTGGAGTGGTCATTTTGGAGATAATGTGTGGGAGAAAAGCACTTGATTTGTCATCAGGATCACCACACGCATTTCTGATAACAGATTGGGCTTGGTCAATGGTAAAAGCTGGAAAAGTAGAAGAGGCTTTTGATGCTTCTTTGTTGAAAGAGGGGGATTCTGTGAATTCAAATCCAAAGAGCATAATGGAGAGATTTATGCTCGTAGGAATTTTGTGTGCTCATGTAATGGTTGCGTTGAGGCCAACCATTATGGAGACCTTGAGAATGTTGGAAGGCGATATTGAGGTTCCACCAATTCCAGATCGACCAATGCCCCTGGCGCACCCTTCATTTTATGGCAATGGCAATACTTTCAGCATATCACCAGCGCTGAGCGGGCCAAAATTACATAGTAAGGACATGCTCAGGTAATCAAGAAAGTATTTTTTTTTTTTTTCTTAGTTTCTGCATTGCCGAAAAGGATGTAGAGAGGTGGAAGCCGTGTACATGGAAGGCCCTTCTTTGCATGGATTCAATGCGTAGTTAAGCATTTCAATGCATGCATATTAGAGCCATGGACCAAAGAGTATTATACTGTTAACTGGAGTGGAGGCCAAGAATTTGAACCGACCAAATATAGGAGAAGGTTTTACTTTGTTCATACAGTTGTATTGCCATGATGGTTGGTAGAATATATATTTTTCCATATTAGGTTGATTATATTTCCTTGTATGAATATTCTCCATTTAGGATTGATTGTAATTACCATACTTGTCTACCCCAATTTTCTTATATAAATAAGGACCTTTGTATTGTAAACAATAATCAAGTTAATGAGAGCACAATGTAGCCTTTGAACAATTTACAGTGGTGGACGTACGTGTCTAACACCGAATCAGCCCAAAATTCCTTGTGTCTTTTCTTTCTCTTTGCTTCCACTTTTCCTCTTCATATTTTATTATTCATCATGAATTTCAACAATGGTACTAGTATGTTTCCAAAAATTTGGGAGGCTTGGAGGAGCACAATTGAATAAATTGAAGATGGTTTATGAGCAGATGGTATCTGTTTGGCTTGTTTTCTTTGTTTATTCTTCTAAATGAATCTGCCATAGGTATAATTGTGTTGTGTTATGATGACTTCAAGAACCGCTTGTCATCAAACCAAGTTGCAAGCTCAATAGCTATTGCAATCCACAATTTTGTCTTTTTCTTTTGTTTTTCCTTCTTTATAATGCAAATATGCAATGAAGAAAAGCATCTATTCTAACTGGATCAAATTCAGGTAGATTCCTTTGCACCTGAATATTGATACACGCAGATTGTTTGTCTTCCCACAGATATGTTAGAAGCGAACTTCAATGTGAGTTTGTTGTTGAGAAGATGGAGAAACCAGCAAGAACTTGGAACTCAGCAAACTATCTTCTTGTTGGCAAACAAAATAATGAACTATGATTTCCCTGAACAAACGAAATAACCGTTAACCGCTCTATCACCGGTTTTAGCAATTATATATACCCGGTTATAACCAGTAACCGGGTATATATATATATATATATATATATATATATATATATATATATATATATATATATATATATATATATATATATATAATTAAATAATAAAAAATATATATTAAAATTAAAAAAATTAAAAGTGTGATAAAACTCTGATTATGTTCTATAAACAAATTAATAGATCCTTTCAGATTTCCTTGTAATCCTGTGGATGAACGAAAAGATATATTTCCTTGTGGATGAACAAAGATTGCACTTGATGAAACTCTGATTATGTAACGTTAATTTTACAATGCACCTACTAGCAGTCTAACAGTCCAGAAATACAGGTTTTATATGTTTACTGTCATATATAACAGATTCCAAGCCCACATCACACTCTCAGTCTCAGGCCTTTACCTACCCGTGTAAAGCACAAATCCCCTTTACACTAAGCCCACCTCTCTCCTTCCTCCTGGAGTCCTGGGTTGCTTTCTCTTCAAGGGTTAATCAAATTGAACAATTCAATGTGTTATACTTGTTGTTGTTTGGTAGAATTAGCGCGGCTCGTGTTTGATGAAATGCCTAACAGGAGATTTGATTCTTGTAGTGCTATGAATTGCTAGGTACACTGTAGAGCCAGTAAGGTTGAACTTGTTTAAAGCCGTTGCATCCTAGTTCTCTGATTCAACCCAAGTTTCATGTCTAGGTATTCCTTCGCCAAGCTTATAGCATCTGTAGGATGACCAAAGCTTTGCTATAAAATCTTTATGTTATCGTCTTCTACCAAAGCCTTTTCATTGGCAAAAGAGGCACCAAATGAGGCTTCCTTTAAATGTGGGAATTCTTCAGATATATGTTTCCTTCCCAAATAAAATCCAGTAAACGAGTGACAAATTCATATGATCATAATGTCGCAACATTTGCTTTGATTGAAATCATCTATTGATTTCGTAGTTAAATCAACATATTAGTAACAATCATTAGTAAGAAATAAAATACTCTAATAATCGATCTGGATAATCGAGAACCAACAAGTAACCGCCGGTTATTACATACCTGGTTACCGGAGCTGATTGGCAATTTTGACCAACTAGGGTACCCCGATTACGGTTACCATTTTTAGCCAATAACTATTGACCATAACCGGGTTTTAACCTCTAACCACTAGTTATTAAATAACTGGTTAATCAGCTACCAGGTTACCAGAGCCAGTTTAAGATTTTGGCCAACTGGCTACCCCGATTACGGTTACCGATTTTAACCAATAAGTGGTAACCGTAACCGGATTTTCCCCCTTAATTGGGGCGGAGGGAAGGGGGCGGAGAGGGGTAAAATGCCTCTCCCCATCTCCCAAAAGTTCTCCTTAACCCAGGAAGAATTTTTTTGGATGCCCTAATTGCACACCCTCAGCCGCTCATCAAGGGACAAGATGGGGCAAAATCATTTCTAAGAGGATCGGGATTCACAACCACGAGTGACACTGATGTGATTTTCTTTTTGTTGCTGTAATTAGGTCAAACAGGTTGAAGATGACAAAACACACTTCATGCACTGCCGTAATATTAAAATTGTTATATTTATTTAAATTAAATATATTAATAAATTAAATTATTTTTGGTATTTGAAATAATTATGATATCTATTTTTTATTTGAAAGTTTTATGTGTATTTAATTGAAATATTTACATCTTTCAAAGTCAATCCAAAATTTTGGAGGAAAAGTCAAAATTTCAAAGTACAAGGAGAAAAGTGTGTCCCACTTTGGCTAGATACAAAGATGTCAACTTGTTTTTAAGAAATCTTCCTCACTTAACAATAAATTGAGTGATGAAAAAGAAAGTTAGCTGCCTAGCAAAGACAGAGCCGTCTGCGTCACGAGTAAGGGCAAGGGCAATGGGCACTATGAGGCGCACTTTGCACTTTGCTTGTGCGCATCAAAGCGAGGAGCAATTGTGAAGCTCTAATTTATTTTGAAAAATAAAAAGTTGACTAAGACTAGTCTCAATCCCCATACAAAAACCCAAGAGCCTCGATAACTTCTCTTCTTTCTACTACAAACTTTCTTTTGTGCTATTCTCTCTTTAAGTGATTTCTTATTACTCTTGAAAGTGATATTCTAGAGTAATATTTGGAATTCATTGCATCCTAGAAACTATTTTGTCAAATCTCTTAACACTTACAAAGAGGACAAAATACGTTCTAAAAATACCATCGTTGCGATTGAGCCTTGAAGTCCTAATTTCTTTTTGCCTTCATATTTTCTTAGTTTATTCCATAATATTTTCCAGCTATTTAGAACATAATTTGATTATGGAAGCATTGTCATCAATTAAAGTGATGAACCAAGACTTCGTTCATCTTGGTCGCTTTAACGAACAAAATTTCTTTCATTGGTGATAAAAGATATTGTTCTTCCTTACCAGTTTGAAGCTTGATTACATCCTTAAGGAAGAATTGAGGATATTCCAGAACTAACTCCAAAAGACAATGACGAATTGTAGTGCCTCGCCCTAAAATACAAGGGTGAAAGTGGAGATTTTCTCAATCTACCACAAGACACTACCACTATTGCCTTATAAATAAATCAACGCAACGAAAATCCTTTAATAAATTTTTAATTATGAGTTAACCTTATAAACTCAACAATAAAACTAACCAGGCCTTCTATTTCATACATAATCTCATCATCCCATCACAACTTTTACAACAATGAATATACAATACCATAACAAAATGCCACACATGGCATCAGTAAAATATAAAAAAGCCGACTCCTTATAAACTCAACAATAAAACTAACCTGACCTTTTATTTCATATATAATCTCATTAGAACTTATACATCAATGAATATAAAATACCACAACAAAATGCCACACATGGCATCAATAAAATATAGAAACCCAGACTTACTTAAGTTAGAACCCCATCGGCTAGCATATCTAAGCTTACCCTTTGATGACTTTAAGCTCACACTAGGACCAATGCTAACCTCTCAACCTGCAACAACATCTATGCAATTGTGAGGTCACCACAATAACACAGGCGGATAAGTGAGTCCACAGTCTCAACAAGTATAATAATAACTAAGTTTTTTTAATGTGAGCCATCTTTATAGATATATTTTTATCAATTGTTTATAATAGTAGGTACAATAGGTTTTTCCAACTCAATGCAATGATTATGGCTAATAAAATAAACACGATAGAAGAGTTCAAAACACATAAAAATTCTTTATTAGTTCTTAACATTACTCATATATCATATAACACACACATTCCACCATCCATGACAGTGAAACACATACAAATATGCATACTTAAGCAAGAAAACATATCATAAACATCATATGCTACCAGCTATAATTACATACATATGTCATGTTCCATCTAAAAACATATGCATATGAATACATCTAGCATGAAATCCATGACAATGAACCACATACAAATATGCATACCTAAGCAAGAAAACATATCATAAACATCATATGCTACTAGCTATAACTACATACATATGTCATGTTCCATCTAAAACGTATGCATACAAATACATCTAGCATAAAATCCCTGGCAATTCACATTCCATAAACATTAATATAAAACTATGTCATGCATGTTTTTGTTCTTTCTTTCTTTATCATTCTGATAAATTGTTTTCAACGGTTATTTAGGATATTATTCGCTTATCATACATGTTTTTCATGAGGGAATGGTCCCTTTGGCTATGAGAGAATGCTCGATCAGCAACCTGAGGACTCGTCCACCATAACAGAAGTAAGTTAACAGTATCGAGGGATAGCCCTAGGGAATGGTCCTTTAGTGTAATGCTGGGATTGATTCCTTTGATTATTGAGAAAATGCTTGATTAACAACCTAGGGAACTGGTCCCAATTTATTAATCTCTTGATTTCATTTCATCTTTTGTGTACATACTCATGATGCTTAACTCTAACCATGCTTTTCTTGTTTGCCTAACAATGCAACATTTAACGTCGTATCTTTAACACAATTCATAACTCATTTAGCTACACATGTAAAATCTTCTAAAAATGTTTAACATCACATGTAAAATATTATAAACACATTTAAATCAACCATTTATTTCATAACTACCTTCATTTAACAACCTTTCTAAGTCTATGAAAACCTTTTAACACATATTTAACTCGATTCATGCATCTCATAACCATTTGCAACAAATAACATTTCATAACATATCTCAAAGCATCAAAAGCATATAGTCATATTCAAATAAAAAAATACATGGCCCGAATAAAATATACATAAAGTGCTTTAAAAGTAAAATAGTTCTTAGTATTCTAATGGTAATATTCTTATTATTCTAAATAAATCTATTTCTATTTTTTCAAAAACTAATTCAAGTGGATGTACATACAATATGCATGGGATTAGCCGCTTCAATGGAATCTTTTATTCTAGTCGGAGGAGAAATTATCAAATGTCTAGCACTATACTTACCTATCATTGACAATGCTCGTGAAGGATCCCCAACTCAACCCTTCGCAATGCTCACTGCATTTATCACATTACAAAATACCTCAACTCACAACCATACTTTAACTCTAGAGAAACCCAATAATACTTTAACATCTCAAGTATCATTCTTCCATGACAACCCATATCAATCAAAGGTTTACTTTGCTACTCATTAACGAATTAATCCAACCCATAGAGAAACTCTAGGGTTTACAACTAAAAATTCATAATTCATAATACTAATATAATCCATTAGTACACAAACTATATAAACACCCATTATCATGAAACTCATGGAAAACTTATTGCTAATTAACATTCTAAATGCAATTAAACAATCCAAATAATAATTCTAGTGTCTAAACATTAAAAACCCCAAATTCAACTAAAACTACAAAAATTAGGATTTATGTACATACCTTGAACAATAGCGAAATTGAAGCTTCAACCCGAATAATCAACAACTCGAAACTTGAATATTGTTTAGAAATTCACTACATACAAAAGCCCTACGCCAATTTTAGAAATTTAGTTCCACACCCTAAAATTAACCCAATTTAGAGAAAATCTAGGGCTAACGAAACTACCTCACTTCAATTTGTAAATTTGAAAGTTCCAACGTTGATAAACATTACCCGATGCTTGAAAATGATGGAAGGCTTGATTTGAAACAAACCCAAGCTCAAACCTATAGTCATTAGTCACACGTGAAAGAGAAGAGAGGTTGAGAGAGTGAAAATAATGGATTCAACACATTGCACCAACTTGTACAACCATTTATGACCACTTTGAGCTTTACCCATGCCATCCAAACTCAAGAGAAAAGAAGAGTGAAAATGAAAAAGTTGAGAGAGCTTACAGTTCAACTATGTATCACGAATTCAAGCTCTCTAATGTGCAATCTTTAAGTTCCAAAACCCTTGCCAATCATGCCCCATGTGAAGATGAAGAGAGCAAGCGAGGAGAAGAAAAGAAAATGAGAGAGTTGGAGAAATAGGTGAGAGGTACGGTTTTTCCTTGTAGAACCGAGTGTGTGGTGCTTTGTGTTTCAGTGTGACGAGTAAAAGCATTTTCAACAGCTACCCAACCATTTTCCTCAAATATAGAGAACAAAACTACTTTTTGCTTCCCTATTTCAAAACACTTTACAATAACTTCCTTTAATCTTTCCCTATACAATTAAAATAATACTTTTTACTTTTATTTTTTTTTTTGCTTATTTTTTCTTCCCTATTTTTTGTCTCTCTCTTTCTTATTGTCTCGTCTTCTGCAAGCCAAGTGGCAAGAGACTCTAAATCAGTAGCATATTAGGGGCTTTCCATGTGAATCTGAATCTTGGTTTTCTTTCACAACCTTAGTCCACCTAAGCCCAGAAATTGAAACCTTGGAAAACCACCACCAAAGCTATTCTATTGGGTTTCTCAATCAAGAAGAAGAATGGACAAAACTGAATATTGATAAACACAAAGAAGAACCAAGTTTTGCTTGAAGGCTATGTTGAGGCTGTTGATGAGGATGATCTGACGAGGACAAAAAGCTTGGCGGGTGAGGATCTGGATGAGCTCAAAGGGTGCTTGGATCTTGGCTTTGGGTTCAGTTACAATTAAATTCCTGAGCTCTGTAACATAGAGAGGTTATGCGAAAAGGTGTGAGAGGAGAGAGATTATGTTTTTTTTTTTTAATTTATATTTAATTATAATAATGCCTTGGGAATGCTACCATGCAACCCAATGCATTGGGTTGCACTGTAGCATTCATTAGCTTTAGGAAAAATATAGGGTATCTATTGTGTGTGATTTTTTGTAACTTCCTTGACATTTTTCCTAAATTTATGGAATAGAACTCCTTATAAGGTGTCTATTGTGAATGCTTTAATGGTGGAGAAAATTAGTGGTACATGTGAGCCAAAATGAGGGGTTTACGTGTGAGTGTGTAGCTACCAAAATGATCATCTAGCTTAAGTGGAGCTGAGAAAAAATGACATTCAATGTGCAACTGGGCCTTACATTGCCAATTTTATCCTCTTTTCTTGAGTTACATTTTTGTGATGCCCTAGACATTTCTAATTCATTTTAAATGTAAATTAGACTAATTAATGGATTGGAATTAATGAAGTGTCTAGAAAATGCCTAGAAAACGCTTAGAAAACACTTAGGGTCGAGTCCTGGTGTGAAAGAATGCCCAAACGGACAATTTGGTTGTAGAGTTTGCAACCTATCTAGACCCTCATGGGATGCATTCGCTAATCGTTCGGATGCTCTTGCAGAAGCTGAAGTCCGAGAGCACACATTCGTAGCACCGTCCAAACCCTTTTGAGGACGTGCGCGATTTAAAATGTGCGTGTTTGGACACTCACTTAGCCTGTCTGGACGGCATCTGAGATAAATGCGAATTTGAGTCCTTTTGGCTCATTTTATCCAAATCTCTTTCACACCACACGATTTTTCTTAAGGTTTTTCATATAAAAACCTTGATCCACGAATATCCAAAGGTCCAATCTCAAATTCGACTTCGGAAACATGATCTACGCGTTAAGATCTACGTTTTGACTAATTGTTTTGAGGTAAATCACTAAACTCATGTTTTGGAAATTTTTTGGTGAAATCTTGTAAATATGAGTTTAATCCTTAATATTCTTTAGGTGTTTGGATATTTGGAGCTTGCTAGAGGCTACCCAAACCTTGGGTATTGGTTTGGTAAACTTTTGGTAAGTTTTCTCTCAAACCCTAACTTATGGGTATTTTGTTTAAGTGTTGTTTTATGTGTTTAACCCTAAGGAAATACTTATGGGTTAACATTATTGTGGTTGAATTAGTGATTACAAGTTATGGGTAGTTGTCTAGAACTCTTATGATTCGATTGGCAAACCTCTTTTTTGAAAGAGAATACTCATTCTTTTCTACTTTTTTTAAAAACAAATTATATTTTATTCAACTTTTTCAATTTTTTTATTTTTATTTTTTTATATTTTATCTTACAAAGTCAAACTTCGAAATTCCCGTAGTGAATTAGAATTGAATTCGTTTTTCAAAAATCAAATACCCAAACGGATCATTAGAATTTTATGGGTAATTTAATAATGTAGCTCCTAAGTGATTTAAGTACCACATAGAGTAGTTATTGTCCAGAATTAGGGGTGTAAACGAGCTGAGCTACTCGTGAGCTTACTTGAGATCGGCTCGAATAAACTCGACTCGTGCTCGAATCGATTATTAAATGAGCTACTCGTGAACACGAAAATCAAACTCGATTATTAAACGATACAAACTCGTATAAACTCGGCTCGACTCGACTAAAGCTCGTGAACTTGCTCGTATAAGGATCGACTCGTTTATTAAGGCTTGACTCGTATATATATATATATATATATATATATATATATATTAATTTGTTAATATATAACTTAGTATTATAATATAGTGTATATATATTAATAAACAATATACTATATATATTACTATATGTAAGTATAAACTAAGTAACAAATAAAAATTGTCAGTAAATATTAATTGGTTATATCAATATATATATAAAATATTAGTAAAAGTGAATAATATCAATACTTAATTGTTAATCACTTAATCATCTGATATAATGACAATTTAGATACTTAATTATATGATTCATATTATATTATTTATGTAATATAATAAGACTATATAATGATATAATAATATAACATTGTAGCGTATGACATGTAATTATTGATTCATTATATCTAATATTATAACTTATAAGTTTTATTATTAGATATTATGAATCATTACATTGCCCTCGTCGAGTGATTCAAGATTTAAGATCATATGAATTGTTAGATCGTATGAATCATATAATCATACAATAAGACTTAGATCATACAATTATATGATTCATATGATATTAGTATTATTAGAAGATAGTTAGAAATTATAATAGTTATGACTTATAATGATTATATTTATCAATGTTATCATAGATAAATTATAATCTTATAAGTTAAGTGATATGATATGATTCATAATTTTGCTTGTCTAACCACTTAAACATCAATTTTGGTTGTTTTTCAACTTTATATTATTTGATTTTTGGTTATGCTTTCAGTCAATTGAAAGTAACCCTGCGTTGAATCTTTCTAATTGTTTTTCATACATTGAAAAACATTTTTTTTTTAGTTAAAAATATTAATTAAATAATTAATTTAATAATTTCTTGTCTGCTCAATATTTTGAGACATTGAAGGTTTAACATAATATGAAAGCAAAAGTTTTAAGTTTGAACTTGTAGGATAACCGGTTGAGAAATTAAACTTTTCATTTTTTATTGATTAATTTTTTGAGACAATAGGTTATCTAACAATTAAAACTGTATTAATATACTTCCATCTCGTATGACTGTTTAGAAAGCACATATGTAGAGAGAGGAAAAAAAAACAAATGACAAGATTTCTATCCTATGACATAAAGACAACAAAACAAAAATGATAAGGTTGGTCTAATCTATTAGGATGTTCCATATAGAGATTGGAGTTCTTTGAGCTGTTTCTATGCATTTGTAAATAAAACATCAATAATAAATCTTACATTTAATTATAAGAACATGAAGACAAAAAAAAAAAAAGAAGAAGAAGAAGAAGAAGAAGAAGATGATGAGGAGGAGGAAAGGCATAAAAAAAATATAAAACAAAAAGTGGGTAAAAAATTGTAGGAATGTCACTTTCAAATTTTCACTTACTTGTGAGCTGCCAAATTTTTTGACACATAGTTTTAAAAATAGTCTAAAAAACTTAAACTACAATTTTTTAAATAATTAAATAAAGTGAATGAGCAGCCATTGTCATGTTATTATTATATATTTGAATCATAGATTAAGATATCCAATAATTTGAGCACCGAATTAGGAAAGAATTCATATAAATCTATTTGCTTACATAAATTTTGAGTTGTTTAGCCACTTATTCGAATAGGTAAATTATATATAAATTTTCTCATAATTACAGTTCAAATTATTAGTAATTTAAACCACAAATTTATAGACTCCATTCTATCAAATAAAGGATTTTGATAATAGTGTATTATAATTTATACTTATATTAAAGGAACTTTGTTACAAATACTCAATGTGTACCATCATCCTCAATGAAAATACATAATGCATATAAAATGTAAATGTAACGATTCTTTTGTCAATTTTTTTTTCTTGATAACCCATTCTATAAAAAGGTTTAACAATGTGGTTGGTAACCTTGACATAACATGATAAGAAGGACCACGGGTCCACGAGCAACAGTCAATTGTGAAAAGAAAAATATATATATATATTTTTACATAAAAAAAAAAAAAAAAAAAAAAACATATTTTTAGCTTTTCCTATTGAGTCTTGAACCAATGGTTTGTTTCATTGGAAAGTCCTGAAGCTTAAAGCTAATTATTTTATTTTTACCGATTTTAACAATTTAAAATTTGAAACTACTTTCTGTGCTTTTGGTCGGTTGTCCTTGTATATAATAACTTTATTAAATGACAATATATCATTTCAAGATCACTTGGCTCGAGGGACTAACTTTCCAGACATCAACCAACCCAGACTGAGTGGACTTGACGAGAGAGGACGAGTTGACGCTCACGTTAGTAGACTGAGGAGAGTTTTTGAAAATAAAAACCGGAAGCTAAGCTGATATGCCGCGCACCTGCCAAGTCGTAAGCAACTTTTTGACTAAATAATAATTTGAAACAGTAAAATGATGGGACAAGGGAGAACTCAGCTCAGCTGAGATGCTTGCCAAATACCCCGTTCGTTTCCCTTCCCAAAGTATGCGTAGCAGTAGTAGTAGCAGTAGCAGTAGCAGAAGCAGAATCCTTTCCCTTCCCAAATTTTCGTTTCTTCTCCCAAGCACAAAAACTTGTTACAAGCTCTATTGAGACGGCTCACTGTGTTACGTGCTGCGTCAATCTTCTCTTGAAATGCATCCACATTACTTGGAAAAGACGGAGCGGCCGCAAGAGCCTTCTCCTACGCATTCTTTAGCTCCGTTCCATCAGGTTTGCGTTCTATTTTCCTGTCCTCTGCTTTTCTGAATTTTGTGTATGGGATTAGTTGGTTGGCTCTAGAGTTTTGATTTGATCTACTCGTTGCTTATTTTGTGTTTATATTTGTTTAAATTTTTCACTCGGGCCGAGCTCGAGCCGAGTACTCGAGTTTGAGATCGACCAAAATAATCGAGTTCGAGCTCGATCAGTAGTTTATCCATAGCGAGCCGAGCTCGCACACCAAACTTAGGCTCGTGTCGAGCTCGAGCTCGAGCTCGAGCTTCAACCCAACATAAACGAGCCGATCTCGAACAGCCAATACCCGCTCAAGATCGGCTCGTTTACACCCCTATCCAGAATACTAAATAGTGCAATATGTTGTATTTTTAGTGGCACTTTGCGGGTTAAACTTAGAGTCGTTGGGAGTTAATGAACAAGCGGCCTAAGATGAATATTCTACTTACTAAGAAAATTACTACTTTTAAGTATTTCTATAAAGTGAATTGATAAATGTTTTTATTACTGAACCGACATTATGTTAATTATGTTTTAGATGATTTAAGTAGTTTTAATTATGTTGAAAAATAGCAATGATGTTTATGAGAATTGTTGCATGAATGAAAAGTGTGATCTGAATTGATTTGAAGTGTTTGATGTATTTGATGCCTGCTGCAGTTTAAAATTTAAGTTATGCAAATTGTTTGAGAAAATGACATGTTGAACTGTTTATTGTTTTATAAAGAAAGCATGTGTTAAAGGCATAGTTATTGAAAAACAAATAAATAGTGTTTGATTATTAAGCATAATTAGGAAATCTAAAGGTATATTGAATTGAGCATAAAACATAAATATGGATGTGAGATAATTGCATAAGACACGATAAGAATCGAGGTAAGCCTTTAGCATTATACAAACGGACAAGTCCGTAAGAGTAAGCCCTTGATGCTGCTAAGAGAATTTAAATGACATTGTGAAGGACAAGTCCTTAGGGGGTGTGAGTTGCAAACTTCTCACTAAGTGTACAAAATAGGATATCCTTGAAGCCGTCGGGACAAGTCCTAGAGTGAAATAATGTACAAACATGAGCATGCATAGCATTGCTTAACTAAAGTGTTTAAGTTGTTTTCATAATATGTTATAGTTTTATACTAGATGTATTGGTATGCATATGAGTTTTAATGGGCAAGAACATATGCATATTTCTATCGACTGGTTGCATGATTTAAAAGCATTGAGCTTTACCGTACATGGATGTTTACATTGCTCAGAATTGGAAAGTGTTATATCTTTGTATAGATGGATGAACTGTTATTTGTTCATCAGCAGAGACGTGCCTGTATCTTAGAGTTCTACTCAAGTACATGCATGATCGAACTATTGTATTAAAGGAACTAAGTTTCAATGTACTTAGATACGACATTGACGACTTTAGTAATGGTAAGGTCTTTCTATAGTTAAGTGAGATGCCACTGTTTTCCGTTTAAGGCTTATGTGTATGTGTGAATCCGTAATGGAGTAATCGTGTGCATGTATATCTGAGCCACCGAGCAAAAGTATTATACGGTAGATGGGTCTATATGTAGAAGTTTTCAAGGTGGGATGACTGAAACTTCTATATATGTTTGCAGCTACGTAGTACACTTTTATGTTTTTTGAGATATTGGTGTTTACTTTACCAACTACGATATTGTTTTCAAGGGACGGATTGTCATAACCTCAAAACGTAGTGGTATAGTAAACGTATGATAAAAGGAAAAGTTGGTTCTTTGCGAAAATTCGGTATATTTTATACTGAGACGGTGAACTCATCCTTTCACCTATACGGATGTGGCTACCACCACAACCGTATAGATGCTACTCCTTTGGCTGCAGGTACATTATATTAGAGGTAGATGATTATCCAGTGGCTTTGTATTTGAGGTATTACTACTGAAGCCTATCGCGACAGTTATAAATTGTTGGACTATGGGGTCTTTTATTTTGTATATGGCTCGTGACTTGCGTGTCACTAATTCTTTTGTGTAGCCATTCTTTGGGTATATGATGTAAATGTTGTTAAGTTTTAAATAAATAGACTATTGATGGCTCTTTTGTATAAACATATTTATTTATAGATATGCTTTTCCTCTGAGATAATGATTATATCATTATGTTTTCTATATTGCATAGGTATAACTATGATTATTAGATACTTGTGATGGAGCATGTGCCATAAGTTGGCTAAGCGACAAATAGTCGCAGTGGCGGACCCAGGTAACTGACATTGCAGGGGCCAATAAATATAATTTAAAATAGAAATTGAATAATTTGTCACACAATATGTATCATAAAAGTACATTATAAAAATTCATTATAATCTGTGCCAAAATTAATATATTAGCAACAAAAACATGTTGGCACTAGTACAAAAAGACATAAATATAAAGTGTTCAAAAACCTAGTTTACGTCCTTTTAGAGAAACAAAATCATCAAGTATCGAATCTAAATTGAAGCTCTCAGCAATTTCCCTTTCAATATACACAACTAAACTATTTGCAAGAAATTCATCTTCCATTTTGTTGCGAAGTCTTGTTTTAACAATTTTCATAGCTGAGAATGCTCGTTCGGTAGTCGCTGTAGACACTGGAAGAGTCAAAACAAGACGAATCAATCTATCAATAAGATGGTATGTCTTTGATTTTCCTGTCTCTACCAATCCTTGACATAATTCTGCAACAGAAGACAAATTTTGCAACTTCAAATCATTATGCACATCAAGCTCAAAATACTTCAACTGGAATCCCAAATTAATTTTCTCCTGCTCAGAAAAATCAAGAGGATAATACACCTCTGCAAGACTACATATATCATCAATTTTAAATGATTTATAACCATCCTTTGGATCCAAAGCTGAGCTAAGTGTCAAAAGTCTGACTGCCCTTTCACCAAACCTACAATTAAGCTCTTGCAGTTGAAAGTCTATAGCAGCATTGAATATGTCAAAATGATAATGATGCTCCACTGTAATGTGATTCCGTTGATTACGACCTCGACCTTCAATATAACGAGCACTCAAGTCTGGGATGTCAATTTCAAATTTCTTGGAGAAAGAGACAACGCTCTCAAGCAATTTCTCCCAATCATCATCTCTCAGCTTTTGGATAAGCTTTTTTGCAGTAGAAACTGAATTAATAGCATTCAAAATGTCTTGAGATTTTTGCTGCAAAGCTTGACAAAGAACATCAGTGATACCCATAATTTCCTTCATCAAATGTAAAATAAAAATGAATTCGAATGATGTAATCATTTTATAAGCAGCATTAGCATCTCCCCGTTGAGAGTAATTAGCTCCTTCTCTTCTAATTAATTCAAGCACTGAACAAGTAGCATCAAACATACTTATTAGGCTGCAAATAGAATTATAATGAGAACCCCAACGAGTATCACCAGCTCGTTTCAAAGTGCCAATTTGGTTAGCTCCTTTTCCAGTTTCAAGATCACCAATAGCTCGCATATGTGCAATTTTTTCTGCTTGAGCAGCTTGTAGTTGATCGTGACGTTTTCATGAAGCACCAACCATATTGATAATGAAATTCAAATTTGTGAAGAACTCATGAACAGAAACCACTTCTCTAGATGCAGCAACTAATGCTAATTGCAATCGGTGAGCAAAACAATGAACATAGTATGCATAAGGACAATCATTAATAAATAATGCCTGCAATCCTTTCCATTCACCATGCATATTGCTAGCACCATCATATCCTTGTCCACGAATATTTTGAATGTCAAGTCCATGATGAGAAAGAACATTAGATATTTTATTCTTGAGAGTCAATGCCGATGTATCTTTAACATGAACAAGATCAAATAAGCGCTCTTGTATAAAACCATATTTGTCAACAAATCTCAAAACAATAGCCATTTGTTCTCTTTTAGACTCATCTCGTGCTTCATCAACAATAATACAAAATTTAGAGTCTCCAATATCTTCACGAATTTTATCTCGCACTTTACTTGCCATGACTTGCAAAATCTCCTTTTGAATTCTATGAGAAGTATACTTTGCAGATTTAGGAGCATTTTCCAAAACAACTGTTGCAACTTTTTCATTATATGATGCCAAAATTTTAATCATCTCAAGAAAATTACCTCGATTTTTTGAATCAGGAGTCTCATCATGACCTCTAAAAGCACATCCTTGAAATGCAAGCCACCGAACAACATCAATAGAAGTTTTTACACGTAATCGATTATTTTGAATTTGCTCAGTACTTTGTGCATTCAATAATTTATCGATATGCTATGATTGTTGTTTTAAATCCTCACAATATTTCACAGCATTATTATGGGGTGAACAAGGATCCTCTCCAATATGAGTCAAAAAGGCACATTTCTTTCCATCGTGAACCTTTTTCCAATTTCTAAATCCCTTGGTGATAAATACATCCCATCCATGACGTCCAACTTGTTTAATTGTAAAAAGATAACATGGGAGACAATATGCGGCATCCGTAGTAGGAGAATACTCAAGCCAAGATGAAAATTGTGTAAACCATGAAGCTTGAAAACGACGGGGATGATTTTCAGGTCCAGAAAAATGGATAGTCTCGACGCAAAATTTGATATGGACGTGCTTTCAAATAAGCCATTCTTATTTCATCACGTCGATTGACTGGATAGTCCCACATCGGAGGACGTTTTCCTGGATCCCGTTCTATAGAAAAACCATCAACTTCGTTAACATTAAGCGTGGAGGATTTAAAAGGAATCTCTTGAACTTCCACAATTACAGATTCATAAGGATATTCTTCAACTTCAATCCTTTGAGATTTAAGAGGACGTTCTTTGAGATTTGAAGTTTCAGCATTAAAATTCAATGGTGGATTACTTTCTGGAACATCAACTTCTTTTCTTTTGAAGAATGACTCGATAGTTTTAAACTTTGACATGCTTGATGAACCTAAATTTTTCAAATTAAATTACAACCCCATAAGATACAATCAAACTATCAAACAAAACAAAACAAAAAAAAAAAATTATCAGAATCTAATAAGTAACAATCATTGAATCATACAAACTAAAAAAAAAAAGCCAAAAAAAACAAGAGTCTATATAACACTAAACTAAAAATAATAATATGAAAAACTAAAAACTTCAAAACTAACATCATTGATAATTTCATATATAACCCAAAATCAAAAAATATTCTGAAAATTTGAATAGAGAAATTACCTTGTAGACAAAAGTCACAAGATCAACACAAGTATAATAGAGAAGCAATGCCCAAAAATAATGAAAAATCTCTTGTCCTCTTCCTTCTTATGCTCTTCAAGACTTCAACACCTGCAAATCAGCCAAACCTCAAAACTAACATTTTTTTTAAAAAAAAGAGAAAAAAGTTTTTTATACTCATTGAACACTAAAAAAAAATACCTCAAAAAAATGTTAAACTTCCACACTTCAAAGTTTCTGAGTTTCACACTTTTACTCTTTCACTTCAGCTTTTTTTTCCACCACAGGTCCACAGCCACAAAACTCACGGTACTCACCCAGCAGTCACCAGCAGTGGCGCAATGCAGGCTCTTTTTTTTTTTTTCGTTCGTTCGTTTGTTCTTTCGTTGTTTCGTTCTTTTTTTTTGTTTTATTTTTCGTTCGTTCTTTAGTTCTTTGTTTAAGAGCTTTTACAGATTTTTTTTTTTTTTTTTCTCTTCTCTTCTATCATTTCATTTCTTGAGCCGTGCGTGCTGCAGGGCAGCAGGTCTGCAGGTGAGATGGGCTGTGCGTGCTTGTCTACTTGATGTGCTGCAGGGCAGCAGGTGAGAATCGTGAGATGGGCTGTGGACTGATGAAGCGACTGATGGAGTACTGTAACTGTGTAAGCATTCCAGATTAAAAAACCATGCTGATGCTGTGGGTCCCTTAAAAAAAAAAAAAAAAAATCTATTAGGTAATAATGATGATTATGGTGGGGCCAAGTTTGAATTAAGCTTAGAACTTGGTATAGTAATTTTTTTTGTTTTTTTTCTCAGGAGCCAGCAGGGGCCACGGCCCCTGCTGGCCCCAACGCTGGTCCGCCTCTGAATAGTCGTACCAATGTGATAATTCGTTTGTATGAGGGTCGTCATGTTTTATTATTCTAATTGTTATGGTTCAATGACTAACAAACACCCAAACTATTTCTTGGGTGTTATATACATCAATACATGGTTGTAGGTTGACCAATTGCTGAGTATGATTTAGTATAGAGTTCATGACTGTATTCTAGTCGGTCGCCCGAAATAGTCCGCCTATTGTAAATCATGCTAAATCATAGTCCACTTACCTTTGAAAAAGTTTAACTTGTTGGTTTTTTTAATTTCATCTCAAAATTGTTTAAGAAAAGAAAAGAAAAGAAAGAAAAAAAGAAGAAAAGAAGTTCATAGGTTGTGCCTCCACCCTTTGTAAAAAAGAAAAACACAAAAATTTGTGATTTTAATTTTATCAAATAGATACTCATGATCGAAGACTATTAAATAAAGAAAAATGTTAGATATTATAATTATATCCAACATTCATTTAACAAGGTTAACATCACACTTTTAATAATTTTTAGATTAATCATTGTTAAATTAAAAAAAAAATCATATAATTGATTTAAAGTTTCACATTAATATTGTTAAACAACTATATAATAAAAATATAGAATATAAATCATTCGATTGTATATTCTGTCTATATTCCTACGAGAATAGCCGAGAAAATATTATTCCCCACAATCACATACCGCCATGTCACATTTTTGACGTGGCACCATATTATGAATTTACAGAAACAGCCTCCATATTGCATAGAAAGACCACAAAGCCGTTTGCACTAACAGTCTTCTCTCTAAGTCTTCTTGTTCTCTCAGTGCCAAAACCTCAGAAGTTTCGGTCTCTGATCCGTCACTTGTTTCTTGTATTGTCAATGGTGGATCTACTTGAACCTTTACGGTCGTGAAAGATTCGAAACCCGGTTTGATTTCTCTGGTGAGCTTTCAAATGGGGACCAGTTTAAGATCTGGGTTGTGGGTTCTGATCGTCCTGGTTGGCCTTTTGGGACCCAGTGGGATTGGTTCGGTTTGTGCTCAGAATCGAAGACCCAAAAACGTGCAGGCAGCGGTTCGGGCCAAGTGGTCCGGTACCCCACTGATTCTAGAAGCTGGGTACGTTGCATTTCTTTTCTATTTTGAATCCTGAAATGGGTATTTGTTTATGTCTTTTTACTCGTTGTAGTTCCTGGGTTAGATTCTCATGTTGAATGATTTTTGCGGCTACATTACCTTGTACTTTGACTTGGGTTATGATAGGAGCTGTGCTGTTGAAATTAGTTTCTTTCAATGCTGCAAACATGGCTCCACAAATCAGCAGCTACGTTTGGTAATGTTTTTGATTACAATTTTCTCAAAACCATTAACAATAACTCAAAATGTAAAATACTTTTCAAAAGACTTTTCACTTATTGTAATAATATTTGACAAAACAGGTCCTTGTAGGAATATTTTAATAAAATAAGTATTTAATTTTTGCAGCTGTTAGAACTAACTTAGTACTTCAAAAATTAAAAAACTGAAAAGGAGTGGCGGCGTGGCCACCCTCAACGCATGAAAGGGATGACTACACGGCCACCTTTGTCTTGCTCAAAGGTTACCGTGCGGCCACTACAACAGGCAAACCAGATCAGGGTGGGCACGCAGCCACCCTCTCTTTCACTGAAGGAGGCCACATGGCCTTTTTTATTTTTATTACTATAAGTAAGAATTTAACTCTACATCTGCTTGTATTTTTTTTTTGATAAGTAATAAACAATCTTATTAAAAGCGTAAGGCACCCCTAAGTACACCGAGAGTATACAAAATGAAACACTTAACTAGAAAGAGAAAAACGAACAAGAAAATTGACAAAATTAAGCGACAATGGGGACACAAAAGCCACACTCCAAAGATACAAAGTATGAAAGAGGCATGTTTAGTATTTGTTTATTTGAAAACAAAACTAAACAATTTGCATAAGTGGGCCCCACCATTTTTTTTTCTTTTTCTCAAATGTTGACCCCACCAAAAAATACTTCTCACCTTTATATCACATCTAAACACATTTTCAAACCAAAAACAAAAAACACATTTTCAAAAGCATTATCAAACTCAAACATGCCCATTATTTTTGCCCCTCTCCCACAAAAGAAATGAAAAAGGAAGAAGGAAATGAGAGGTTTTGTAGGTGTTCGTCTTATATATTTTTGAAACTTTTTCCCCCCAAAAAGTGGAAGTAATTTATGAAAGGATATAGGGAAAAAGGGGAAGTGAAAGAAGTGAAGTAAGTTTAATGTGTAAAGATTCATTGATTATAAATTGATCGAAGATAGTATACTCACCTTGACTCATGGGATCCTTAATAATTCTTGATGTAGACATTTGCAGCGGAAAAATCTTAAGAGAAGAAGAAATCAGATGATCCTTCTAGAGAGAACAAGATTTCTTTTAAGCTTGAATAAGAGATGGGGTTTCTTAGGCATATTCTCTTTTCTCCAGTGATCAACTTTATGTTAGTAGCTTTTCATGAAAGGGTATACCTCCCGTCAAAGAAACCCTTTCAAGTAAAACACCCATTTAGGCCCACATATTTTGGACATTTTAAATATCAAGATTTCTTTGGGCCAAAACCAAGTGTGTCCTTTGTCGACTGTGGTCCACATATGGCCCAATGAGATATTAGGTTCTAACATCTTGAACTTCAAGAAGTTAATTGCATTTCTTGTTGGTCACTAAAGCTCCTTATTTATTTATTTTTTTTGATAAGTAAATTTAGATTAATAGAAAGCGTAAGGCGTCCTTTAGTACACTGGAAGCATACAAAAGGAAACACTTAACTAGGAGTAGAAAAATGAATAAGGAAATCAGCAAAACTAATAGCCAGTTAGGACAAAGACGCCACCGTCCAAAGATATAGCATATGAAAAAACGAAGATAAAATATCTTCCATGGTATTCTTCAAATCCTCGAAATATCTGAGATTTCTTTCTCTCCAAACATACCAAAAGATGCAAATAGGCACCATCTCCCAAATCGTAGCACTCTTCGGCCTTCCAGACTTCCACCAACAAGCAAACAAGTCAATAACTCTTCTCGGTATAACCCAAAACATACCAAAATGATTGAAAATATTAGTCCACAAAGTGTAAGTCACATCAAAGTGAAGAAGAAGATGATCCACATTTGGCTTTCGAAGGAGCTTGAGTCCGCCACACACTTTTCCAAGGGAAACCACTACTATTAGAGCAAGCTAAGGATTTGAATATTAAAATATAATTTTTTATTTAGTAATAAAAATATATTAAAAAAAGCATAAGGCGCTCCTAAGTACACGTAGTATACACAGGAACAACCAAACTAGCCCAAAAAAAGGAAAGAAAACCAACAAACCCGCTAGATCCTAAAATCCTAAAACCCAAGAGGCACTCAACACTACATCATGTGAGCCTTCCATTTCCAACGCTGAGAGGGTGCGCTTGCATCACCGTAGTTAATGGAGCTTTTCAAGTTCAATAGGTCCCTCATATCTTTGGTCTTTCGGCGCGCAACCATAGTTTTCTGATGAAACTTCTCGTCAATGGCATCCAAGATTGCCAAGGATGGATCCTTACCCTCATCACCATCCAACGTCCAATCCAAGGCATTACGTTGAAGATTCTCAATGTAAGAATCCTAATTACAGTCTTGATTTACAAATATTGATGATTTTCTGGAACATTGGTGGTTGGGGGAAAGTGAGAATTGGAAATTTATCCAATGATATGTGGAAAAATGTTCCACAAGCTCTGGTGAAGTAGGATTGGAATGAGGAATGGTATTAGAGACATATTTTTCTCTTGAGGAGAAAAGCAAATTCATGCTCTTGAAAATTGAAGTTTTCTTCTTGGCAAATAAGTTCCGATGGATGCCTCTAAGTGAAAATATCATGGTAAATGTGTCATCAGGTGATCAGTTTATGTAATTAGATGGAAACGGCTGAAAAAACAAAATGGCCTTCCTTCCTTCGTGGATTTCTCAAAACAAGTATATTGAAACTTATGAGTTAGTGAATTACTTGGTCCTATTTTATATGGTCCTATTCAGGTGCTCCATTCAGTCACGGTGAGTCGAGATCGTGCAGATAGGCTCTGTTGGGTCCCTTCCGAGAAAGGTGTGTTCAAGGTTAAGTCCTACCTCAGCTCCTTGGTTGGCTCTGTAGGTAGACGCTTTCCTTGGAAGAGTGTGTGGCGGACTTAGGCTCCTCCGAGGGCGGCGTTTTTTGTGTGGATGGCAGCCCTAGGCAAGATTCTAACAGCAGATAATCTCAGGAAACGGAAGATCATCATTGTGGATAGATGCTACTTGTGCAAGAGAGATGGGGAATCTGTAGACCACCTTCTTCTTCACTGTGATGTGGCTTCCACTCAGTGGAATCTTGTTTTTTCTCGGTTTGGTATGTCTTGGGTTATGCCTAGTAGAGTTATCGACTTATTTGCTTGCTGGTGGAAGGCTGGAAGGCTGGAAGGCCAAGGAGTGCTGCGGTTTGGAAGATGGTGCCCATATGTATTTTTTGGTGTGTTTGGAAGGAGAGAAACCTTAGATGTTTCGAAGACATGGAGAATTCCTTGGAGAATATTGTTGCCTATTTCTTTCGTATGTTATATTTTTGGACCGTGTCCTTTTTGTCACCCTTGTTGATTAGCTTTTCTGATTTTCTTGTTCGTTTTTCTTTGCCTTCTTAGGCGTTTCCTTGTCTATACTTCCAGTGTACTTAGGGGCGCCTTACGCTTTCAATAAAACTTTATTTACTTATAAAAAAAAAATGTTTCACCTGTGGAACAGTTTGAAAGCCATTAATCTCCTTCAAAGCAATGTTTATGCAAGTGTTGCATATTCACCCTTACATTTGCTTTGTCTGATGCTTCTATTCAACATTCATGTGAGCTATGCATAACTTTTTTTTTTTTGATGAATAATAAGAATTTTAATGAAAAATGGCAAATTCCTCGTACACGAAAAGTATACAAGAGAACCAAGTTAGCCAAAGCTCTAACTGCTACTACAATCTAGAAAACAAATCAAATTCATCAAATTCCTTAAGGGAAAGTTAGGAACATGAACAATAGCCCAATCCAGAAGAGATCTCAGAAAGGAGGATTTAAGAAGAAGCACATTGGTCTCGCTATCCTCAAAAAGCCGACGATTCATTTCTTTCCAAATACTTCACATTAAGAAAGCGGGAACAACTTTCCAGATAGCTTCTTTAGGATGTCCCCGCCAAGAAATTTCCAACAATGGAGAAGCTAAAGAATGTTACCAGGCTTGACTCAAGATACCCCAAAACTATTAAGAACCAAGTGTCAGATGTCAGTGGCATACTCACAATGAAGTAGAAGATGATTAATAGTTTCCTCATCCTTCTTATAGAGGCAACACTGGTTAATCAGTTGGAACCCTGTGAGAATTCTACCCAAAGCCGTTGCTTATAAGAAGAAAGCAATGTGAGGAGGGGCCTTCACCTTCCAAATTTCCAAGGGAAAGAAGTATGCTCACCTGATTGTAACATAGTGTAGTAGCTATTCACTGCAAAACCATGGCGGCTCGAAGGAGTCCACACCAAACTATCCATTACTCCCAGAAGGGGATTCATGGAGTATAAAAAAGTAAGAAAAGAATCCAGAGATTCAATTTCCCAATCATGACTAGCTCGAGTGAAGCTAAGATTCCAAAGAGTGTGGGGATTGGAGATATCCATGTAATCTGACACCAAAGCCTCCTTGTTACGTGCTAAGGAATAGAATTCTGGGAAAGAACTCTTTAGAATACTATCACTTCACCAAATACCATGCCAGAAGTGAATGCAAAGACCATCCCCAACCTTTTAAGACACAAAATTGGAAAAAGCTCCCCAATTTTTCCTAATATTCCTCCAGAGACTCACCCCATAAGTACCTTGTGCTTCTTTTGAGCACGACCCCCCTCTTTTGATCCTGTACTTCGACACAATCACCTGCCTGCATAGAGAATCTTGTTCATTCCCGAATCTCCAAAGCCATTTACTGAGTAGGGCTTTGTTAAACAGAATAAGATTTTTGAAACCCAATCCCCCTCTCGCAATTGGGGAACAAATAGTCTTCCAGTTTACCAAATGCACTATCATTGCATACTTATTTATAGTTCATTTTTTTTTTAAATAATTAATAACTTTAGGAATGTGGATAGTGTATGTAAATTTCATTGGTGAGACCAAAAAATCTCTGTTTCTCCCTAGAAGCTTGAGACTTTGGTGTTAAGAACTCTCACAAGATCGAAAAGGACTTTTGGACAAGTAGTTGTAGTGAATTTTAAATGGAAAAATATGTTTTTGAGGTTGATGTCCTTTCTCGTGGTGCTTGGCTCCCTAGTAAGGTGGTAGTTCCTGTAGATAAGTTTTGTTGAAAAGCACATCTCCAACCTTAATATATGCTTGAGAACATGGCAATCAAATATTTTTGGCACTCCTACTTCTAGAGCTGGAGTATGTACAGTTAACGTCTCTCTCTACGGGAGTCATCACAAATAAGCTACGATGGACATGCTTCTCTAAAATTAATTTTTTACTACCCAAAAAGTTTTTTTATTTTTTTTTAGTTTTGTCCCCCCCACCTGAAATTATAGTTCTGCCCTTGGTCCAAACCCAATGATTCTAGAATTCCTGTACTATACTGTACTTCAGAATGCTGTCAAAACCTTCTGAATTGAAGAGTACATGTTAGACTGTTAGTATAGTTCTGAGTTGAGGTTACGGCAAAACCCCCAGTGAGTGAGCAGTCTTTATTCCCATTACTTGGAGGCTCATCTGCAAACAATTTCTCCTATATTTTCTTAACACTTCTCTTTGTCTATGTTCTTTCACGACTACTAGTTTTCTGTAGTTCTATAATAGATCACATGCTCTCTTTCTTGGTTTGTGTGTGCATGTGAGTCTACTTTTTCTTTCTTCTGTCTTTTTTCCCCTGCCCCGGGGGGGGGGGGGGGGGGGGGGGGGTGCAGTGGTTCTGATGGAGATCTTCAGAGTACACAATATGCAACCAGAATATGGGAACCAATGCAGAATTTCAAGAGATATTATCAATTCTGTTTGAAGGCCTTTTTTTAGCTGAATTGATAGATGTACGGGTGACCACATAGATTTGCTTGGTTAAATCCTTTGTATTTATGGTTTATGACTTTTTGTCAGATTCAAATGTTTACCTACCAAAAAAAAGATATGGAAACAGAGGGTAAAAGAAAATTTGGAAGTAACTATGAAGACTCTAAGTGGCCTAATGTTATTTTTGAGTTTTTTTCTTTTGGCAGACTGATCTTTTTGAGTTTTTATTTATTATTATTTTTTTTTAATGGCTAGGATTTTCTTGAGTTTTGTCTTGTACTTAAAATCTCAAATTTTTATAAACAATGAAATTAGTAGCCATTCTTAAATCCTCTTTCTTAAGATCTCTTTTGGATTGGGTCCTTGCTCACGTTCCTAAGTTCTCTTCAAGGAACTTGATAGATCTGATTTGCTTTCTAGATAGTAACAGCAGCTAGCTCTTGGTGCTCTTATTTCCCTTGTATAAAAGGCTAGTTCTTTGGCGCTCTTATTTTCTTGTATACTCCGTGTACAAGGAATTTCCTTTTTCTTCAATAAAAATCTTATTATTAATAAAACAAAAAAAAAATTAGTAACCATTTCGCAATTGTATGACTTCTAAGTTTTTGCCTACTTGCCATGATGTCACATGTGCATATCTAGCATTGGAAATTTCAATGTAGCTCTTAGATATGGCAACTTATGCATCCGTTCTTTTAATTCTCTTTCATTGTCCTTCTACTAACTTTTCTATGAAAGATTTATGCTATCGTAGTTAGGGTTAAATGCTATATGCGGGTGGAAAAAATTTATAGATTTTAGAAAAAGGGGATAAAACTTTAGTATTGTTATTATTTAGTCTAGGGTTCAATGGTTAAAAGAGGGCGACAAATGTAAGATGTTTTTCCATTGGGTGGCCAATTCGAATAAGAGAAACAACTCCATTGAGTTGTTGTTAGTCAATGGCTCAATATCTTCTAATCAATCGACAATTAGAGATCACATTGTGCAATTCTATGACAATCTTTTCTTAGAACAGTTTAGGTGGCGTCCCAAGCTGGACGACCTTGATTTCGATTCCATTGATGTGGAGGAAGCTTTCTGGTTAGAGAGATCGTTCGAGGAGAGTGAGGTCCTTGATGTGGTAAAAGGTATGAACAGTGAGAAGGTGTCAGGCCCTGATTGTTTTTCTATGGCGTTCTTCCAAGTATGTTGGAAGCTGATCAAGGTAGATATTATGGGGGTGTTCCATGATTTTCATGCTAGTAGCAAGTTTGAGAGAAGTCTCAATGCCACCTTCATTGCCCTCATTACGAAGAAACTGGGGCCATTGATCTTAAGGACTTTCACCCTACCAGTCTTGTGAGTGGGCTTTACAAGATTATTGCTAAAGTCCTTGCCAATAGGTTGAAAAGGGTTGTTGAGAAGATAATTTGGAGCCCCAACACGCTTTTTTTCAGAGGTAGGCAAATCCTTGATTTTGTGCTCATTGCTAATGAATGTCTGGATAGTAAGATCAGATCTTGTGAGCCCGGGGTGCTCTATAAGCTGGATATTGAGAAGGCCTATGATCATGTCAATTGGAATTTCGTACTTGTTGACGAGGTGTGGTTTTGGGGAGAAATGGCGTTCTTGGATAACGCATTGTATTTCTTTGGTGCGTTTTTTATGTTTTGGTGAATGATGTTCTGTCCGGTTTCTTCAGTTGCTCCTGTGGTTTGAGACAGGGAGATCGTTTATCGTCTTTTCTCTTTGTTATTGTTATGGAGGCCTTAAGTAGAATGATTACTGCAACTGTTGATGGGGTTTTCTCTTAGGCTTTTCTGTGAGGTCTAGACACCCTGGTGTGGTTAACATATCACACCTGTTCTTTACGGCTGTCACTTTGGTTTGCTGTGGGGCCAAGCTTAACTACCTTCCCTATCTTTGTACTTTATTTTAATGCTTCAAAGATGTCTACGGTTTGAAGATTAATCTGACTAAATTGGAATTGGTTCCTATGGGTAATGTTGAGAATGTGGATGCGTTGGCTGGCATTCTGGGTTGTGGGGTTTCTCCTTTGCCTATGAAGTATCTTGATCTCCCGTTGTGGGCCTCCTATAAGGATAAGTTTGTTTGGGACGATATGTTGAAAAGATAGAGCGACAACTGACTAGTTGGAAAATGATGTACTTGTCTAAGGGTGACATGATTACCCTTATCAAGAGCACCCTATCCAATTTGCTCTACGTATTTCATGTCCCTCTTCCCTTTCCCTACGAGTGTTGTGAACTATATTGAGAAGCTTCAACAAGATTTCTTATGTGGAGGGCTAGGGGAAGAGTTCAAATTTCACCTGATAAGTTGGTCCAAGGTTTGCTCTTCGATCTCTGAGGGAGAACTGGAGGTTCGGAACCTATAGATATTCAACTATGCTTTCCTAGGAAAATGGTTATAGCATGTGCATGAGAGAGAGGCTTGGTGGAGAGTTGTGGTGGACTTTAAATTTGGCAATTCGTAGGGTGACTGGTGTTCTAATGAGCCTGTTGGGGTGTATGGGGTGGGGTTTTGAAAGAATATTAGGAAGGGTTGGGAGAAGTTTTCAAGTCATACCAGATTTGAGGTAGGAAATTGCTCCAAGGTTATATTCTGACATGACCTGTGGTGTCGGGACAAGGCCCTGAAGGAAGCATTTCCAGATTTTTAAGGTATTGCTTGCGCAAAGGATGCCTCCGTAGCGGTCCACTTGGAGCTTTCTGGTGGCTCCAATCAGTGGAACGCTAGTTGTGCTAGAGCAGCTCATGATTGGGAGGTGGATATCTTTGCCTCATTCTTCAGGTTGTTGTACTCAGTTAGCGAGAGACGGGAAGGTGTGAACAAGCTTTGGTGGATACCCTCCTAAAAAGGGTTGTTCAATGTTAGATCTTACTACAATGTCTTGGTTCGTATTGATGGCTTTCCTTTCTCTTGGAAGAGTATTTGGCAGACTAAGGCTCATTTGATGGTGGCTTTCTTTGCTTGGTCGGCGGTCCTAAGAAAGATCTTTACTATGGATGATTCGTAGGAAGCGGCATGTCATTGTGATTGACAAGTGGTGTATGTGTAAGAGGAATTGTGAGTTTGTGGACCATCTTCTTCTTTATTGTGAGGTTGCTTGCACATTATGAAATGTTTTTTTTTTTTTTCTTCTTCCAGACGCTTTGGGCTGTCTTTGGTTATGCCTAGCCAAAGACGCCTTGACTTGCTTGCTTGTTGAAGGACTGTTGGTAGCACTCAGAGTGCTGTTGTGTGGAAGATGGTGTCTCCTTGTCTCTTGTGTGCCTTTGGAGAGAAATGAATGATAGAAATTTTGAGGACCACGAGAGGACGTCGGAGAAGCTTGACTCCTTTTTCTTCTATACTCTGTTTTTTTTTTTTTTAATAAATAAAAAATTCATTAAAAAGTGCAGAAGGGCACAACCCTAGTACATAGGAAATATACATAAGTGCCTCTAATCAGAGGAAAGAAACGAACAAGAAAGTAAAAAATTAGCAAACGACATACTACCCGGGCTATGTGTCGACACCCAAAGATATAACATATGAACATTTCTACAAAGAGCCCCAACCGGTACCTCCACATCTTCAAAAAGTCTAGAATTTCTCTCACGTCACAAGCCCTACAAAACAAAAAAGGAACCTGCTTCCAAATACGGTTAACAGTACCACGACTCAACAAAGTACCCCACCCACTCAATAAATCCAAGACACTACTAGGCATAACCAACTCCACCCCGAACAAGCTATAAAAAGAACTCCAAACAACTCGAGCCACGTCACAATGAAGAAGAAGGTGATCGACGGATTCCCCATACTTCTTACACATAACGCATCACTCTACCACCACAATACCATGCGTACGTAAATTGTCATGAGTTAAAATCTTTCATAAAGCCGCAGTCCAAAATTCCCCTTCCAAGGAAAAGAATCCGTCTCGTGACAAACTAAAGCTTTATAGAAAGTCTTCACTTCAAAATTCCTCCTCTTAGAAAGACTCCACACCACCCTATCAACCTCTCCATGCGGAACCCGAATAGAGTATAACAGTTCATAGAAAGACATTACCATCTCCACCTCCCAAGCCTGAGCAGAGCGCGTGAAGAGAACATTCCAATGAGCCACATCTCCTACCATTGACAAGTTATCCACCACCCAAGCATCAGGAGAACGCGTAATAGTGTACAAAGCTGGATAACAGAGCTTGAGAGGCCTATCCCCACACCAAACATCATGCCAAAAGTGAATATGAGACCCATCACCCACCTCAAAATGCAAATACTTGGCAACATTATCCCACCCCCTTCGAATAAACTTCCAAACACTGACACCATAAGGCCCCGTCGCCAGTAGTGAACACCAACCTCCCCTCACACTTCCATACTTCACCTCAATCACCGATCTTCACAAAGCATCGCACTCCTGAGAAAACCTCTAAATCCATTTCCCCAATAAGGCTTGATTAAAATTAATAACATTGCGAACTCCCAGTCCACCAGCCTTGATTGGGTACAAACTTGATGCCAATTTACTAAATGCAATTTAGTCTCATCCCCCATACCACTCCATAGAAACTCCCTTTGGAGCCGCTCCAATTTCTTAGCTACACTCACAGGAATAGGGAACAAAGATAAATAATAAGTAGGAATGATAGAGAGAGTACTGTGAATCAACGTTACCCTACCACCCTTGGATAAATAAAGTTTCTTCCAATTAGCCAACCTTCGTTCCACCTTTTCAATAACCTCATTCCAAATAGAAATAGATTTGAACGGCGCCTCCAACAGCATACCCAAATAAGTCATTTATGGAGACCCAATTCTACAACCCAGAATATGTGCCAAAGACTCTACATCTTCCACCTCGCCAATAGGGACCAATTCGGATTTGCCTAAATTGATCCTCAACCCTGATACTGCTTCGAAACATAAGAAGGTACACCTCAAATTTCGAACATGCTCGGCCTGTGCTCCACAAAAGACTAAGGTATCACCCGCAAAAAGCAAATGATTCACCATTAAAGCTTCATTATTCCTGATGGCCACCGAGAAACCTGATAGCAAGCCTTGGAGCATAGACGCATTCAACATTTTGCTAAGCGCTTCCATAACCACCACAAACAACAAAGGAGAAAGAAGATCACCTTGCCTAATCCCCCGCAAGCTCTGAAAGAAACCTGTAGGGACGCCATTAATCAAGATGGAATATTTTATTGTAGAAACGCAAAATTTAATCCATTCCCTCCACCTCTCCCCAAACCTACACCTTTGAAGCATGTAAAGTAAGAAATCCCAATTCACGTGATCATATGCTTTCTCCAAATCCAGTTTGCACAATAACCCAGCCTCCCTTGACCGCATTTGGCCATCTAGGCATTCATTGGCTATAAGAACAGAATCCAAGATTTGCCGACCCCCAATGAAAGCATTCTCTTCTGTACTCTGTATCGTTGGAGAAATGCATTTATTTCTCCCTTGGTGTTCATTTATGATGAATTTCTTATTCTTTTTTCTCCTTCTAGCTAGTTAGGTGTTTTCTCTTGTATACTTCTTGTGTACCTGAGAGTGCCTTACGCTTTTAATGATATTTTGAGTACTTTAAAAAAAAAAAAAAAAAATTAGCAACTACCACTTGGCATGTGTCTGTCTTTGTGCCCAAGGCATTATATTCTTTATTTATTTATTTTTTGGTCAAAGAGATGGAGAGAGAGGGAAAAATTGTGGAGGGGAGGGAAGAGGGAAAGACAAGCTGAGAAAGTGTAAGAGGAAAAAATGTGGAGCAATGGGGAAGTGGTGTGGGTAGTTTAAAAGAGTAGTTATTGCCAATGTTATTTATTATCATCCACAAAAGATTTCATATTTAACATTTTCTTGGAATAAATGATTTTGTTGTACAATGGTACTGTAGAAGGGTTTTTCAGATATTTTTGTGCAAAAATCGATTGAAAACTGCCAAAGGGTCCTATTTATTGGAGTATTGACATGTCCTATTTTGTTTCTGATTCTCTTCATTGGAAATTCTCTCTCTTTTTTTTTTTTTTGGAGATTCCAGTAAGCCTTTAAATCCCGTAACTTGAGTGATCTTTTGCTTCTTCCATATCACCTTTAGTTAGGTTTTGTGAAAGCTAAATTTGGACTTCAACTCCTGTTGGGTATTGGTTGTTGAAATCAGATGGATCTCTTATCAGTGTTAGAGGGGCTTTTGGGGAGTGATTTGAATCATGAAGCAGGCTGCCATGAGCTTATCCAGTGTCTGCTAATCCTTTACCTATTATTTGTCAGGAGTTTGAACAAATCAGAATTGGGAGGTAAGGAAATTGGTTGTTTGCAATTGATCAGCCTTTTCAAGGGAAGTGTTGAATGAGCCTGAGGAAGCTGTTGGTGAAAAGAGTAGTGGGGGAGATTTGCAAGTTGAAACTAGCTTTGTGCTGGAAACGTAGGCATGTTTATATAGAGGCCAATTCTGTACTGGATTTTATGGCTACTTCATGTAGCATTGGTTAGAAGTGAATTGTATTCTCTGGATTGCGACCGATCCAGCGTCCTTCGGCAGTCTGGAGAGTTAAGACAGGGCAGCCCATCCAGGATGCAGGAACTTATAAGGACAGGGAGAAGGAGGCGATTTCTTCGAAGCTTGGGGAGCAGGAAGCGTCCCAGGCGTCCGAGATGGTGCTGGGTGGTGGGGCGGGAGTGACGACAGCCTTGCAGCTAGCAGCTAGTCAGTCGGAGGAGGCTGTCGTTTCTTTACCTGGGCTGGTTACAGACGGCTCTCGGCAGTCTGGGTTCGACCCAACGGCAGTGTCAGAGAATTCCGATCCAGAAGAGGAGGGTACTGTCGTTGGCAATGATTTCAGCTTGGCTGTGTCGGCAGTAGGTGGAGGTTTGCTGGTGACTCCTCAGGTGAGAACTTCACAGCCGAGTGCTGGAATAGGTTTCTCTGGGTTTGGTGTGGACCCAGTGTCTCAGAGGCAGGGAGTAGGTGGTCTTGAGTTGGTGATGCTTTCCGAAGTAGAAGGAGAAGAGGGTATCGTTTCAGAAGCTTCTTTAGGGGGTCCTTCGATGGATATTGACCTCTGGAAAGGATTAGGAGACATTATGGAGAGTGGGGTTTCTGTTGAATGTGTGGAGGATGAGAAGTGTGCTCAATTTGATTGTTCTTCGATGTTGCTTGAGCATTTTCATGAAGGACTGCTGATGCAAGAAAAAATCAGAGTCGATGAGGGGGAATTACAGAGCTTTGAGCCCTTAGTTATTGCTCCACTGGCAGTGGAAGATGCAGACAGACAGAGAGTATCACCTAGGTGGGTGTTGGAAAGAATTAAGAGGTACTATCCAACCATTGGGCTTTCTTGTGGTCACTTTGAGGACAGATTGTTGGCTTTGTTTGAGGAAATTGAAGTGGCTAGAGACCTCTTTTTGGCAGATTCCAAGTCGAAGTGTACGCCTACTAAAGGGGTGAAAGGGAAGAGAGAATTAAATAGGCTGACTTGGTCTGTTAATTATGAGAAGAAAGGGGCTCAGTCTGAGAGAGGTAGACAGAAGGGTAGGGGCACATCTCGTTATTATGATGCCTAAAATTTTGTCGTGGAATGTTAGAGGGCTTAATGCGATCGAGAAAAGATTGGAGATTAGAGGGCTTCTTAAGGTTTGGAAGGCGGATATTGTTTGCTTGGTGGAGACGAAGATGGCAGTTATTTCTAGAGAGGTGGTGCAAAGTCTTTGGGGCTGTATTCACGTTGATTGGTGTTATTTAGGTGCCAGCGGAGCATCGGGTGGGATTTTGCTAATGTGGGATAGAAGGGTGGTGGAGAAAGTGGAGGAGTGTATAGGTAGATACTCTGTTGCTTGTTCCTTGCGCAACACTGGTAATAATGTAATTTGGGCGTTTGGGGGTGTTTATGGTCCGAATGATGACAGGGAGAGGAGGGTGTTGTGGGATGAGTTAGCTGGATTGATGAGTTGGTGGGAGATGCCTTGGTGTATTGGGGGGGATTTTAATGTGGTTCGCTTTCCCAGTGAGAGATCTAATGGTGCTAGCTTCTCGGCAGCTATGGAAGAGTTCTCAGACTTCATTTCCTTACATAGTCTGGTGGACTTACCCCTGGAGGATGGCTAGTTTACTTGGTCTAATGGTCAGGAAGATCTGATTTGGTCTAGAATTGATAGATTTTTAATTTCTTCGGAGTGGGAGGAACGATTTCCTGATGTGTCTCAGAAGAGATTGACTAGGCTTTTCTCTGATCACTTTCCCTTGTTATTGGAGTGTGGGACAAATAGAGGAGGGAACAGGTATTTTAAGTTTGAAAACATGTGGCTGAAATACGAGGGTTTTGTTGAGCAGGTTCAAAAATGGTGGATGTCCTATGATTTTTCTGGTTTGCCAAGCTTCGTTTTGGCCAATAAATTGAAGGCTTTGAAAGCTGACTTGAGGAAATGGAATGAAGAAGTGTTTGGTGATCTAGGGAAAAAGAAGAAAGAATTATTGGAGGGAATTCGAGAGCTGGATTTAATCGAAGAATGTCGCTGTCTTGAGGAGGACGAAAAAATTCGAAGGGTGGATATGGCGAGAGAGATGGAGAAGACCCTTCTTTTTGAGGAAATGAGCTGGAGGCAAAAGTCTAGAGCTTTGTGGTTAAAGGAGGGGGATAAGAATACAAAATTTTTTCACAGGGTGGCCAACTCACATCGTAAATTCAATCATATGGATTCCTTGAATATTAACGGTATAATTTCAAGAAATCCTACGGAGATTAAGGAGCATTTAGTTAACTTCTACAGTAAGCTGTACTCAGAGAACTGTTCCTGGCGGCCTAGGGTGGAGGGCCTTTCTTTTTTATCCATTGATGAGGAGGAGAGCACCTGGCTAGAAAGAGCTTTTGAGGAGAAGGAGGTGTGGGATGTTATCAGGGACTTGAATGGAGATAAGGCGCCGGGCCCTGACGGATTCACTGCGGCTTTCTTTCAAAAGTGTTGGGGATTTTTAAAAACTGACATTATGAATGTTTTTGCAGAATTTCATGATCGAGGCAAGTTTGAAAAGAGTCTGAATGCTACCTTTGTCACTTTGATTCCCAAGAAGACTGCTGCCATGGATGTGAGAGATTTTCGCCCTATTAGCTTGGTTGGGGGGATCTACAAGATTATTTCAAAGGTTCTTGCAAACAGATTTAAGTCCGTTGTGGCCAAGATTATCTCCAACACTCAGAATGCTTTTATTGGTGGTAGGCAAATATTAGACTCTGTGCTTATTGCAAATGAATGTGTGGATAGTCATATTCGTTCGGGGGAACCTGGACTTCTGTGTAAGCTGGATTTGGAGAAGGCTTATGACCATGTGAACTGGGATTTCTTGCTTTATTTGTTGCAGAGATGTGGTTTGGGGGAAAGATGGAGGAAGTGGATACGTTTTTGTATATCTACGGTGAGATTTTCTATTCTTGTAAATGGAACCCCAGCCGGTTTTTTTAGTAGCTCTCGTGGGTTGCGACAAGGAGATCCTCTTTCTCCTTTGTTGTTTGTGGTGGTTATGGAGGCTTTGAGTCGGATGTTGACTGCCGCTTTGGATCAGGGTAATTTGACTGGGTTCTCAGTGGGCTCCAGGGATTCCGAGGCCGTAGTTGTGAATCACCTGCTGTTTGCGGATGACACTTTGATCTTTTGTGGCGCTCAAGAAGAACAGATTCGACATCTGAGATGTATTTTCTTATGTTTTGAGGCAGTTTCTGGCTTGAGAATTAATTTAGAGAAATCAGAAATCGTCCCTATTGGTGGAGTAGAGGATGTCGAAAGGCTGGCTAATCTTCTTGGTTGTCGGGTTGCTTCTCTGCCTATGACTTATTTGGGTTTGCCGTTGGGTGCTCCTTACAAGTCCACCTCTATTTGGAATGGTGTTATTGAAAAAATGGAAAGGAGGTTGGCGGGGTGGAAGCGGATGTACTTGTCAAAGGGTGCTCGGTTGACTCTTATTAATAGTACGCTCTCCAACATCCCCATTTATTATTTATCATTGTTTCCTATCCCAGTGAGGGTGGCTAATCGTCTTGATAAAATTCGTAAGGATTTTCTGTGGGGTGGCATTGGTGACGAGACCAAATTTCATCTAGTTAATTGGAACAAGATTTGCACACCTTTGCCTACAGGTGGGTTGGGAGTTCACAATTTCATCCAATTCAATCGAGCTCTCTTGGGTAAGTGGTTGTGGAGATATGGTAGGGAGAGAGAGGCTTTATGGCGATTGGTGATTGATGCCAAGTTTGAGAGTTTAAAGGTGGGGTGGTGTTCGAAAGAGGCTTCGGGTTCATTTGGAGTAGGTGTATGGAAGCATATTAGGAGGGGGTGGGAGGAATTTCGTAACTTTGTTCGGTTCGAACTGGGGAATGGATCAAATATTAACTTTTGGCAAGATAGGTGGTGTGGGGATAGATCCTTGGAGCAATGCTTTCCAGCTCTTTTTAGTATAGCAAGGAATAAAGATGCGACGGTAGAAGATAATTTGGTGGTTCATAATGGGGCTATTCAGTGGAATGTTCTCTTCACGAGACATATTCAGGATTGGGAGGTGGATATGGTCATTTCTTTCTTCGATCGTCTATACTCCAGTTCGGCTCGGCATGGGGAGGGTGACAGGATAGTGTGGAATCCCTCTAGAAAAGGTCTATTTGAGGTGAGATCCTTCTACAAAGAGCTTATTAGGAAAGGTGGCCCTGTTGTCCCGTGTTTCCCTTGGAAGAATATTTGGCGTGTTAAGGCTCCAACTAGGGTGGCCTTCTTCGTTTGGTCAGCTGCTTTGGGCAAAATTTTGACGCATGATAACTTGCGTAAGAGGAAGGTGATAGTAATTGAGTGGTGTTGTTTATGTAAAAAGAGTGGGGAGTCTATTGATCATTTGTTGCTTCACTGTGAGGTAGCCCAGGCTCTTTGGAGCTTTGTCCTTACCTTATTTGGGGTCGAGTGGGTTATGCCACGTACGGTGTTGGAGTTGCTGAGTTGTTGGGGGGCGGCGTTTGGGGGTGCTCTAGCTATTGAAGCTTGGCGGTTAGCTCCTTTATGCTTGCTGTGGTGTATTTGGAGGGAGCGGAATGCTAGGCTATTTGAAGATGTAGAGACATCTATGGTGGAGCTTCGGAAGCGGTTGCTCAATACTTTATATTCTTGGATAGCGCCCCATCATAGTTTGAGTTCTTTAACTTATGTAGAATTTTTAAATTTATTCCCTGCTCATCCCTGTTAGGGGTTCTCTTGTATACTTCCCGTGTATAAGGGTTGCGCCCCTTTGCGCTTTTTAATATAATTGCAATTACTTATCAAAAAAAAAAATTCTCTGGATTGCTTCCTAGAGAAGCTTTAGTTTTGCAAGGGAAATATGTAACTGGTTGTATACTTCAAATAATTATGTTATCTTTTCTTTGCATTCTATCTTTTATTTTCTTTTGGGGATTTTAGTTGGCCAATTGGAAACAGGATGTACATGCCGTTTAGTTTAGGTGAACAGAATTTCCTTTCCCTAAGCCTGTAATAACTTCCATTTTTGTTCTTCATAAACAGTGAATTACTATCTAAGGAATGGAAAGACCTTTTTTGGGACTTCATTGAGGTCTGGCTTCATAGTGAGGATGGCCTTGACTCTTATACAGCTAAAGGCTGCCTTAAGAAAATGGTAGAACACGGACGCTCTCTTTTAAGTGAACCATTGGCATCGTTATTTGAATTCTCTCTTATGCTGAGATCAGCATCCCCAAGATTGGTGCTTTATCGGCAATTAGCAGAGGAGTCTCTTTCTTCTTTTCCACTGGCTGATGATGATGGTATCTCAAATAATAGTGAGGAAACGTTAGAAACAAATTCAAGAATGGAGATTAAAAAATCAGATCCCTTGCTTGTTGGTGTAAACCCAAAGAGTCCTGGTGGAAAATGTTGTTGGGTGGATACTGGTGGGTCGCTGTTCTTTGATATTGCAGAATTGCTATTGTGGCTTCACAATCCTACTGAACTGTAAGTTCTGCTGTGTCATTTTCCTTTTTCTGTCTGATAATTTTCATATATTGCAGTCTTCCTAATTTTTATTTGCTCATTTCTTGGTTTTCAGTGCTGGAGATTCATTTCAGCAGCCTGAACTGTTTGATTTTGATCACGTCCATATTGATTCAAGTGTTGAGAGCCCAGTTGCCATCCTTTATGGAGCTCTTGGAACTGATTGCTTTAGGAAGTTTCATGTTACTCTAGTTGAAGCTGCCAAAGAGGTCTATCACTTGTGTTAGAAACGTTTCTGTTATTACATTTTCTATTAAAGTAATAATCTGTTAGTTTTGTTGCTTCTGTAATTGGAATGACTGCTTTAAATTGATTTGCAATCTAGTATAACTTAGGAAACAGATGAAAAGCAGGGGCATGGATAGTTTTCATTGGCCTAAAGATGTCCTAGTTTTGTATTACAGATCCTCATCAGGAGATTCTGAATTCTTTGATGACTATTTCCCATTCATCAAGCAATATGTGTTGCTTCATTACTTAATACATTTAGATTTTTGAGGCTCAAAAAATTAGTCCTTCCATCCTAAAATAAATGTCTTCCTTTCCTTTTGGGATGTTCCAAAAAAAATAACCGTCCACTTTATAAATGTGGAAGCACTCATCTTCATTTTTCTATGTTAGCCATTATTATTTTTTATTTATTTATTTTTTTTTTTAAAGGCTATTCAAAGGTTGTGCCCACCTCTAATATAGAGTGAAGAGCATTTTAATAAGATTACATATAGCTGTTTCTACTATGAAGGTCTCAATATTTCCCTAGTATGATTGAGGATTGTGAGCTTTAGGGGCTTACGGTTGGGTTGTTTTGTGGGTTGTTCCTTGTCGGGTCGGTGGTGAGGCTGTTGCTTCTTGTATACTCCGTGCGTACTAGGGACGCCTTACGTTGTTTTTTTTTTTTTTTAATAAAATTACAATTACTTATAAAAAAAAAAAATATGTCCCTAGTAAACGAGTAGCACAAGTGCTTCTGGCAGTTGCTTTAGTGACCAGAATTTATGACTTTCTTTGCCTTCTTATTAGGTACTTCTTTCTAAAAGAGGTTTCAAAATTTTTCTTTTGCTAATCTTGCTTAGCTTTATGTATGCTTTTTGTTTTTTGTCTTGTTTGTGTGGCAGATGATAAATGGATTTGTTATCGGTAATGGTATTTCCTTAAAATACATGAAGATGATATGAGATTACTTACATAAAAAAAAAAAAAAATACATGAAGATACGGTTCTAGAAAACCACAATTTTAACTTGTGGGTCTAAAGCAATAAGCATTTATTCCCTAATTCTGAAATATAGTCATTGCGTTCTCTTTTTCTCTGCGGATGTAATTGATGGCTTGAAAACTAGCTCTCCATATTTTCTTTTAAATGTTTCTATGTATGACTCCTCATGTGTCTACACCTTCAAGCATTATGGTGCCATCTATACTACCTAGTTATCAACCCAATACCATAATTACTCTCTCTCTCTCTCTCTCTCTCTTTGCTGGTATAATTTATGGCTTTAGAAGTAGTCTGTCTTCTAGATTCTTCGCTTTTATTACATATTTGCAAGATAATTGCTGATGCATTGTCTCAATAACTTGCAGGGAAAAGTTAAGTATGTTGTTAGACCTGTATTACCTTCTGGCTGTGAAGAGAAAATTGGTCACTGTGGTGCTGTTGGTACAAGAGATTCCTTGAACTTGGGTGGTTATGGCGTAGAACTTGCTTTGAAGAACATGGAATACAAGGCTATGGATGACAGTACAATAAAGAAAGGTAAGAATGATTGATTCACGGTGTAACCCTCTTTCTTTGTCAAACTTTAAAAGCTGAAGCCTTTTGTCTGCTGCAAGCATTATTGGAGAATGCTATCTTCTATTTGTGTCTATCTCCCTCATAGTTCGGAGAACAAACCTTGGACCGGCTTACTAGGTGATATTTGAACTCTTCGCCTAACCCACCCCATAAGAAATCCTGTTGACGCTTCTCAATATAGTTTGCAGTAGCCACAGGGAGAGGGAAGAGAGACATGAAATACGTAGGCAAATTGGAAAGTATGCTCTTAATGAGGATAGGGACCAGCTTTAGAAAAATACATTATTTTCCAACTAGCCAACCGACGCTCTATCTTTTCAATAATACCGTTCCAAATAGGCTTGGCTTTATAGGAAGCCTCCGACTAAATGCCAAGATACTTCAAAGGCAAAGAAGTAACCCCACATGCAAGAATACCAGCCAACCCATCCACATTATCAACATTACCCATAGGAACCAAATCCGACTTAGCCAGATTGATCTTCAAGCCCAACACAGCTTCAAAACATAAGAAGAAACACCGCAAATTACGCAATTGATCTGGGACGACGAGACTCTTGGTTTTGGCATCTAAACATATTTAAGTTATTCTCTCACTTGCTGCTTCCTTTGAAGTTTGTAGCATGTTTCTTGTTGTTTGATCAGATATTTATATGCACATCTTGTCTTTTTTCTCCACCCCTCTACGGCTATATCTAACATCTTCCACTTGTGGTCCTTAGACAATTATCTAGTGATGGATTGGACAACTTTATCATTCTACTGGTCATCTGGATTTTAGTTATTCTTGTTTTGGTTTTCTTTTCGTGGTAGGTTTTACTATATCTTCTTTCTTAGTTTAATTTTAATTTTTAAAAGATGAGAGGGCCACTTTAGATGGTTTATTAATATGCAATGGAGACCGATTAATGCACCAGTGTGAAAGTGAGTTAATACAAGTTGATGGAATTAAAAGAGTTACAGGGAGGCCTAAATTTATTTTAGTTGAAATAGTGAAAAAAGAAATGTCAAATAAGGAGGCGATAGAGTATACAATGATTTTATATAGGAACAATGGCGGAAATGAACACATATGGTCCATTCCAATTAGTTGATGAGGATCCATAAACGACCCTAATTTAATTAGGATTAAGATTTAGTTGAGTTGAATGTTTTAATCTTAAAATAATTGCTTGCCAATGAATTAATTACTATAGGAGATGTAAATATGATTAGTCTTGTATATATATATAATATCCATATAACGTGCTCAGGGTATAATCGTGCTTATAATAGTAAAAAATGGTTATAGTTTGTATATGTTCTACCATGTTTTAATATTCAGATTTTATTGGTTAAATACATGCATTTAACAATGTGTTTGAGTTGTAGGTGTCACTCTGGAGGATCCTCGGACTGAAGACCTCAGCCAAGAAGTTAGAGGGTTCATATTCTCTAAAATTCTGGTTGGTTATCCCTTAAGGTTACACTATTGTTTAGATTGTTTCTCATGGTAATAATTATAACTGCTATCAGGACCCTTTGTCTTTATTCTGAATATTATGCGTGCATGTCTGTTTGTGGATGGGAGTGGCGTGAGAATATATGTGAGGATAGTGTATTCATGATTAGTATGCTGTTATTTATTTTTATGGAGTGTTTCCTTCGTTGATTTTGTTTTGTTGGTGTTCTTTTTGTTTAATGTGTATTTCCGGATGATTTTTAACTTCAATTTCCCCCCTACTCTCTTCTCTTCCTCTGAAATACTTGGGTCTCCTTTGAAATCGAAAGACATTTGTGACGGGATAGTTGAGAAAATGGAAAAAAGGTTGGCTAGTTGGGAGAAAATCTACTTGTAGGGGGGGGGGGGGGGGGGGGGGTTTCAGACTCTCATCAAGAGTACGCTATTCAGTCTTCCTACATCTTATCCCTCTTCCTTTTACCAGCAGGCATAGCTAGGATATTGGAGCGCCTTTAGAGAGATTTTCTTTGGGATGGTCCGGGGAACTCAAAATGCACCTAGTAAATTGGAAGACTGTTTGCTGCCCATTTCCTAGAGGGGTTTGGGTATAAAAAATATCATGCTGTTCAACAAAGCTCTCTTCAGTAAATGGCTTTGGAGATTCGGGCATGAGGAAAATTCTTTATGGAGACAATTGATTGATATGAAATACGGAATCCAGAGAGGGGGTTAGTGTTTAGAGAAAGCTCGTGGACCTTACGGCGGGAGTTTTTGGAGGAATATTAGAAATGGTTGGGGGATCTTTTTCCAACATTGTATCCTACAAGGTTGGGGATGGTTCCCGCATTCGCTTCTGGCCTAATGTGTGGTGTGGAGAGGAGGCTCTTAAGTATTCATTTTTTCAGAATTCTATTCCATAGCAAAGAGGCTTTAGTGTCAAACTACTTGGACTTCTCCAGTTCACCAATCCATTGGAATCCAAGCTTCATTAGGGACCTCATGATTGGGAGCTGGAATCTCTTGACTTCTTTTTCAATCTATTATACTCCTCTAAAACTCATCCGGAAAAAGTGGATAATATGTTGTGGACACCATCTAGCAGCCACGGTTTTGCAGTGAAGAACTATTATATAATGTTATGATCAGGTGAGCATAGTTCATTCCCTTGGGAAAGTATTTAGAAGGTTAAGGCCCTTCCTCTCATTGCTTTCTTCTTATGGCTAGCAGCAAAGGGTAGAATCGTCACGGTGGATAACCTTAGAAGGCGGGGTTTCTGTCTAGCTAATTGGTGTTGCCTATGCAAAAAAGGATGAGGGAACTATTAATCACCTTCTCATCCACTGCGAGTATACTACTGATCTCTGGCACTTGGTTCTTAACATATTTGGGGTTTCTTGGGTGATGCCTAGTAACATCCTAAAGCTACTTCATTCCTTGAAATTTCAAGGGTGGGGACACCCCAAAGAGGTAATCTGGAAAGTTATTCGTGCTCTCTTAATGTGGAGCATTTAGAGAGAAAGGAATTGGCCTCTTTGAGGATAGCGAGTCCAATTTTTTTAAAAATCCTTCTTTTTGAGATCTCTTTTGAATTGGGTTATTGTAAATGTTCCTAATTTTGACTCGAGAGAATCTAGTAGATTTGATTTGTTTTTTAGATTGTAGTAATTTTTAGGGTATTCGACCATCTTGTATACTCTTCGTGTACGAGGGCTTTGCTATTATCTTTCAATGATATTATTATTCATTAAAAAAAAAAAAGAATTTCTAAAAATAAAATACATTAGTGGGATCCACCAATTGTGCTACTGCACACACAAATTAATGGTGGGTTTTTTTTGTTTGTTTGTTGTTTTATGGATTTTTTTTTAATGATTTGTGCATAGTGACTTTTGGATACCAATAAGCCAACTGACTAAAACAAAAAAATTGACCCTGTGTAATGTGACAGATTCAAGTCACATCAGTATAACTCTAGATGCATGTTTTTTGCTCTTTTTTTTTTGATAAGTAAATGAAATTTCATAAAAGCGTAAGGCGCCTCTCTAAGTACACTGGAAGTATACACAAAGAAACGCCTAAGAAGGCAAAGAAAAACGAACAAGAAAATCAGAAAAGCTAATACACACGGGAGATAAAAAAGCCTCCGTCCAAAGATACAACGTATGAAAAAATGAAGCAACAAAATTCTCCACGGAATTCTCCAAGTCTTCAAAACACCTAAAATTTCTCTCCTTCCAAACACACCAAAGAATGCAAATAGGCACCATCTTCCAAACTGCAGCACTCCTTGACCTACCCGCCTTCCACCAACATGCGAATAAATCGACAACTCTTCTAGGCATAACCCAAGGCATACCAAACCTAGAAAATACATGATTCCACAAAGTAGTAGCCACATCACAATGAATAAGAAGATGGTCAACAATTTCCCCGTCTCTTTTGCACAAGTAGCATCTATCCACAATGATGTTCTTTCGCTTCCTGAGATTATCCGCTGTAAGAATCTTTCCAAGGGCTGCCGACCACGCGAAGAACACCGCCCTCGAAGGAGCCCGAGTCCTCCACACACTCTTCCAAGGGAAATGACTGCCCTCACAGCCGGCCAAGGAGCTGAAATAGGACTTAACCTTGAACACCCCTTTCTTGGAGGGGACCCACCTAAGCCTATCAGCACGATCTCTACTCACCCTGGCTAAATGCAACACATGAAAGAAGGATGCAAAGACACCCACTTCCCAGTCATGAGCCTCTCTAACAAAGCTCACATTCCACTGTATAGAGCTGCCCAAAACCTCCATATTATCCGCAACGGAAGCATCCTTCATCCGAGCTATACCAAAAAGAATAGGAAATGCTTCCTTCAACACCCTATTCCCGCACCACAGATCATGCCAAAATTTTGTCCTAGCCCCATCCCCTACCTCCAATCTAGAGAGACCAGAGAAAATCCCCCACCTTTTCCTGATATTCTTCCACAGCCCCACCCAATGAGCACCAACCGGCTCGCGAGAACACCACCCACCCCACAAACTACCAAACTTGGCATCCACCGCAACTCTCCACCAAGCTTCTCTCTTTATCCCATACCGCCACAACCATTTACCTAACAAAGCATGGTTGAACAACAACAAATTCTGAATACCCAACCCTCCATTTGAAATTGGGGAACAGACTTTCGACCACCTCACCAAGTGAATTTTAGATTCTTCACCCAATCCACCCCAAAGAAAATCCCGTTGAAGCTTCTCTAAACGAGCAGCAACACTCCTCGGGAGATGGAACAGAGAGAAAAAGTAAGTAGGCACATTGGCAAGGGTACTCTTAATAAGGGTTACTCTACCACTCTTAGAGAGATACATCATTTTCCAACTAGCCAAACGATGTTCAATCTTCTCAACAACCCTGTCCCAAATATGAGTGGACTTATAGGAAGCCCCCAAAGGAAGACCTAGATACTTAACCGGCAAAGTGGCAAACCCACACCCTAAAATGTCGGCTAAGAATAGAAGAGTGAGTTTGGCTTTTAAAGAACAGGACAATTGATGGAGTGATTTTTTTTTTTTTTTTCTTTTTTCCTTTTCCTTTTTTTCTTTTGACTATTAAATTAGTCCTTTGTTTTTACCGTAACCTTTGGAGGTGGGCTTATTAGGAGGTTTTACAATATCTTTTTCCTTTAAAAGAAAAGGATGCTATTAGTGAGATTTTCTTTGCTATCAGTAGCTTGAGGGTGGTCTTGCTATTGAGGCTTGGCGGTTAGCTCCTTTATGCTTGCTGTGGTGTATCTGGAGGGAGCGGAATGCTAGGCTGTTTGAAGATGTAGAGACATCCATGGTGGAGCTTCGGAAGCGGTTGCTCAATACTTTATATTTTTGGATAGCGCCCCATCATAGTTTGAGATCTTTTACTTATGTAGAATTTTTAAATTTATTCTCTGTTCGTCCCTGTTAGGGGTTCTCTTGTATACTTCCCGTGTATAAGGGTTGCACCCCTCTGCGCTTTTTATATAATTGCAATTACTTATCAAAAAAAGAAGTTTTCTAATGTACTTAAATTCTTATTATATTACGGATTTCACAGTACAAAGATTGTCTTAAGGAATATCATGGTTGATGGCAAGGCATTTTTAAAATATTGAAATCAATAATTTGAAGTTTTGGAAATGCAAAGATAAGATTTTCAAGAGACAATAAAACCAAAAAAAATGATGAACTGAGTATAGTATATGTCTACAAATGTTGGAAAAGAGTAAGACATTATGGTGAGAGCGCAACAAAAAAAAAAAAAAAAAGTTTTTTTGTACTTGTTAAAAGTTTACCAAAAGCTATCAATGAATGAATTGCATGAACTTTAGATTTACAAAAACTTCAGAATATTCCTTGCCTCGGGTTAATTGAATTAAAAGTAATTTATAGTAAATGAAAGTAGGAAAGATTTTAGGAACCAACTAAGATCCCCATGGGTATTTGGGAGTCTGTAGATGATGATGCCTTTATGTTGTTCAATGTTTATCACAATTTTTACTTTCTAGAAATAATAAAAAAGGAATGTTTGGTGGGTCTATGATATTTCTAGTTTAATATTTAGGAGTCTGCTGTTGACTTTAATATTTCTAGTTTACGTGTTATTCTTGATCTTTTTCTTTATTACACGTGTCTGAGGTTTACCTGACAAGGGTTGGTATACGAAGTGGCATTGCCTTATAGGGGTTTCTCGTCATTTAAAAAAAAAAATTCATCTTTTTTCATGTTTTGGTTTTGTGTATCTGTTATATACTTCTTATGTACTTGGGTTGTGCCTTAGTGTTTTTTAATGAATTTGCATTTACTTATCAAGAAAGATTGGCTCTTTTTTTTATTAGTAGACGCATCTTATGAGTCTCAAACCCACTACTTACCCTTCACCTCATTCTTCTAGTGGGGTGGACACACTATTGAGCCAAATCTTGTTGGTGAATGTTTAGCATGATTTTAACGATTAGAAGATGCTTGATGTGTGGAAGAAAAATCATTTTTTTTTGTGAGGATAAGTCTTTTGGTACCTTGAAGGAATACAAGTAATATTCAAATCTGTACCAATTATTATGTCATTAAGCCTTTGTGCTTGATGATTAAACTCTTTGAGATAGTTATTGTGGAAAGGTTGTGATGTGAGAATAGTTAAATGCATGACTACCATCTCCAAGGTTAGTTTCTGGCATGATCCGTGGTGTGGGGACAAGGTCCTAAAGAAGGCCTTTCCAGCTTTATATGGTATTGTTTGCTCGAAGGATGCTTCCGTCACGGTTCACTTGGAGCTTTTTGGTGGCTCTAATGAATGGAGCGTAAGCTTTGCTAGAGTGGCTTATGATTGGAAGGTGGATGCCTTTGCCTCGTTCTTCAGTTTGTTGTATTCAGTTAGAGTGAGACGGGAATGTGAAGACAATCTTTGGTGGGCACCCTCGAAAAGAGAGTTGTTCGATGTTAGATCTTTCTACAATATCCTGGTTTGTAGTGATGACTTTTTTTTTTCCCCCTTAGAAGAGTATTTGGCGGACTAAGGTTTCTTTGATGGCGACTTTTTTTGCTTGGTTGGCGGTCTTAGGAAAGATACTTACCATGGATAATCTTTTTTTTTGATAAGTAAAATATATAAAAAAGGCACAAAGGGGCGCAACCCAAAGTACACAGGAAGTATACAAGGAACCCCTAATGAAACGAACATAGAGAACATCTATCTAAGAAATCTAAATAGGAACAATCATACAATAACTTAAATCTATCTTTCCACAAAAACAGCATTTGAAGCATCTTTCTCTTCAGATTCACCAAAGAAGTCTCACTATCTTCAAAACAGCGAGCATTCCGTTCCTTCCAAACGCACCACATCAAACACAACGGAGCCATGCGCCAAATTTGAATCGCAGTCCGATTACCCTTCTGGCCCCTCCAACTCCCCAACATGTCTATCACCGACCCCGGCATAACCCACTCCACCCCAAACAATTGCAGCAGAGCCCTCCACAAATCTGTAGCCACCATACAATGCAGAAACAAATGATAATCTTAGGAAGTGACATGTCATTATGGTTGATAAGTGCTGTATGTGAAAGAGGAATTGAGAGTCTGTTGACCATCTTTTTTCTCCATTGTGAGGCTGCTTGTGCCTTATTTTTTTTGTTTTGAATCGCTTTGGGCTATCTTGAGTTATGCCTAGACGAGTAGTTGACTTGCTTGCTTGTTGGTGGACTGTTGGTAGCACTCGGAATGCTGTTGTGTGGAAAATGGTACCTATGTGCCTTTTGTGGTGTCTTTGAAGAGAAATGAATGATAGAAGTTTTGACGATCGCGAGAGGACGTTTGAGGAGCTTAAGTCTTTTTTCTTCTTTATCTTGAGACAACATTTATTTCTCCTTTTAGGTAGGTGTTTTCTCTTGTATACTCCTGTATACCTGAGGGTGCCTTACGCTTTTAATGATATCTCGATTACTTATAAAAAGAAAAAGGCTTGAGTTCCTTTTCTTTCTTTCTCTTTTTTATTTTATTTATTTATTTTTTTTCATTTTTCGCACTCCGCCCGGGGCCAGGGGGAGGGTGCTCTTAGAATATCAGTTTCTATTTAATGCTAAAAAAAAGGGGTATTTCTAAGCATTTTTTGAGTCAACTGATGTGAAGGTTGTGACATCGAAAAAGTCTTTGCATGGTTCTCATTGAGTTTGAAAAGCCATGTGATAGGCTTCATAAGAGATTCATGTTGAAGGTGGCCCAGCTGTTTGGAATTAGGAATTTTATTGAGTTGAGTAGATTTGAGCTGTGTTTTTCTCTTTTTGACCTGGTGCAATTGGGAACAATTTCTGTTATTGTAAAGCAATTTTCGTAATATGATTATCCTTATTAATGTAGTTTAGATGATTTTAAAGATCAAAATGTCCACCCTGTCAACATAGACTCAAACTGCTACTTGGTTTGTTCACTTGCAGGAACGCAAACCTGAGCTGACATCTGAGATAATGGCTTTCAGGGATTACCTATTGTCGTCAACAATATCGGATACTCTTGACGTTTGGGAACTAAAGGGTATTTGCAATTTATTGTTTTTCTTTTTTCACCTTTCATAACCTTCAATTGCTATAATGGCTCCTTTTTTTTTTTGGATGTGGTCCAACAGATTTAGGACATCAAACTGCCCAGAGAATAGTTCATGCCTCTGATCCTCTGCAGTCAATGCAAGAAATCAGTCAAAATTTTCCAAGCATAGTTTCTTCCTTATCCCGCATGAAGGTAATGTGATGTTGTTACAGATTATCAGGTTTGATATCCAATATAGAATGTAGCTGTTTGTTTCATGAAGTATTTGCTAGAAAGATATTGTATGCTATCCATTTTCCTGATTAAAATCCATTAATGTTTGGCAGCTCAATGATTCTGTTAAGGATGAAATAATTGCAAACCAGCGAATGATCCCTCCTGGCAAGTCCTTAATGGCTCTCAATGGTGCTTTAATCAATATCGACGATATTGACCTTTATCTGTAATGCTTTTTCTCCCACTAATATCTTTTTCCCTTTTCATCCTAAAGATCATGGCCATTCATATTTATTTAACATTAATGCATCTTGTGGTCTGGTATTGCCCATTTTAATATGTTCCAACCTTTTCTATGTTGAGAGAATTGAGGCTGGCTTGTTAATTTCAAAATATGGGCTTTGAGCTTATACATTAATCCTTTTTTTAGCCTCTGAGTTTATACGTTAAAACTTAAATGTGTTGCGATGCTATTATTAGTATTTGCTGGTTTGATGCATTTATTAGAAGCCTTATAGTTCTATTTAATTTTGGATAGTTTGTGCTTTGATGTGTGGTTGTTATTCATCTCTTCCTTTAAAGTACCTTGGACTTCCGTTGGGGGCCCCTTTTAAGGCTAAGTCCAGCTGGGATGAGGTAGTTGGTAAGATTGAGAGGTGGCTGGCTAGCTGGAAGCGGTTGTATCTGTCGAAGGGTGGCAGAGTTACCCTTATAAAAAACACTCTCTCTAATCTTCCTACGTACTTTCTTTCTCTATTCCCTATTCCATCCAGTGTTGCTAGTCGTATAGAGAAGCTGCATCGAGATTTCTTGTGGGGAGGTATAGGTGAAGAGTTTAAATTTCATCTGGTTAATTGGTACAAGGTTTGTTCTCCTATTTCAAATGGTGGTTTGGGCATCTGGAATTTGAGGATCTTTAATAAGGCTCTTTTAAGGAAGTGGTTGTGGCGTTATGCCCATGAGAGAGAGGCTTGGTGGAAATTTGTTGTGGATGCAAAGTACGGTTCTACTTGGGCTGGTTGGTGTTCTTTAGACCCCCCTGGGTCACACAGAGTGGGGCTTTGGAAGAATATTAGGAAGGGGTGGAGTTTGCTTTGTAGCCATACCAGACTCATTTTGGGAAATGGATCTAAGATCTGTTTTTGGAACGATGTGTGGTGTGGTGAGGTGCCCCTTAAGGTAGCTTTCCCAGTTTTGTATGACATAGCGCATGACAAGGATGCACATGTTGCATACCATTTGGTTGTGGGGAGCGGGTCCTATTAGTGGGATATTAGCTTCTTTCGAGCGGCCCACGACTGGGAGGTGGATGTTTTGGCTTCCTTTTTCTCTTTGCTGTACTCTACTAGAGTGGATGGTGATGGGGAAGACCAGCTCTGGTGGTCTCCTTCTCACAAAGGGAAATTTGATGTTAGATCTTTCTATAAGGTTCTTGCTTGCAAAGAGGATATTCATTTTCCCTGGAAAAGTATATGGCGGACCAAGGTTCCCTTGAAAGTGGCTTTCTTCGCTTGGACGGTAGGGCAAGGGAAGATCCTCACCTTGGACAATCTCAGAAAGAAGCGTGTCATTGTGATTGATAGATGTTGCAAGTGCAAAATGAATAGAGAGTCTGTGGATCACCTTTTTCTCTATTGCGAGGTTGCACGAGCTCTATGGAACGCCATCTTTAGTCGCTTTCGTTTGTCTTGGGTTATGCCTCTTCGGGTGCTAGATTTATTCGCTTGCTGGTGGACGGATGGTCGCTTTTGAAGTGCGGTCGTGTGGAAGATGTTCCCTTGTTGCCTTTTGTGGTGCTTGTGGAGGGAACGCAATGATAGACAGTTCGAGGACAAAGAAAGAACCATTGAGAAACTCTTTTTTTTTTTTCATTTTTTGTACTCTTGGTCGGCTGCGTTCCTCGCACCTTTAGTGTTTAGTTTTAATGATTTCCTTATTTTGTTTTCTTCTTCCTCTTAGATGCATTTCTTGTATACTTCCTATGTACTTGATTGCGCTTTTTAATGATATTTCTCTTACTTATAAAAAAAAAAACAAATTCTTTTCTGGATTTTTTTTTTTTGAGAAATAAGTCAATCTCATTTAAAAGCGTAGAGGGGTACAACTTGGGTATACAATAGGATGGAAGTCCTTAAGATCCATGACCCTGGCTTTCTTTGGGATAAGGGAAATAAAAGTTGTATTGAGGCTCTTTTCAAACTTCCCTTGAATTTGAAACTCTTTGAAAACATCCATGATATCCTCTTTAATGACCTCCCAACAAGTTTGTAAGAAAGCCATGGAGAAACCATCTGGGCCTTATCACCATTCAGGGTTCTCACCACCTCCAAAACCTTTCCTCAAAAGCTCTTTCCAACCAAGAAACCAGCACCAATGGAATTGAAGAGAGACCATCCAACTTTGGCCGTCAACTAAATTGTTATGAATAAAAGCTGATTGTAAAATTGCACAATATGCTCCCTAATTTTTGTAGAGTATGAGGACATGGACCCATTAACAACTAAGAAATTAACGGAGTTGCTTCTTCTGTTCGAATTTGCCACCCATTATACATGCATGACATGCATTAAACTGCGAAGAAAGCTATGCAAGCTTATTATAATACATGATTGTAGTTTGATAAACACAAAATGACAAACCTAATGTGGGAACTTGTGTTACATATATTTTGAAATAATTTTGACTAGTTATTTTTTTCACACAATCCAAAGGCAAATATTTAAACAGTCGATGTATTACACATGAAATCCAATTTTTTGTTCCTTGTTTACATTCATTTTGTCGCTTTTAAGTGTAATATTTTCAACAGTTTACTGTGCATGTGGAACAAAGAGGATTGCTTTTGTTTAATGGCCAGAATAGAACCTTCAGTCCACCCTTCATTACAATTGTAGAAATTTGTCTACCCTCATATATGTAATTAAAATATGGCTTCAGTGAGTTGAACATTTTTCATCCCATGGATCCTATGGATGGCTTCTTGGAAAAGCCTTAAATTTATGCCACACTGAATGTGATTTAATCCTGTTAGCCTGATATATTAGAATTAAATTTCTTTAAAGCTTATTTAGATGTGAGCTTTCGACTGCTTGACCTGCTCTTTGCATATATGCATATGGCTGTTGTCCATTTGTTAAGCTTGCTCAATAATTGTTCAGAGGCTTTCATTTTGATGCTGTCAGAATCAAGATTCTATCATTTTTGGCTTACTTTTTGTATGATTTTTGTCTATTCCTTTCTTAGGTTGGTTGACATGGTCCATCAGGATTTATTGTTGGCTGATCAATATTCGGAGTTGAAGGTGAGTGATGTTAAATTTTCTTTGATTAGCTGTATTGGCAATGGTGATGAACTAAGGTTGTGGTTAAATTATTCAAATGAATTAATGGTTGTGGTTGGACAAAAATGCTCATTTTTCTCAAATTTCAGCTGATAATCTATACTGTATATGAGAGTTTGGATTAGTATCAACTTATGGGACGGAATAATTCTTAATAAATTGTTATATCCAATCTCTGACGGGTCCCACGTGATCAATCTCCTTAATGAATTCTTTGTCAAGTTAGGTTAGCCAATCACATTATTTTTTTAGAACTTTGCTAATCTCATGGATCCCATATTAAATCTTTTATTTCAAATCAGATTGTAGCATCTACATCTCGCAACGTGTAACGATTGATCTTTTTTTTTTTTATTGGTTGGATCTATATTTTGCATACTTGCTAATGAAATAGGAAAATTCTCTTCAGTTGCAATTAAAATATAGAACCCTCACATTACTTGTCAAAAAAAATCTAGAACCCTCACATCCTCACTTTGTCTTTCAATTTAAATAACTTTATGAAACAAATGTCTATCCTTAGAGTTGCCCAGTTATTTGGAAGTATTAATTTTACACCTGACACATTCAATTAAATGCACCTCAAGTTCCATGGCAAATTGTGATGTTATGAAGTTACATGTGAATATAACCATATTCTTATAATTTGATGTATCATCTTACATGGGATGAGTAGTTTTAAACTAGGATGATACTAGTTAATGCTCACCCAATTTGACTAAAGTACTGAACTGAGCCTTTATTTTAAAACGAAAAATCTAATAGTTTTTGTGTCAAAAGATTGTAGCTAAAGAGCTGAGAATAATGGTCTTTGAATTCTTGGTTTGACTACACCTCTAAGCATTTCAATAGTCACTGTTTCCATCAATGGGGTGATCTGTGCTGGCCCAACAGTGTTAAATGAAAGGAATGCAACTTTTAAGTAACTTAAAGGAGTGCAGAGTGGCTAATTTTATGTTATTCGGTTCTCCGTTTGCACTTTGTAAATCTTTCAATGTGATTTTGAAAATTTCTAAGGCATATTAGAGAGTGCCAAGAAACAAAAACACTTTCAACCTGATATATATTAGTTTTAGGCTACTAAAGTAAATATATTGTGTTGGATTATGGTTAGCTTCTGACTAAGCTTGAATTGTATTATTGATGTTGTCGATAATCACAGATTCCTCATTCCATCATTCGGAAGCTCCTGTCAACTTTGCCTCCTCCAGAATCCAATATGTTCCGCGTTGATTTTCGTTCAACGCATGTTCATTTTCTCAATAACTTGGAGGAAGATGCTATGTATAAGCGATGGCGGAGCAATTTAAATGAGGTAGTTGAATCCTTCTTTCTGCCTCATTTTCAATACGAAGAGTTTATAAGATTTGGTTGTGGATAACATTACTTCTATTTTATTTATTTATTTATTTTTTTATTGTGTGTTTTTTGAGTAGATTTTGATGCCAGTATTCCCTGGACAACTACGTTATATTCGTAAGAACCTTTTCCATGCCGTTTATGTTCTTGATCCGGGTACCATTTGTGGCCTTGAGGCAAGTTTCACGACAATGATTTAATTTCCTTATTTTGCATTACCTTGCTGGTGAGATTTTTAATTGTTTTTTCTGTCTATAATTGGAATCTTGCAGTCCATTGACATGATTACATCTTTGTATGAGAATAATTTTCCTATGAGATTTGGGGTTATTCTGTATTCTTCAAAGTTTGTCAAGCAGATACAAATGAACAGTGATTCTTCTGCCAAGGAGAATGATAATCAAAACGAGGAGGATATATCCAGTTTGGTAATTATTCTTTCAACTATTCATATTGCCTGTTTGTCCTACATTTTCTCAGAGTGAGCTAGTAGTCTATGCTGTCTGCAGATTGCATTGTATATTATTTATATCTTCTAGTACTAACTCTTATAATGTTGATGACTATTGTTGAAAGTGTTTTTGTTCTGCACACCATGAAGGCTAATGAACATCTTTAGTGACACCATTTTTTTATTTTTGCAGATTATACGTCTGTTCATTTATATCAAGGAGAACCACGGAATCAAAACAGCTTTCCATTTTTTGGGCAATGTATGGATTCGGCTCGTTAACTATACTTTTCTAACATATATTTGTTAATGCCATTGAGAACATGAAACTTGATCAGTTCTCACTCTGATGCTTTTTTGTAACTTCACTCCTGCGCTGCTCTTTTCTAACGTATTTTTCTTTCTACCTGATTGGTGTAATTTGAAACCCCTAATGGATTTTAGCTGCACTCCGCAACTTCATTTGGCCACTTTCTTCTGTTTCTTACTTTTCCTCACGATGTTCTTGATATACTGCTGTGCTCTTTGTCATTACTTGCCAATTTGGGCACTTTGTTTCTTGTTATGACCTTTTGGTTTAAATTGAGATGCAATTTGATATGGTAGGGAGAGAGAGGCTTTATAGCGTTTGGTGATTGATGCCAAATTTGAGAGTTTAAAGGGTGGGTGGTACTCGAAAGAGGTTTCGAGTTCTTTTGGAGTGGGTGTATGGAAACATATAAGGAGGGGGTGGGAGAAATTTCGCAATTTTGTTCGTTTTGAAGTGGGGAATGGATCAAATATTAGTTTTTGGCAAGATTGGTGGTGTGGGGATAGATCCTTGAAGCAATGCTTTCCAGCCCTTTTTAGTATAATAAGGAACAAAGTTGCGATGGTGGCGGATAATTTGGTGGTTCATAATGGTGTAATTTAGTGGAATGTTCTCTTCACGCGTCAAATCCAGGATTGGGAGATGGATATGGTCCTTTCTTTCTTCGATCGACTTTACTCCACTTCGGCTCGACATGGAGAGGGTGACAGGTTAGTGTGGAATCCCTCTAAAAAAGGTTCATTTGAGGTGAGATCCTTCTACGAAGAGCTTATTAGGAAAGATGGCCCATCCGTTCCATATTTTCCTTGGAAGAATATTTGGTGTGTTAAGGCTCCAACAAGGGTGGCTTTCTTCGTATGGTCAGCTGCTTTGGGCAAAATATTGACGCATGACAACTTGCGTAAGAGGAATGTTATAGTAATTGAGTGGTGTTGTTTATGTAAGAAGAGTGGGGAGTCTATTGATCACTTGTTGCTACGTTCTTATTTTATTTGGGGTTGAGTGGGTTATGCCACGAACGGTGTTGGAGTTGTTGAGTAGTTGGGGGGCGGCGATTGGATGTAGTCATGCTAAAGAGGCTTGGCGGTTAGCTCCTCTGTGTTTGCTGTGGTGTATTTGGAGGGAGCAGAATGCTTGACTGTTTGAAGATGTAGAGACATCTATGGTGGAGCTACGGAAGCGGTTGCTCAATACATTATATTTTTAGATAGCGCTCCATCATAGTTTGAGTGTTTTTAATTATGTAGACTTTTTAAATTTATTCTCTGTTCGTCCCTTTTAGGGGTTCTCTTGTATACTTCCCGTGTATAAGGGTTGCGCTCCCTTTGCGCTTTTTAATAAATTGCAATTACTTATCAAAAAAAAAAAAAAAAATTTCAATCTTTTGTTTCTCCTGTCCTCACAATGTTGATGCTATGCTCTTTTACTCTCTTTTCATAGATTTTTATCCTTTTAGAGAGAAAGATCTACATGTAGTATGGTGCTTAAAAATGAAGAGTATGTGTTAAGCGCTGAGAAGCATTGGGATTCAATTATTTTTTTGTGTTGGTGTGTATCTATGTTTGCATATCTTGGTTTTTCTACCTTTTGGTTGACGTTTGATATCTTGGTGTTGGTGTTTATAGTCCCAGTGGTAGCACCACCCGTGTCAGCTAAGCCCACATGGGTAGAGCCTTGATGAAGCTCTAAAAGAGCTATACATCGTGACCGGGAAAATCTCCGGTGGGAAAAAAAGAAGGAAACAATCGATTTTGTTTGTTCTTTAGAGGTATTAGATCAATTTTGGTGTAGTTTGGTTTTCTGTGATGTTTTTGGTGCTTTTGTGGTGTCTCTCAGTTTTTGTGGTTGGGGGCTTTCTCTGTGGTGTTGAGTGGCTATTCCGGTAAAGTCTAGTGATTATTGGTGCTTTTTGTGGTTTCCGGTGACTTTTGTGGTCTTTACTGATGGTTATTTGTGTTCTTCCGCAACGTCTGTGGTGTATGGCGGTCCTTACAAATGGTTTTGTGGTGTTGCTGTCCTAGACATCGCTGAAAACAGCGGCCGGTGGTGTCTCAAGCAACAGGGAAGACCCTCTTTGGTTGCTGTTGGTAGCTCTCCCTATCCTGAATAAGGATAGTCGCGTTCTTGGTTTATTTACTATGCTGGCCAGTTTTGCATCCTTTCGGCCAGTTCAAAATCTTTTCTATCAGTTCATAGTGTTTAGAGACTGGTCCAACATCTTTTAAAGCCGGTTTAGTACATTTTTGTCTGGTTCAGTGTGTTCTTTGGTCGGTTCAGTGGTGTTTTTTTTGTCCAGTTCAGTGCATTTTCATGCTGGTTCAGAGCATATTCCAGCCGGTTTAGTGAGGTTCTAGCCCCGTTCATTCTGGTTCAGGTTAGTTAAGTGCAATTTTGTCCAGTTCTTGCTCTGTCTTGACCAGTTCTGACTGTTTTCAGTCGATCCAGTTGTTTTCCAGCCCGTTCAAGTGGTTTCTTAATTGGTTACGGTGGTTTATCACTCAATTGGGCTACATGGAGCAACCATCGGTTTGTTGCTAAGGGGGAGTACTAGAGTGGTGTTTACAAGTTGTCGTTGTTGGTTTTCCGTTGACCGGTTGTGTTGATGATCAATCAAACGTTGTTGTTGGTAGTATTGATCATCAACCAAATGTAATTTGTTCGTTGGATTGATCATGGGAAACATGATCGTTGTTGGTTGTTGGTCCTATTAATCACTGGAATCGTGATCGTCGTAATTGGTTATCGAGATCCGACTGACCTTGGTGTTTTGCTGTGGGTTCCAATCAATTCTTGGTGTTTTCCGGTGAGATCCGATCGACCTTGGTGTTTTGCGGTGAGATCTGATCGACTCTTGGTGTTTTGCGGCGAGATCCGGCTGGCCTTGGTGTTTTGCGGTGGGTTGTGATAGGTAATTGGTGTTTTCCGGCGAGTTTGCGATTGGCGTCAAAGCTTTTGGTGAATTTTTGATCGGTGTCGGCTTTTTGTGGAATTTCAGCTTGTTTATGTTTGGTTTTAGCACATTTTCTTCTTCTCCTCCTCTTGTTTTTTTTAGTATTAGGGTATGTTTTCCTGGGTGTTTTTGGTTTGCTTGTTTCTTCCAAGTTGGGCTTGTATGATATATATGCTCTAGCTTGAGGGGGAGTGTTAAAAGAGTTTTTTAGGGTTTAGAGTACGTGGGTATTTTAGTCATTGTAATATTTTTCAACCTATATAATAAAGTATGTGAGGCTAGGTGCGGTGTAACGAGCCTCCCCCGTTTATCTAAGCTTTTCATACAAACTACAACACCTCTGAATTTGGTTGAGTTGCAATTTGCGACATCGATGACACTTCTTTTTTCTTATTTTCTCCAAAATGTTGTTTGTCAACTTTTCCTTTTGAAATTTGCGGATAGATGCTTTATCACCTATATTATGAGATAAGAGGCGCATCATGAACAAAGGGATACTCTTTTTTTGGTTAAATAACCACCTTGTTTTGGATATTTAAATTATTGTTCTAGGATATTTGGAGCTTTCTAGCGGTTTCCTCAGTGGAACGTAAGCTTCATTAGAGCAGCTCACGACTGGGTGGTGGATGTCTTTGTATCATTCTTCAATTTCTTGTATTCTTATAGAGTCAGATGGAAAGGTGAAGACAAGCTTTGGTGGGTCCTATAAAAAAAAGAGGTGTTCGTTGTTAGCTCATTCTACAGTGTCCTTGTCTGTAATGATGGCATTCCTTTTCACTAGAAGAATATTTGGCGGACCAAGGTTTCTTTGAGAGTGACTTTTTTTGATTGGTCGGCGGCCCTAGGGAAGATTATTACCATGAACAACCTTAGGAAGCGGCATGTCATTGTGGTTAATAGGTGCTACATGTGTAAGAGGAATGTGGAGTATGTGGAACATCTTCTACTCCACTGTAAGGTTGTTTGTGCCTTATGGAATACTTTTTTCAGTCATTTTGGGTTGTCCTGGGTTATGCCTAGCCAGGTAGTTGACTTGTTTACTTGTTGGTGGATGGGCAGTAGTACTCGAAATGCTGTGGTTTGGAAGATGATGCCTTATTACCTTTTGTGGTGCCTTTAGAGAGAAAAGAATGATCAAAGCTTCGAAGATCACGAGAGGACGTTAGAGGAGCTTAAGTCCTTTTATGCTTTTTATATCTAGACAGCTGCGTCCGTAGCTCATTTGGAGATTAGTTTTCATGATTTTCTTGTTCTTTTTTCTCCTTCTATCTAGCGATTTTTTTTGTATACTTTCTGTGTACCTAGGTTGCACTTTCGCTTTAATGATATTTGATTACTTGTAAAAGAAAAAGAAGAAGATATTTTGAAATCCTGTTCTATCATAAATAGGCTTTACACAAGTTAGCGTGTTGGGCATTGACCAATGAAGGGACAGTATAGAGAAAGAAGCCTCTCTCTTTTTCTTTCTTTGAATTTTACTCATTATTCGGTTAGGTCTGTTCTCCTAACCTGCTTCTTGCTTAGTGGCAGCATGACGTTATTCATATTCTTATCATCTTCCTATACTATGTTTTGACTTGTCATATACATATTACAATTTCAATGCTCGGGCAGTATCATCTGATAAACCTTTATGCATATCTAGATGAGAGTTATTTTGAACGTATGTGGCAGGTAAATAAATTACGGATTGAGGCAGATGGTTCTGCAGATGATGCACTTGAAATGCACTATGTTGAAGGCGCGTTTGTTGAAACAGTATTGTAAGTTCTTAAAGAATTTTTGTAGTTGATTGCCACAACTTGTATGGCAATGTGTAATGATGTATTCTCATTTCTGCTGCGATCCTTAAGCATTCGATACATATGGGTTATCTTTATCAAATCTAGTTGACCTATTAAGTGTGGTCATTTTGTTTCTGCAGACCAAAGGTAAAATCTCCACCTCAAGATATATTACTAAAGCTGGAGAGGGAGAAAACCTTTAAGGAAGAGTCACAAGAGAGCTCCATGTTTGTTTTTAAGCTTGGTGTTGCTAAGCTGCAGTGCTGCCTTTTGATGAATGGACTTGTCTTTGATTCTACTGAGGTATTGCTGAAGTTTCTTTTTGCTTTTAATATATATTTCCCTTATAATCATAATTTTCTTATTTTCCATTGATGGAGGTACATAGGGCATGCTTGCTTCCTTGGCATTCAGTTTTTATCTTGGAGCCCCTTTTTATCCATTTGACTTAGGTTTGATATGTTGCAGGGACATCATTATTTATGTGTAGCGTAGAAACTCCTTTCCACCAATGTATAATTCTTTTGCGATTATTTTGAATAGGAGTCTCTCATAAATGCCATGAATGATGAGCTTCCCAGAATACAGGAACAAGTTTATTATGGGCATGTACATTCTCGCACTGATGTGCTTGACAAATTCCTATCAGAAAATGGTATTAGTCGCTATAATCCACAGGTAAAGCATTTGAACGAGTTGTGTGAAATATTTGATCTGTTTTGGTTATATTACCTTTTTGGGGATATTTCTCTAAGAATGTTGTATTACTCGTAGTTAAATATGTCTTGTTAATGCGTTGATGTAGATCATTGCTAATGGCAAACCAAAGTTCATATCTCTGGCTACATCTATTCTTGGAGGAGAATCCGTGTTAAATGACATTAATTATTTGCATTCTCCTGAAAGTAAGCTTTATTCAAGTTGAAATTAAAGCTTCATGCTTACAATCTTGTTGAGTCATTGTAATCCTGACACGTGATTTCTTTGTCTAGCTATGGATGATTTGAAGCCTGTCACTCATCTTCTTTCTGTTGATGCTGCATCAAAGAAAGGAATGAAGTTGCTACATGAAGGCCTACGCTACCTGGTTATTCTTAATCACCGAGATGCAAATCTATCTGATGTTTTCTTGATTTTATATTTACCTTTGCTATGACCATCATCACCATCTCCACCATCATCATTATTGATGTATTTGCAATTTGTGACCTATGATGCAGATAGAAGGGTCCAAACGTGCTCGAGTAGGTGTGCTATTTAGTGTGAATTCGGATGCTCATTTATCTAGTCTCCTTTTTGTGAAGGTGTTTGAAATCACTGCATCCTCATTCAGGTTTGTTCAGTTTATGAAGGCATATAACTTTCGTAATTTTTTTTATGGGTTTGGATGCAAAATTTAAGTACAAGTGTCATGTTAAATGTGTATTCCTGCCTTTTATGGTATCATGCAGTCATAAGAAGAATGCATTAGACTTTTTGGATAAGCTTTGCTCTTTCTATGAGCAAAAGTACATCTTTGCATCTCCCAAAGCAGCTGAGAACACTCAAGCTTTTCTGGATACGGTCTATGAGCTTGCTGAGGCTAATGGGTTACCATCCAAGGCCTTCAAATCTGCCCTTCCTGAATTTTCCATCGACCAACTGAGGAAACATGTAAATAAGGTATAAGATTTTCCATTCTAGTTTGTGGGCCACCACTTATTTTTTTTATATTTTGGATGGCTTCCTTCTGTCTTGATGAAAATTGTTCTATGGGTCAGAAAATTCACTTGAGAAGATGATTCTGCTTCTTTCTTTTATTTTATTTTTATTTAATTATTTATGACGGAATGCAGGTGTCAAAATTTGTGTATAGGAAACTTGGGAATGAATTTGGTGTTAATGCAGTCATTACTAATGGAAGGGTGAGTCTTTAAGAGATTTTTTTTTTCTCTCTCTCTCTCTCTCTTCTATATAACACGTTTATAAATTCTGTTCTAATTTTTTATGCAACTGTATTTTTTAAGATTATAATTTGGTATGGGACAGGTAGTGTTTCCCATTGATGAAAGTACCTTTTTGAGCCATGATCTGCATCTTCTAGAGTCAGTCGAACTTAAGCAGAGAATAAAGCACATTGTGGAAATTATTGAAGAAGTGAGTTGGCAGGACATAGATCCTGACGTTCTAACAAGGTAAGTTGGTTTCTGCTCCTTGTTGCTGATCATCTTCTCTCATAGTTTTTCTCTATTATTTTTTTTTTTTTTTCATGGACTAACTGTTGCCCGACATCTTCAGTCCACCTCCAAATTTCCTTGAACTTGAATATTTTGTATACTTATATAACAATATTTTCTCCCACTCTTGTAATACATCTATCTATCTCATACCACAACCCATTAGCATCTTTATCTAAGTCCCCTTCAATGTATTTTACCATTCTATTTTTTAACAGAACTTTTTCTTTCCCTTCAAGTTCCAGCACTTAATACTGTCTCTGTCCTGTATTGTTTCTTTTCTATCTCCTATTGGAAACATCTAGTACTGCCATGTGTAGTTACGCTTTCTCCTGATATCAATTTACAATATTTACAACAACCTCTACAATCTAACTAACATTTGATCCACCCTTAAAGGTTATCAAGTGTGAACTCCATTTCTTAAACTTAGCGTTTGTCAATATCATCCCATACACTACTGCAAAATCTTAGGTAGCATCACCTAGCTCGTTCCCTTCTCAATATGACTGACCTCCACATACCTTCTTGAAGTCCCCTATTTTTCCCAACTGGATCATTTGGCCTCCTCAAATAAATATCTTTTCTCTGTTTGTATCCTTTGAAAGACTAAAAGAATTAATCTATATCTTGATAAAATCATTGCATAACGGATTCTCCTAAACCTATTTGCGGAGCATAAGCACAAAATGTTTAATCTGCAGTTAGCGCGTTGCTTATCAAATTATTTTGAAGCTTACATACACAGAAGAGACCAAAAGGAATAGCTAAAATGTTTTGGTGGTGCACAGATAGGAGCAAAGGACTATTTGAGGTTGGTGGGGAAGAAGTTCAATGGCAGGAGGGTGGTTTGGTGATACAGGGGAGTAGCTCGGATGGTGGTCTAAGAGATATCACAGTAAGAGTTGGGGGTGAATGGGCCGATGGAAGTGGGGATGTTCTTGGCGAGTGTTTCAGAGCAGGGGTTTGAATATGTTGTGGGTAACCAAATTCTGTATCAGGTGGTAGGTGGACAAAGTACAAGGCCCTTTTTGAACTTAGATTCTGGGAACTGTCTAGAGCTTTTGGAGAATGGGGTGTGGGAAGGAGGCTTAGAGGTTTGGAATATAGAAGGGATGAAGGTAAACTGTGTGAATAGAGATGGGTTTGATCCATCTTTGGCCATGAGTTCCTGTTCAGATGAGGAGAGTAAGGGAAGTGAGATGCTGGGTATTCAACCACTTGCTGCATTCAGGGAACAAGGAGGGTCTTATTCAATGTCTTTAGATTGGGTGGTTGAGAGGGTAATGTTATTTTTTATTTTTTTCTTTAATGTAGTCGGAATGTCTTGTGAAGATTTTGAGGATCAACTGATGGCTTTGTTAACTGCAATTGAAGCTAGTTGGCATCAAAATGGTGTGGGTAGTGTTCCGGAATTGAGTGAGAAGACAAGTAATAAAGGAAACCGTGAATTCAGAGATTGGTGTGTTCAATGAATTATGATGTCAAGGGAGGTCATTCTCATAGAATGACAGGGAAGGGGAGGGGTGGTAAGAGTTAATTATGAAACCTAAGATTGTATTGTGGAATGTGAGAGGCCCAAATGATAAGGAGAAGAGGGCGAGGATTAGAGGGCTACTAAGGGGTTGGAAAGTAGATATTGTTTGTTTGTAAGAGACAAAAATCGAGGTTATTACTAGGGAGGTGGTTTGTAGTTTGTGGGGTTGCCATAACATGGATTGGTCTTATTTTGGTTTGAGAGGGGAATCAGGAGGTATTTTGTTATTGTTAGATAAGCGGGTGGTGGAGAAGATTGAAGACTGTGCGGGTAAGTTTGTGGTAGCGTGTTCTTTCATATGTGTTACTGAGAATTTTAAATGGGCATTTGCAGGTGTGTATGGTCGATGTCTTTTGGATAAGATGGTTGGAATTATGAGTTGTGGGAGATGTTGTGGTGTTTTTTGGGGGGCGGGGGGATTTTAATATAGTATGGTATCCTTGTGAAAGTTCATGCGATCCCAGACAGTCACAAGCGATGGTGGAATTTTCAGAATTCATTTACGTTCAGGGCCTCATGGACATTGCGTTGGTAGGGGGAATTTTACTTGGTCCAATAATCGATATTATGAGGCATGATCTAGAATTGATAGGTTCTTGCTGTGTCTGGATTGGGAAGAATATTTTTTGGATGTATCTCAGAGATGCCTCCCTAGAATCTTGTCAGTTCATTTTTCGTTGATGCTGGATTGTGGTGTGGGGAGTAGGAGTAGTAGGTACTTTAAGTTTGAGAATATGTGGCTGAAGTCAGAGGGTTTTGTGGAGCAGGTAAAAACTTGGTGGGTGTCCTATAGTTATCAGGGTTCTCCTAGTTATGTGTTGGCATAAAAATTGATAGCATTGAAATCAGATTTAAAGAAATGGAATGAGAAGGTCTTTGGTATTGTAGGAAAGTGGAAGAAGGAGATGGTAGATGGTCTTTGTGAGCTGGATATGATTGCCGAGGAAAGACCTTTAATTGAAGATGAAAGGTTGAGGAAGGAAGATATATCTAAAGAGATAGAGAGGATTGTCCTTCTTAAAGAAATGCGTTGGAGACAAAAGTCAAGGGCCCTTTGGTTGAGAGAGGGAGATCAAAATACTAAATTTTTTCATTGTTTGGCAAATTCGCATAGAAGAAATAACTCGGTCGAGTCCCAAGTTGTAAATGGGATCATGACTTCTGATTCTACAGAATAAAGAAGCATATTGTGAACTTGTATAAATGGTTGTATGTTGAACAATATACTTGGAGACTTTGTTGGACGACCTTTCATTCCTTTCAATTGATGCGGATGAAAGAAATTGGATGTTAGAGAGAATTTTAGGAGAGTGAAGTGTTGGAGGTGGTGAGAAATTCAATGGGGATAAGGCTCCAAGACTTGACGGGTTTTCTATGACTTTTTTCCATAAGTGTTGGGAGGTATTAAAAGAGGACATTATGGAGGTTTTCAAGGAGTTTCATAGCTGAGGGAGGTTTGCGAAGAGTTTCAATGCTACCTGTGTCTCTTATACCTAAGAAAGCTAGGGCGGTTGAGATTAAGGATTTTCGTCCTATCAGTTTAGTGGGTGGTGTGTATAAAATTATTTCTAAGGTCTTGACGAATAGGTTGAAATCATTGTTGGGAAAGATTGTTTCAAGTTCACAAAATGCATTTATCAGAGGTAGACAAATTATGGATTCTATATTGGTGGCGAATGAGTGTTTGGATTGTCAGATTAGTTCTAGGGAAGATGGAGTATTGTGTAAATTGGATTTGGAGAAGGCCTATGATCATGTTAATTAGGAGTTTGTATTGTCTTGTTGAAGAGATGTGACTTATTGAATTTCTTAATTTATCTATGGATAGCTCCCCATCTTTGCCACCTAGGTGTTTCTACTTTTGTAGACTTTCTTAATTTATTAGTTGTTCCTCCTGTTTAGGGGCTCTCTTGTATACTTCCCGTGTATTAGGGTTGCGCCCCTCTGCGCTTTTTTATTGAATTTTAAATTACTTATCAAAAAAAAAAAAGAGATGTGACTTTGGGTAGTGATGGCGAGATTGGATAGAACGTTGCTTAATTTCGGTGCGGTTTTCCATTCTCATTAATGGATCTACATCTGGTTTCCTTAGTAGCTCACATGGATTAAGACAGGGAGATCCGTTGTCTCCTTTATTGTTTGTGGTTGTTATGGAGGCATTAAGTAGGATATTGTTTGTGGATAGCAGATTGAGATCAGGAATTCCTGGGGTTCGCAGATTATACACTTATTATGTGTGATACTGACGTTGATCAAATCCATAATTTGGATTGTGTTTCGAGGCCATTTTGGGAATAAAGATTAACCTTTAAAAATCTGAGTTAGTCGCAGTGGGGGAGGTCCCGCACATTGAGGAGCTGGCTAGTATTCTCTGTTGTAATATCTCTTCTCTTCCATTGCATTACTTGGGTCTTCCTTTAGGTGCTCCCTTCAAATCTAAAGCCATTTAGAATGGGGTGGTTGAGAAATGGAAAAAAGGTTGGCGAGTTGGAAGAAGATTTACTTGTCCAGGGGGGGGGGGGGGGGGGGGGGTCTTACTCTCATCAAGAGTATGCTTTCTACTATTACCACCTTTTTATTTTTTATTTTTTATTTTTATCTCTCTTCCTTTTACCAGCTGCCATAGCTAGTAGACTTGAGCGTTTTCAGAGAGACTTTGTGTGGGACAGCCCAGGCAAGGACCACAAGTTGCATTTGGTAAACTGGAAGACTGTTTGCTCCCCAATTGCGAGAGGGGGGGGGGGGGGGGGGGGGGTTGGGTTTCAAAAAATTTATTCCGTTTAACAAAGCCTTAATCGGTAAATGGCTTTGGAGATTTAGGAATGAACAATATTCTTTATGGAGGCAGGTGATTGTGTCGAAGTACAGGATCCACAGAGGGGGTGGTGCTTAGAGGAAGCTCGAGGTACTTATGGGGTGAGCCTCTGGAGGTATATTAGGAAAAATTGGAGAGCTTTTTCCAATTTTGTTTCCTATAAGGTTGGGGATGGTCTCCGCATTCGCTTTGGGCATAATATTTGGTGCGGTGATAGTGCTCGAAAGAGTTCTTTCCCAAAATTCTATTCCTTAGCACGTAACAAGGAGACTTGGTGTTAGATTACATGGATCTCTCCAGTCCCCACACCGTTTTGAATCTTAGCTTCGTTCGAGCTACTCATGATTGGGAAATTGAATCTCTGGATTCTTTTATTAATCTTTTATACTCTGCGAATCCCTTTGCGGGAGTAATGGATAGCATGGTGTGGACTCCTTCGAGCAGCCATGGTCTTGCAGTGAAGTGTTACTATACCATGTTACAATCAGGTGAGCATAGTTCTTTCTCTTGGAAAAGCGGAAGGTGAAGGCCCCTTCTCGCATTGCTTTCTTCTTATGGGCAACGGCCTTGGGTAGAATCCTCATAGTGGATAATCTCAGAAGGCGGGGTTCCAGCTGAGTAACTGGTGTTGCCTCTGTAAGAAGGATGAGGAAACTATTAATCATCTTCTCCATCATTGCGAGTATGCCGTTGACATCTGGAACTTAGTTCTTAATAGTTTTGGGGTCTCTTGGGTCATGCCTGGTAACATTCTTCAGCGTCTCCATTGTTGGAAATTTCTTGGGCGGCGACATCCCAGAGAAACTTTCGGTAAAGTTTTTTCCGCCCTCTTAATGTAGAGCATTTGAAGAGAGAGGAATCGTCGGTTCTTTGAAGATAGCGAGACCAATGTGCTTCTTCTTAAATAGTCATTTCTGAGATCTCTTTTGGATTAAGCTATTGTTTATGTTCCTAATTTTCCCTCAGCGAATTTGATAGATTTGATTTGTCTTCTAGGTTGTTGTAGCAGTTAGAGCTTTGGCTCTCTTGGTTCTCTTGTATACTCTTCATTTACGTGGGATTTCCTTTTTTTAATAAAATTCTTATTATTCATCAAATAAAAAAAGAAAAAGGAGGGGGTTGTTTGTTGCTATGGACAATGGACTCTTATCATGATTTTCGCTGGGATCAAGGAATCATGAGGAGATGATAGTGTCCTATTTATTGTTTGCAGATGATATGTTGATTTTTTGTGAGGCTAATTGTGAACAATTTTGTATCCCACGGTATCTTCTTATGTTTTTGAAGCGGTGTCGAGGTTGACGATAAATTTATTCAAGTCAGAGATAGTTCCTGTTGGCAATGTAGGTGATGTAGAGGGTCTGGCTAATATTATTGGGTGTAGAGTGGCTTCGTTGTAGATGAAGTATTTGGGTCTTCCTTTGAGAGCTTCTTACAAGGCTTCTACCATTTGGAATGGCATTATTGAGAAAATGGAACATAGGTTGGCAGGTTGGGAGATGCTTTATCTATCTAAGGGAGGCATGCTGACTTTGATAAAAAGCACTCTATTTAATGTAATGATATATTATTTGTCTCTTTCCTTATTCCAATAGGAGTGGCTAATCGACTGGAGAAACTTAAGAGGGATTTTCTTTGGGGGGGCCGTGGGGGGGTTGTATTAATGATGAATTTAAGTTTCATTTAAGAAGTGGTTGAAAATATGTATGCCGATAACTTCAAGGGGTTTGGCGGTGAAAAATATGATTCAGTTTAACCGAACCTTTCTTGGTAAGTGGTTGTGGCGGTATGCTATGGAAAGGGAGGCTATGTGGAGATCAGTGGTGGCCACCAAGTATGATAGCTTGATGGGAGGTTGGTGTTCTATGGAGGTTGCGGGGCTCTATGGTGTGGGAGTGTGGAAATGTATGCGGAAGAGGTGGGAAGGTTTGTCTACATTTGTTAGGTATGAGTTGGATCTACGGTGCGGTTTTGGCAGGTTTATGGTGTGGGGAGCAGCCTTTAAAGCCTTCTTATTTGAAACTATTTAGTATTGCACATTGTGAGGATGCATGGGTTGCAGATCATATGTAGTTCCAGAATGGAAATATTTATTGGAATATTTTATTTACAAGACTTGTGCTCTTTGCTTTCTTTGAGTTGTGTTCTCAAAGAGTAGGGTAACGAGGCGAGGATAAAATTTGATTGGGTACTTCTTCTCAGGCTATGGACGGGTCTGTGGCTTAGAACCTGCCGATGCAATGTGGGGGAGTGGGGCTACGGCGCGGGTTCCTTCTCCCGAGAGTTCCCTCCCCCTTGAGCGGCTGAAAATCGATGACCATTGACAAGGGTGAGACTCCCAACTCAAATGGCTTGATCCAATCTCAGGAGTGGCCGGTAGGGTTTAGCCCATCTGGGGAGATTGTTTTGTGGGATCAGGGAGAGGAAGGTGACTTTCCTCACCCATTGGGCGTTATTCCTCCCGACTTACATTTGGAGTGGGAGTTGGATGGTGCTGAGGATGAAGATTCGGCCCTGGCTTTGTTGGATGCCATTGAGGAAGATTTTCATCGGGGTAGTATGGGGAAGCGGTATAAGATCAAAGGAAGGAGAGAATTGCAGAATCTGAAGAGCTCCATAAACTACGGCGGTGCGAGTGTGCCTTCTAGGAGTAGAAGAGGAAAGGCTCAGGTTCTGTAGTTTGTGGGTTGGTTGTGGGCTACGGGTGTTGGTTCCTGTGGGTTTTTGGGTGGGTTTGTTGTGTGTTCCTTGAGGGTTGGGTTGGGGTTCTTTGTTCTTGTAGGTTTAGGTTCTCATGGGTTTGTTTGGTGGGCTTCCTTCTTTCTTTTTGGGCTGTTTTTTTTCGATTTCCAGCTTTGCGTTTTCTCTTGTATACTGCCGGTGTACTAAGGGGCGCCTGACGCTTTTAATAAAGTCAGTTTATTACTTATCAAAAAAAAAAAAAATTTATTGGAGCCCTTTTAAAAAGAAGTTGTTTGAAGTGAAGACTTACTATCATGTGTTATCTACTTCAGTAAGTTTCCCTTTTCCTTGGAATAGTGTTTGGAAAATTATGTCTCCCACGAGAGTGGCATTCTTTGTGTGGACGGTAGCTTTAGGGAAAATCTTCCTTTGGACAATTTACGAAAGATGAATATTATTGGGTGGATTGGTGTTGTATGTGTATGAAAAGTAGGGAATCTATTGATCACTTTTTGCTTCATTGTGAGATTACAAGAGAATTTTGGAGTTCGCTTTCCCAGTTATTTGTTGTTGCATGGGTTATGCCTCAGAGGGTGACAAAGTTGTGAGTTGGAGAGGACAAAAAGGACACCGTATTGCTTTGGAAGTGTGGAGGTTGGCTCCTTTGTATTTAATGTGGTGTCTTTGGAGAGAGAGAAACACAAGAAGCTTTGAAGATAGTGAGATTGCAACGTTAGAGTTGAAAAAGATATTGTTCCAATCACTTTACACATGGATTGTAGCGTACAATAGTTTGCCCATTTTTTTTTAAAAAAACATTACTTTGCCCATTTCTAATTTATCTGAGTTTTTGGAATTTTGTTCTTCTTCTTTTCTACATTTGGATTTTCTTATATACTTCTTGTGTACTATAGTTGTGCCCCTCTACGCTTTTAATGGTTGTGCCCCTTTGCGCTTTTAATGAATTTGAATTACTTGTCAAAAGAAGATATTATACTGAATAGAATTTTCTAGTTCTTCAGCATAATCTTCTTAAGCACGCATGAGATTCCGTGATTATTTTCTAAATGTTACTTGCAGCAAATTCATTAGTGATGTTATTTTGATCGTGTCATCTTCAATGGCTATGAGGGATCGAAGTTCTGAAAGTGCAAATTTTGAGATTTTGGCTGCACAATATAGGTAAAGGAAACTACTGCTTCTTCGAGTAGGCAGATTTTTGCTACTGTTTCTTTCTCATTACATACAAGAGTATGATATGTCCTTTGAGCTATGAAATAAGGACACAGAAATCTGCATACATGGTTTCAGTGGAAATAAGTATTTTTTGTTTGCTATCAATTTTGAGATTCTTAGAATTATTATTGTCTCTAAAATCTTACCCGTTTCTGTTTTGTTCTTAACTGTGCACAGTGCTGTTGTTTTTAGTAATGAAAATTCTACTATTCATATCGAAGCGGTTGTTGATCCTTTAAGTCCATCCGGCCAGAAGCTGTCCTCAATTCTACAGGTTCTGCAGAAATACATTCAGCCTAGCATGAGGATTGTACTAAATCCACTGGTTAGTTAATGCTCATAGTTAGGTACATTTTTATATTCATTTTTGATAGATGAAAAAGGGTTTGATTAAAATAAAAGGAAGGCCAAGAGCCAAGTAAATTGATGATTTAACTTGTGTTGATTATCCCTTATATTCGTGTGTTTCTTCTTTTAAAGTCTTTTACATTCGTGAAACATGTTGCATGGTCCAATACCCATTTCCTCTGGGCTTTGGGTTTTTCATAGAGTAGTCGTCTCCATTGAGTGTACTGGAAGAAGGGATAAAGGGGACAGTTGTATCTTTTTATCAAAAATGTAATAAATTATGTCTGGCATATTCAGTCATCTGTGTGGTGTCTCTTCCTGTACTTGTAAATAATTGGGTAAAGTTCTGTCTACTGTTTAGGGGACTGACATTTATTTCTTTATTTCCTGCCAGAGCTCCCTTGTTGATCTTCCTCTCAAGAATTACTACAGATATGTAGTACCGACTATGGTATAGCCAAGATGTCCGATTCTTAATAACTCTTGATTTTAGTTCCCATACTTGGTGTCTTACTTCTGCTATGATTTTGCAGGATGACTTTAGCAGCACTAATGATATGATAAATGGCCCTAAAGCGTTTTTTGCTAACATGCCATTATCCAAAACCCTCACCATGAATCTTGATGTTCCTGAGCCTTGGCTTGTTGAACCTGTTCTTGCTATGTATGCTTTGCCCTTATTTAACTTATATATCTCTGAATACAGGCCTTGATTTTCATGTATACAACATAAATTTATCTGTGATGTTTTCTCTGACATTTTTCTTTTCTTACTTTGGTTTTGAATTTTCAGCCATGACCTGGATAATATTTTGCTTGAGAACCTTGGCGACACGAGGACATTGCAAGCTGTGTTTGATCTTGAAGCTCTTGTCCTTACTGGTAAGGTTTTGTTTATTTAAGAGAATTGAAACTTGGTGCATCCCATGACTGAATGCTTAGGTGAGGGATACACAGCCAATTGTGTCATCATTTATATTAATGAGCCGCCTTAACCAGGTCATTGTTCTGAGAAAGGCCATGATCCTCCCCGAGGCATTCAGCTGATTCTTGGAACTAAGAGTACCCCCCACTTGGTTGATACTATTGTGATGGCGAATCTGGGTTATTGGCAAATGAAAGTCTCTCCTGGGGTTTGGTATTTGCAACTTGCTCCAGGTAGGAGTACTGAGCTTTATGTTCTGAAGGAAGATGGTGATGGAAGTCAGGAAAAACCATTGTCTAAACGTATAACGATAAATGATTTACGGGGTAAAGTAGTTCATTTGGAAGTAGTGAAGAAAAAGGGAAAAGAGCATGAGAAATTGCTTGTTTCTGACGATGATGACCATTCTCAAGAGAAGAAAGTAAGTGCATGTTGTTTTGGCCGCAAATTGTTGTCCAAATATCATGTTAGTGAATAAGGTTTTCCAGAGATTTATGTACTACTCTGTAGCCTTATAAATGCCTTTGGTCTTCTAATAGGGAAATAGCTGGAACTCAAATCTTTTAAAATGGGCTTCTGGTTTTATTGGTGGCGGTGGTGAAAGCACTTCAGTGGTGAGAAACCTTTCTCTGTTCTACTGATCTCACTGTAGCATTAGAACTTATTAGTGCCTTGCCATGCCTTCTTGATGCAAACATGTCAATGTGATGGTTCTTCTCAATTTCTTTTCAGATATCTCAGCTCCCCCATCCTCATATAGTGAAATCAACTGTCAATCATGGTCTTAAATTCTATTCCTAAATTTTTATTTTTTTGGATGAATAAAGGCATTTTATAACCAAACTCTGCAGAATACAATTCACTCCAGTTAAAACTGGAAACCCTGCCCACAACAAGGAAACAACTCAACCTGCACTAAGCAAAAACATCAAAAGCTACAAAACAGGAAATACAGCAATACAACTACAACTTCCAAATCTGATTAAGCCTACTAGCCATATCAGATTGCTCAGTGTTCCTTCTATACAAGATTCTACTTCTGACTTCCCATTGAATCCTAGCTGCAAGAGCCTCTTCAGTACGGGGGGGTGTTCCCATGACATAAGTCGTTTCTTAAGCACCACAAGTGATAGACAACTGCTGCCAAACAAAGTTTACAGAGAAGCATCTGCAAACTATGGCCTTTCATCTTACAGAACCAGTCCACTATATGATCCCATTCCACATAAGGATTCTGAATCAAACAAAGAGACATCAGATTTCTCCATATTCTTATGCTAAAACTGCAATGGAAGAAAAGATGGGCTATGGATTCTTGTCCACCATAGCAGAACCTGCAAAGGGTATTTCCCTCAAACCCCCACCAACACATCCGGTCCTTAGTAACAAGGGCATCATGGAAAACAAGCCACAAAATAAAAGCATGCCCAGGAATATAGCAAATGGGAACCAGACAACATTACACCAAGGGACCTCCGGAAATTTTGTCCTAAGACAATTCCAAGTATCAGCGCATGAGTAGACCCCATTTTTTGAACTCCAAACCGGACTATCCCCATCCCCAATATCAACATCAAACAGCCTATTCTGAATTTCCTCAAGGGTATCCGACCTAGCAGGAGGCCATGACCATTTCCCATCCTTGATAACAGAAGAAAGCAGGGCATCAAGACTGCTTCCAGTATCATAAACAATACGAAAGCCATAAGTATCCAGCAATCTACCAGCTGGGTGCCAGAGGTCAAACCAGAGAGAGATAGATGTACCCTCACCCACTTTAAAGCTAAGGAACTTCTTAGCAGTTTCCCTGAGATTGAGCAACTTTTTCCAACTCCAAGAACAAACTTTGGGGATGGATATATTCCACATGCTCCTCCGCTTCAGCCAATAAGAGTCCACCCAAGCAACCCAAATAGAATCGGATTGGGCAAAAAGGCTCCAAATGTGCTTCAACATAGCTGCACGATTCCACTCTTCAAGTCTCTTTAGCCCAAGCCTCCCTCAGACTTAGGACAGCACAGCTTTTCCCAAGCCACCTTAGCCTTGGCTTTTGCATCTTTCCCACACCACAGAAAACGATTAAACTTCTGCTCAAGAATTCGGATGACCTTCTTAGGTAGAATGAAAATTCTGGCCCAAAATACTTGAAGACTAAAAAGAACAGAAGAATCTATTCCTAATTTTCCAGCTGTGCTATGTGAATGTTGTTTTCTTATGAGGGCATACCTTGGTAGCGTGTGCAGAAATTTTTTGATGAGTAATTTAATCTCAGTGAAAAGTGCAGAGGGGCACAACCGTAGTACACCAGAAGTATACAAGAGAATTCCTTATTCAGCAGAAAAAGAACATTGGTTCAAAAAGTTGGTAAAACTAGAAAAAAAAAAACAAACTATTATGAGTTGCTATCCATGTGTAAAGGGAGTTGAATAGAATCCTTTTCAGCTCCACCACCAAAGTCTCTCTATCTACAAAGCTTTGTGCATTCCGCTCTTTCCAAATACATCACATTAAACATAAAGGAGCTAACTTCCAAACTTCCAAAATGTCACGACACCCCACTTGACCTCCCTAACTCATCAAGAAGTCTCACCCTTCTAGGCATTACCCAATCAACATCAAACAAATTACATATTGAGCACTGTAAATCTTTTCCTACTTCACAATGAAGAAGAAGGTGATCAGTAGACTCCCCTCATATTGTTACTAATATTGTGCTTCACTGTTACTTAGTAACTTCCTCTTGGGAATTCTATGTTGTGTATCTTGACAGTTGTCACTTGCATGTTGCATGTTGCATCTTGCATCTGATTCATGTTCCACTTATGCTATTATGCATTATACACTCTATAATACTTCACATGACCTAGCTTTTATTTTATTAATTTTGATAAATAAAACCTTCTGCTAACTTGGAAGTGCTAATGTCATATCCTCACCAATTTTATACACCAAGATCAAAATAATTTATTTTTAAATGGCAAAGATAACTAATGCATCCAATAGGATTGAAGCCCTGATCTAACCCCTTATTAGAAAGGGAGGAGATGCCATTTGGTACAAAGACCGTTGACAAATGATATATTGATTACCTGGTCTTTTGTGATTAAGACGATGATAAAGCTATACCTTTTTTTCCCTTCAGGAGCAAGGAAAGGGTGGGCGAGTTGGGAAAACAATTAATATTTTTTCTATCGCTTCTGGACACCTGTAAGTGTTTATTATTTTCTTTATCTTTCACCTCTAATTTTATAGAAGCCTCTAAGCAGTTTTCTGCTATCAGTTTATAATTTTGATATTCTGTTTAAAATGTACTTACATATGTCTGATGCATACATGCATATACATGGGGTTTCAACTGTAAGTAATGACTATTGTGACTTTGCTCTGATCAGTGCTTCTGTCATTATCACACCCAAAACACTAAAATTATTTAACTGCATTAACTGTTAATAAAAATTTCTAAATACATGAGTATGAGAAGCTAAATGAAAGGAATATTTAAATAGAGTATGATTGATGGTTTACTGTATCTTAAAATCTATAGAAAGTTTAATTTTATTTATTTATTTTTATTGTTGTTGTTGTTATTATTATTATTATTGTTATTGTTATTTATAATTATCAAAAATAAATTTTTATTATTATTTATGTATTGTGCTCCTTTTTAAGAGATACTGTGGATATTAGCTGGTAAGATGCTCTTTAGACCTCTCTTGTTTAAATGAACTATATTTGAATTTGATGTTATGTTTGGCTAATATCTGAATGTTACAATAATAATTTAGATTTTTTGAAAAGCATGGTAGCACATTTTGTAACTACAGACAGTATTTGTACTGCATAATATTTGTATTCCGAGAAATGCACTCTGAACACCTTTATTTTTATTTTAAAATTAAAATCCAATGTCTTTTTAAAATAGTTATGGGTACTTCCATATTTAACCACCTTTGATATCTTTGCTGATATCGTCTTCTTTGCCTTGGGGGCAATGAGATTGCTGTACATTATTTGGCTAGTGATAATGGTCAGATTGTGTGTGCATTGTGTGTGAGAATTTGGTATCTTTACAAAAAATGCATTCTAATGGTTATCTAGGTAGGAGCATGCACTTTGCACTTTTTGGCATCTCTATTGTAGAGCAGGTTCTCAAAATCAATTCACTCTAATCTCGTGAAAAATTAATGTGAGATGTTTTGAAATTTGATTCTTATTCTCCACGTTTGAGGACCCTTGATATCTCTTATGATACCAGTAGTTAATTCCTTGAGGGGATGCAATTGTTAGACTATTTGGCTTCTGATAATGTTCACACCATGCATGTGTCAGAGAGACGGCAACAACAACCCTCTCATTGCCAATGCTTTTAGGTGGTAGACGGCAACCCCTTTATTATTATTTGTTTTTTTTATGAATAGACAGCAACCCTTTATCCCACACATAACAGCTGCATACTGAATTGAAATCCATACTTCATTTATTGACAAATTTTTCATGGTTTGACCAAGTGATACTCTTTTCCTCTCTCTCTCTCTCTCTCTCCCCCCTTCACAAACTATGTGTTTGCTTTTTTGGGTAACAATCTCATGATATGTTCTGGCAGGTATGAACGTTTTCTGAAAATCATGATTCTAAGCGTCCTAAAGAACACACGTCGTCCAGTTAAATTCTGGTTCATTAAGAACTATCTCTCTCCTCAATTTAAGGTTGTATATGTCTATGATCAATTTTTATTTTTATTTTATTTTTTTTTTCCTGTCAAATCTTCCTAGTATTTTGCCATTAAACATATTCGAGAAAAAATAATATAAAAGAAAATCGTCTTAACGTGCATGCACTCTCTTGGTGGTTGATATAACATGCAGAATGTGATTCCACATATGGCACAAGAATATGGTTTTGATTATGAGCTAGTCACCTACAAGTGGCCCACATGGTTGCATAAGCAGAAAGAGAAGCAGCGAATTATTTGGGCCTATAAAATCTTGTTCCTTGATGTTATCTTCCCCATTTCTTTGGAAAAGGTTTTAACATTTCTTGTTTCTATTTTAAATTATTTTGCTTTATTTTTGCTTCTTTATCTTCTATTGCTTGCCAACTTCACATATATGATATCTTAAAAGTCCACCGTTATCTGCAGGTTATTTTTGTTGATGCAGATCAGATTGTCAGGGCAGACATGGGAGAACTCTATGACATGGATATTAAAGGAAGACCGCTTGCATATACTCCTTTTTGTGACAACAACAAGGATATGGATGGATATCGATTTTGGAGACAAGTAGATTCCTCTTTTTATTTTAATTTTATTGTTCTTAATTGTTTTAGGTGATCCGTCATACACATGTTAATACACTGCTGCCTATGTTTTCGCTTTATTTTCTGTGGAACAGGGTTTCTGGAAAGATCATTTACGGGGAAGACAATACCATATAAGGTAGGTAACTGCTTTTGTTCGTTGTGTTGCTAAATTGAATAACCCTTTCCAGGAATAGCAGTTGGGCTTAACGAGCAACTTACTTTTGTTCAGTGCTTTATATGTTGTTGATCTGAAAAAATTCCGAGAGACTGCAGCAGGAGATAATCTAAGAGTTTTCTACGAAAGTCTTAGCAAGGATCCAAACAGTCTATCCAATCTGGATCAGGTAGGTGGTTTAAGTTCAAGATGTTTTTTCAATGTTTTCTTTTCCTTCGAGTTCATTTTATTATCCTTAACAATTCCAGTTCCTCATATGTTAGCAATATCATGTTTCCATTTGTTTATTGAATAATTACTTTTATTGAATAATTACTTAATATTAGCATTACTCTGACTCTGTATGACTTGTGAAAATGATAAGTTCCGTTTTGTTTCTGTACTTTTGGAGTTGTATCGTATTCATCCTATGTTATGAGTTTGTTAGAGATTGTGGAGTCTTCAACTTGAATGTAATCAACTTCATATTTTAAGCTATGAATAAATCATATGCATTCCAGCCAAAAAAACAAAAAATGAAAAAAGATGATGCACATGCAACTAAAAAGCTTTTTAGGGTTGTGAAATGCAAATTAACTGATTTTAAAATACTGTGAGAAACTTTAGTTCTTGAATTTAGTATTAACCTTGCAATTTTCAATTTTTACTCACAAATAGTGAATAACTAATTATTGATTTTCATATTTTAGGGAAATGTCAAGAACTTACCTCCTATTTTTGGAAATGAAACTCTACCCGTCGGCTACTGTTAATCCCCCCCTCAGTTTCCTTCTCATCTAACCAATCTGTTTATTAACCATCACTTGAGGTTACTTTGGATGGGAATATAGTTTGAGGAGTGTTAGTCTGTGGAGTACTCTTGGCAATACTGTTTGTTTAATTTTTTTTCAACGACAAGGGCATCAACCGGTGGATTTCATTCTTGGGTGGTATTCTGCTTCGGCGAAGATGTAAATCTCCTGTGGGCTGGCCGTCTGTGTTTTGGGGGTTTCTTGCGATGGAGAAGAGCTTTATTGTTGAGTCGAAGTCCTTTGTTTTCTCGGTGGTGGAGGGGGCGTCGGTGCTACGGGTGGTGGAGAGAAGAAAAGATTTTCTTGGCGAGGTCATTCTGAGCACCCATTGTGCCGTCTGGCTTGCGTCGATATTGGAAGTTCTTTTGGGCTTCCCGGCTGATCAAGATTTTGTCAAGTCTTTTAGAGAAGGGTCGAAACTCTTGATCGCTCGGAGAGATAGCAACAAAGTTGGCCGGTTCTTAGAGGCGACAGCTTTCGGGTTGGGTGGTCAGAGAGGGAGCATTTGAATCCCTGAGGGGCGTGGAGGATGGTGTTGGCATAAATTCTCCGGCGAGCTGAGAAAGGTCTCAAACTTCTTCTCGGACATGGTGGGATGTGGGATACGATCATCGTTTGCGATGGTTAAGAAAGATGGGAAGGAGGATGGGTCAAGAGCGGGTTTGATTTCTAGGGGTACTGGCCTTTCGTATGCGGAAGTGCTGAGGTCGGGTTTGGTCCCAGTTGTGGGTGGTCGGAAGTCCAGGATGAGGGCGCCGCTGGAGGAGCCGTGCGTTCTTGATCTCTTTCCGATTTTGAGAAGAGATATCCCAGAGGATTCTCGCACGGCGGTGGATTGCTCTCTTCTGGAGTCCATTCCGGTTGATCCGCCGGACCTGGGCAAGTCCCTTTGTCCGCTGGGCAAGCAGAGTTCTCCAGGGTGTTCTGCTCGAGGCAAGGTGGTGTCAGCAAAGGGGTTTAATTTGAATTCAAATTTGTTTACGGGGAAAAACATGCGGAATAGGTTTTACTTGGCTTTGGGCCGAGTGGTTGGGATATTCTTGGGCCGGGGTTCTAGGTCCATTCTGGGTCTTAAACTCAAAGGCTTGTTACCGATGAAACGGTCTTTCGGGTTTGGGCTAGGTCGAAAACGTTTTGGTTTTCGCATGGCCTGCTTTCTGCCGAAATCTAGTGTTCCCCGTCCGTCGTGTAACAAGCCAGTGTCAACGCCAGAGATGTTTCTAGTTCGTTCTCCTTCTGGGAGTATGGAGATTGCCTCGTCAGATGCCTCTGAGGTAGCGGGTTCGGCGTCGCCGTTATTTTCTGTTTCGGCATCTCCCTCTTCTATTCCAGTGTTTTCTGGGCTGGTGACCTTGCTGTCGACAGATCCTGGGGCTATTTTTACGGATTCTATGGCTTCCTCAGAGGCTGGTCGGAAGCTTTTTCCACAGGTTCTTGATCCTGTGGACTTAGGGCGTGGGTCGGAGACTTCTGCCTTGGGTTCTCAAGTTTCCATTGTGATGGGCTCTCCGGAAGGGAGGATTCTCCCTTCCTCTTCCCTGGAAGAACCCACGTCCAAGCCTCTTATTCAGTACAAACGTAAAGGGAGGAAGCCAAAGCCGGTGGTGGGTCAAGGAAATCATGAAGATGTGGGTTTTCTCAAGCGGGGGTTTCTTGAGTCGAGCTCCTCCTCTCTTTCACAGGCAGATCGTAGTTTCTCAAGCGCCCGCCCTCTCAATTCTGCGGGTGGTCTCCAGGCTACCTCTCCTTTGGAGCTGTCCTTGGCGTGCTCTATGTATTTTGGGGATAGAACTATGGCTTTCCTCTCTGCCCTTGATGAGGACCATAGGAGGTGAGATATGATTGAAGATTGTGAGCTTTAGGGGCTTAGGGTTGGGTTGTTTTGTGGGCTGTTCCTTGTCGGGTCGGTGGTGAGGCTGTTGCTTCTTGTATACTCCGTGTGTACTAGGGGCGTCTTACGCTGTTTTTTTATAAAATTACAATTACTTATAAAAAAAAAAAAAATAGTTTGAGAAAGAAATATTTTGTCACAGTTTATAATGATACATGAGTGGTCAAAAGGTGTATTTATTATATGGATCACAAATCTCAAGGGGTAGACTGCCGTTTTTTATTATAAGAGGCAAGTTCCTGACATTTCTTGAGAGAGGTTTGCACAATTTACCATTATTATCATTATTGAGTACATTCTAAGAAAAGCCACTAATCATCTAAACACTGCTTGGAAAGACTTATAATCTGTTTGGATGGAGGAAAGGGAGACGGAAAGGGTTGGAGGTTTCCTTTCACTGTTTGGATGTATTTTTTCAGAGAGGGTGAAGGAGGAGAGGATTTGAAGTGACTTGGAGGGTTACTGTTCCCTCAAAGCTAGGGAATTTGTAGGAAGAGGACATAATGTTCAATGATATTTGTACTTTTCTTGCACTTCCCTTTCTACCTCTTAACAATTTTCATAATTTCAGTAACAGTCCAAGCTATTCCTTAGCACATATCATTTTCTCTACTTTCTACTATGCTACCAAAAAAAGAGAGATATCTCTTCCTCTCTCATTGCTATTTTATTAAAACACTCAAAAGGAAGAGAATAAGTATTCCATATCTGCTCCTCTTCTCCCCACCCTCCTCCCCTTATTCTCTTTGGTCCTTTCCCTCCATCTGCTAAAAACAGGATAAAAATCTTTTATTGAATCTTTTGGTGGAATGATGGTAGAGGAATGAACTATGTTAAGGCCCATTGGTCAACTCTATTGGGAAACTGATAAGTGGCTATTGAATTTGTGATTTTTTCTAAGTAATTATCTGAAAATTAGTTGTGCTGAAAAATAAGGTCTGGTATTATTCATAAAAATAATAATTATCTGAAACAAAAGGCAATTATCGGAAACTGAAAAGTTGGTTTTGGTAGTTGAAAAATCAACGTATTTTTTACAATAGTTAGAAAAATTACCATTTTTCATATTGCTATAGTTGGAAAAGTCACTTTTTTCCATCTTTATTTTTTATTTTATTTTATTTTTTTTAAGTAGGACTCCTTTAATTTCTAAGTGGGGCCAAAGTGAGGGGCTAGACACCGGAGATCACAATGTTTGGGGGTGACGTGTGGGTCGAGTGTCGAGAGAGGCTTTGGTTGAAGGAAAAAGAAAAATAAGAGAGAGAGAGAGAGAGAGAGAGAGAGAGAGAGAGAGAGAGAGAGAGAGAGAGAGAGAGAGAGAGAGAGAGAGATTAGGAGATGGGTTGAAGGAAAAAAAAAAAGAAAAAGAAAAAAGAGAAGCACTTTTATATAGCTAAGTTTAAGTGGTTATTTTGAGGTATAACTCATTTGAAAAAAAAAAAAAAAAGAACTTTTTTTAGTAAACATGATGCCAAATTTTAAAACCATGTATTTTGAGTCAAAAGCAAAAGAAGTCCTTAAAAGTAGTGATACCAAATCAGGGCTAAACAATTCATTTATAGGACTATTGTATTTCAGCTTTTTGGTACGACTTTTTGTTTTTTGTAAGTTATGGTCTGTAAAAACATTGCACGTGTGTATATTTCATGGTCATTCAAATTCCCCATGATTTTCTTTTTCATTTATGCTTATCTTTGAAGTTATTAGATTGCTGAATGCCTTGGTATTTCAGGATCTTCCAAACTACGCTCAGCATACAGTACCCATTTTTTCACTGCCGCAAGAATGGCTGTGGTGTGAGTCCTGGTGTGGTAATGCCACAAAATCCAAAGCAAAAACCATTGATCTTTGCAACAATCCCATGACAAAGGAACCCAAGCTTCAGGTAAATGCTTGTTCCCTCAGTTGTGCTCCCTCTTTCTCTAAACAGTTGAACCACATAATCATTAAACGCGGTCTATCTTTTTTCTTCTTTTTTGTCTGCACTTTTTCGTTTCGCTTTTACCAACTTCAGTTGTGATTTTCACAGGGTGCTAGAAGAATAGTTTCCGAGTGGCCAGATCTCGACTTGGAAGCAAGACGTTTCACCGCAAAAATCATAGGTGATGATGAAGTGGATCTCCAAGAGCCATCTTCTAATCAACCAGAGAGTTCAACAAGAGACAGTTCTTCAGAGGAAGACCTGGAATCAAAGTCAGAGTTGTGAATATAATTTACACAGTTTCAGCTCCAAGTTTATAGAACCTCTCAAGGAGATCTTGAAGCATCTGAGTTGAACAAGTATACAACTTTGCCATCCTATTACTCAACCTGTAGGTAGTTTTCCTTTCACCAGGAATTTATATGCCAAAGGGGGGATTTTAAGCCCAGCAATTTTTTTCTGCAAACAAGCTGTGGAGCTGTGCTGTCCCTATCTAATAGTTCAGAAAGTAGAACTTCCAAGTCTCATAGTCTGTAGAAGTAGTTAGCTGTTGATGTTATTATTTTCCCTGGGGCTTATGATTCCTTTACCAGCTACTCTAAAAGCTTTGAAGAAACTGTTTTCAGCTATTTTATATGGAAACACTCGGGAAAAACATGAAAATTGTTTCCATTTACAATTTTGAGGCAATTATCTGATTTGAGTTGGATATATTTTCTTTCATTTTTATTTTATAGATCAGTAAAAACAAGTACAAACAACACAGTTACAAAAACCGAAAATTACAAAATTCAAAATACTAAAACCAAAAAGAAAATCCAATGCTACCAACGAAGACGGTTATAGTGGCCAATGGTGGACGTTGTGGGTATCAACAATGGAAATCTATTTTAACTTAGCACCTTACCAACTTATGAGGAAACTAGAGAGATTAAGAGGTAGTTGCATGGTAGCAAAGGAGACACCATCTGAGGCTGTTGGGTAGATAGCCACAGAGATCAAATATTTTTGAGGTCTAAATCTGGATCTAAAATTTCTGGTGGACCAAAATGGCATTACAAAGGAACGCTAGAGGTACTGTGATGAAGGAGATCAAAAAGAGTGGCAGTTCGTGTAACCCGTGCGCTCCATTACGGCGTGTGGGGTACACAGAGGAGGAAGGGGGTTGGTGGATGGTTGATTGGGGTACAACTGAGACTGAGTTGTGAGTGGCATGTGTGCTTAGTGGTTCATGGTATTCAACTTCGCCTTCTCTGACTTGCAATTCAATTGAGGTTGATTTGAAGGAGCGGATTGATTTTAAACTTTGTTAACTCATGTATTAATTTTGCCAATTTGAAAATTGAGGTCCAAAACGCAAAATTCAAAAAATTACATAGGGGTTTTGAAATATTTTACCCTTCATTTTTATAAGCTAGCAGGCAAGACTATACTATACATTCATCTAAAGATGTGGGACTCCCATTAAATTATTTATTTTGAATATTTCAAATAATTATAAAATATTTTTCATCCAAAGTATTAATTGCATTCATTTGAAAGATTTTAATAATTTATGTCAATCCAAAATTTTGGAGGGCAAACTAAAATTTTGAGGTGTATGAAGAAAATATTGTCCAACATTGGTTAATTAGAGATAGAGAAGTCAATTACTTTATAAGGTATCCTTCTCATTTTAACTATAACTTGAGTGATAGAGAATAGAGCTAGTTGCCTAGCGATGGCAACGCCGCCCGCGATACGCACATGGGCTTTGGGCTTTATGAGGCGCACTTTTCACTCGGAGCTCTAAATTATTTTGAATAAACAAGCTTGAGATCGATGAGTCCAAAACCATTATAAAAATGACCATTTGGTCATCGATCTCCAAAGACACAACACACTAACCATCTTTTCTTCTCCTATAATCCTTTTATACTATTCTCATTCTAAGGGTGTTTTAATTAGGTTACTCTAGAAAGTGTTGTTCTAGAATAACTTCTGGGGCTTCATTGTATCTTGGTAAATTTTTTATCCAATCGTCTTAACACTTTTAGAAATGAGACAAAATACATTCTAAAGAAATCATCATTGTAATCTAGCCTTGAAGTCCTTTATAATTTTTTCCTTCATATTTTCCCTTTCCCATACATATTTTCCAACAAATTTAGAACAAATTTTCCGTTATGGATAAAAGGTTTTTCAAGACTTACTAAATGGTTGATGATGGAACTGAGGTGAAAATGGGCAACATTCAAACCAATTAAGGTCATTGGAAAGGGAACTGTCATGCTAAAATTCATCTCAGGAAAAGTGTCGACTCTTGTGAATTCCTGAAATGACAAAAAATTGAATTTCTAGCGATCTTTTTAATAAGAGATGCTTCAAGATGATGTATGAACCTTTCTTCTTCTTTTTTTTTTTCTTTTTTTTTTTTTTTAATTTTAATTTTTTTTTTTTTATATCCAAGAATGGGATTTTTGTGGGAAATGGCCACTCTTTATAATGGAATGATTAACATGAATGTAATGAAAGAGTCTTCAGGTTAATTATATTATATCGTTTTTTCTTCTTTTTGGTTTATGGCATGGTAGATTAATTAAAACATGTAAATTATGGTTCCATGAAAAACATGTCTAATCTTTGCTTGATTTCCAATGCCGATGATAGGTTTAAAAAAATGTTACATTTGTGCTCAATCTAACATAACTAGGAAACCTTTTCGAAATATTGAACACAAATCTAAAATTCTTGAACTTATTATACATAGTGATGTATGTGATCTAAAAAAGGTAGAATCTCATGTTGGTAATAAGTATTTTCTGACATTCATAGATGATTGCACTAGATATACACATGTTTATTCACTTTAAAACAAAAATGATGTTTTTTCAAAATTTCTAATTTATAAAGCTAAAGTAGAAAATCAACTAATTAAGTAAAAATATTAAGGCGTTAAGGTCGGACTGTGGGGGTGAATATTTATCAAATGAGTTTACAGACTTTAATAAAACTCAATAGATAAATTACCAAGTCACGACATCTTATATACCTCAGCAAAAAGGCATTAATGCAGAAAGAAAAAAATAAAATAGAACTCTGGTAGATCAAAATGGTAAATGGAATGCTATTTAGTTGCGGTTTTCTACTTAACTTGTGGGGTGACTCTATTTTATCTGCTTGTTACATTCTTAATTGAGTACCCTATAAGAGAGTTGTGAGTTATGGCAAGGACATTGGCCTCCATCTTTGAAAAGATTACAAGTGTGGGGTGTTTTTGGCCTATTTTTGTAAGCTAGATCACATGCAAAAGGCCTGAGTTGGAATCTAAAACCTATAAATGTGATTTTATTGGATATTCACAAAAAATATAGCATGACTTACAGATTTTTAAACTTAGATTCAAATGATATATATATTTGAAAATTTAACTAAATTTGATTTTCAAAAGGATGATACTTATATTGTTTGTACTCCTAGTAGTGTTGATAATGAAAATAAACATCCTAACGAATTTGAACTGAGGAGAAGTACTAAAAGGCTTAAGAAAGAAACATCTTTTGGACTAGATTTTCTTATCTACCTGGTAGAAGGAGTTAGAAATGAGGTGAAGAAGGAAACTAAGTTTGTGCTTAATGTTGATAGCTAGTGATCCTTCATCTTAATTCTTCTCAAGAAGCAACGTCCTCACAAGATGTTGCTTTTTGGAAAAAGACTATGAATGATGAAATTGAATCAATAATTTCCCATCAAACTTAAGCTTAATGCTGATGCATGGTACTATTACTAATTAAGTTTAAAACCAGTTTAGTTGCAAAGAATGAATTTAGACAAAGAGATGATACGATTATTTTCACACATATGCACCGGTTGCACGGATATCTACTGTTAGAGTTTTGATTTCTCTTGCTGCTCTTAATTATCTAGTTGTTCTATCACCAAATGGACGTGAAAATTACTTTTTTTTGGAAGTAATTAATCTTCAATCTGTAGAAGAAACTAAAGCAAAAATGGGATGTGATGGATGAAGAGCTTCTCACAAACATTCAGTAGTTTTGTAATTCGCATGCAGCAGACGATGTGTTCTTATATATATATATATGAACAAACTATGTGCTTTCTTGCCGAGGTAATATTGAAAACAAGGCTCATCTTTTCTTCCAATGTGGTTTTAGTAAACGTATATGGAGAAGTCTTATGGTCCTTTGTTTGGAGCATCGTTCTTTGAAAACATGGGAAGAGATTACTTATTGGTGTATTACTGAATTGAGTAGAGACTGTTTTAAAACCAGATTGAGGATTCTGTGTTTGGGTGCTGCAGTCTATAATTTGTGGAGGCAGAGGAATGCTTTGCTTCATAACAGTAATGTTACTACTGAGAAAGCTTTACTGTCAAAGATTAAATGGGAAATTAGAGCAAGATTGTTGGTTAAAGGGAATTTCAAGAGGACAAGAGAGAATCTGAAGATTGCCCAGCTTTGGAATCTTCCTTTTTAATAGTCTTCTTGGTTGTTAGTTGTTGATGTTTTTTTTTAGGTGTTAGGCAGATTGTTGTTTGTCCGCCTTTGTTTCCTTGTTTGCTGTTGTAAGGGATTGCAGAGCTTATTGCTCGTTCTTGCCTGTGTGTAGATTGTAATAGTGGGATTGTGTTTCTGGTTGGTTGGTGCTATAAAGGTTTTTTTCATCCAAAAAAAAAAAAAAAAAACTATGTGCTTGATAATTATTATCTTCTTTTTGGTATTTAATGATGCCGACATGCAAGTATATATCGAATTTTAATTTTCGATATGTTTATATGAATTGGTAACATATATTCTCTGCCTGTCTAGCTTTTCTGCATACTATATATATAGTGGTGTAAGAATGATTCATGGCGATGACAAAGTTCAACTCCATGCACTATATATATATATATATATGTGCAGGATGAATACATATGCAGTACGTAGTGTCCACTACTTGCTGCTTGCCAGTCATGCATGCTTTGTGGAAACACAAGTATTCCAATCAATCGATCATCAGTGACACCCAAATCAATCGATCGATCAATCAATCTATATATATATATAGTGCACTCATAGTCACCCACTCAGTGACAGTATGTACAAGATTTGAAGCACGCAGACAGCTCCATCGGATTATATAGCATTAATCTTCTGTCGGCTTAAGACCTTACAATTCTTAAAAATCTGTAAAATTTTAAATTACAAAATTTAAATCATTCTTTTAGATCGAAACGCTCAGAAAATACTACGTATTACAAAGATGGCATGTTACGTTATAGTTAAGAATTTAGTATATTTTTATTAGGTCCTTACTTTTTATATTGTAAAAATAATTAGAATAAAAAATTATTTTTCTAAAAAAGAAACGTCTCTAAAAAATTAAAGAAGAAGCATTTTTCAAAAAAAAAATTATTTCTAACTATCTAATATGCCAAAATTTTAATAAATGGCATTTTTCAAGCGTTTTTCGACAAAAGAAAATGGCCTTAATTTTTTAATTTGAAAACCTACTATTTGTTTAAAATTGTCAGAAATAATAATCCATCTTCCCCCACCCCTTATCACCAAGGTTAAAAAATTAAGGTTGACATTGTTAATTTAATTGATTATGTGGGTTTTCAGCTATCACGATCAGGTAGAATATTTGAGCTACTTCAAGTCTAGTTGGAAAACTCGTACGTACGGAGGTTTATTGATATTAGTGCCCACCTGATCTTGTCGTTTCGTTTTTTTGTTTGGTTCGGATATATATTGACAAAATTATAAGAGAAAAATATATATATATCACCATTACAACTTGTAATGACACACAAGAAATCAGAAAATTATAGACATAAATGCATGCTTTGATAAAAGATTTCTATTCATGAAATATGATGCTGTGGATTTCGGTTGTGAATACATTATTATGACATAAAAACTATATTTTTATTTTATAAACATTTTAACTGATGTGATAATGTCAACTAATCTATGGATTAGTGATTGTTAAAAATAAAATAAAATAAAATTAAGTATTGGTTAAAACTGTCATATCAATATTGTAGACTAGTTGTGAGATAAAAATATCGTATATAGCATTAATTACTCATTATATATATATGAGTAATGATATATACCATATTTTTATCAGACCTGACAGTCCCAACCAAATATTAATTTTATTTATTTTTTAACAAGAATTGATCTAAAGATTGGCCGGTCGGGACTGAATGCCAGAATTGTGAAATAGTTATAAGATAACAATATAATTTATAGCATTATAATGTATATATTGATTTAGATTTATTAAGCAATTATAAATTGTGAATAATCGTTTTATATATATAATATTGTGAAGATGTAGTTAACATATTGTTCTGTAGCTTCTATATTCTCAGATCGTGACATAAGGTGCCGTATTCCATATGCTTACGAGAACAAAGAAGAATACATCTTCGAATTGATTTTCCAAGGGAGATTCAACAAGAAATTAAAAGTGAGGAATTTAAGTTGTCATATAACTATCATTGCAGAATATGAAAGTCGTGGGGCAACACTTTTTTCTCTTTCTATCTCGATGCGCATATGCTTGCTACATTAATGCTAAATTTATGAGTTATTTTGTGTAAGAAAAACTATTTATTCTCTTGAGAAATATTTGTTGTAACCAAATATTATGCAAAAAGTTACAACAAATATTTCTTCAAGATACAATAGATTTTAAAAATTCTTTGTTGTTTAGTTACTTGTTTGCAAAATGCAATTAAACTTGAATACTCTTTCTGACCATCAGATTAAATAATTATCAATGATTATTTAATAATAATTATTTAATTTCAACCATTAGATCAAAGTTGATTTGACCTTACAGTTTATTTTAGTGATTGTCGAATAAATCGAACCATTAGATCTATCTAAGAAACATCACATGGTTTAGATCGAATGATTCTGACTGTCCAAAATTGAATTGTCATGATCAGATTGCTCCGAGCTCCGATGTTTCATGCTAAGTGCGCCATCAAGGTGCTAGTAGCGCCCTACAACCCACTGCCGTGCATGCGTCTGGTGCTTTGCACCGTACTAGAGTATGCACACAAGTACATACACCCAAATATTACTTTAAAGCAAATGCTTGAAGTGAGTTAGGTATTTTAAATGCCATTGTGATATATATATATATATATATATATATATATATATATATATATATATATATATATATATATATATATATATATATATATATTTTTCCATGGCCAGGGGTTGCACAATGGAGAGAATTTGGCCCAGGTGATCATGTGCCATGCTTGTAACCATTTTTCCGTCTAAGTAGACAGCAACCTGTAACGGATGAGGCTAAACCATAACAGATTTGCAATCTGAATAGTCAAATTACGACACTTGCCAATTCGTAGTGCCTTATAAAAAATGACTTTTAGTTGGGGAGGCTAAATAATATTTAACCCAAATATTTTACATAGTGTTTTTGCTTTTTGGTTAAAAAAGAGTACACTAACGTGACATAAAATGTTTGGAATTGTTTATTATTACTTTTAGTTTTTGGCTAAAAAGTTTTTTATTTTTTTATTTTTTTTAAAAAAAAAGACATTTCTAAAAAATCATTGTCAAATCAGACCATATTTTTTTTGTGGTTGGGTTTGTATGATTAGAGGAAGATGCATAAGTAAATTTAACCTTTTTCAGCTTAAGGCAGGCCTCCGGTAAGGATCTTGATTTTGATGAACATTTTGGAATGAAGGGAATTTTTTTTAAAAGGTATTAGCTGGCTAGTTGATAATGGAAAGGATATCCTGGTTATAATGATTAATGATAATAAAAGTAAAAATCCCCCAATCATTTACATGCATATTTTGCCCCATCCATCCGTTATGAGGCCAAACTAAATTTTGATATTTGGAAGAAAACCAGAGCTACTCCAATGCATGCATGTCTTGGCTTATTTGGAGATGCCTGATAAGCTCTTTTTGAACAGGGAAATCGATCTTCATTGATATATCAAACGCTTTAAGGCAAATATAATGAATAGAGGCACAAGACTCCCTACACATTTAACTAAAAAAAAATTTAACTTGTGTGCTACCTACAAATACCAAATATTACAGGAACAGACATATGAGCTACTATTTAACAATAAAGCGTCACAACAAAGGAAAAATAGCTGATCTAGCTATCAAGCCATTAAAAGTTTAATAATATATGAAAATTTAACATACAAACTTGCAAAACCACACTAAAACACCAAAAAACTAAAACAGAAAGCACCAAATCACAGATATGGCGACAAGGGAGACTGCCGTCATCGGGGACGACACGTGTAGACCACGCATCGTCCCTAGGAACCCTACTGTAGCAGGCAGCCGCTAGGAACCACCGGTTGCAACTTGGAAGATTGAGTGTGGCCCACATGCGCGGTTGCCCAAGGAGAAGATCCCTTGAGTGTGGGCTTGAAGTCCAACGAGGCCATGGCTTGAGGTGGCAGAACTGGAGGAGGTCGGCAAGCACCATAGAGGGTTGCATATTGCACTGGCTCCGGTGGATAGACACAGATTTGGCTTCAACAGTAGATGAAGAAAGAAGAAAGCCCCGCCAGCTATTTCCGGTGACACGCTAGTGCCACTTCTCGATGCCTTCTTGCCTGAAAAGACCGAATAGAAAAAAAAAAAAAAAAAACAAACAATAACACCATAGTCCTTGACGGACTAGGAGAAGATCCAACTCCACTGGATATATCTAAGGAGAAACAAAAACTCCATAGCTCAAAACGGACTAGAAGATAACCAAAACAAGAAACCTAAACCACCATGGGAGGAGGGAAGCATGGCGCCTCCGTCCTCCCTGACCATCAATCTCACCCTTCTTTCTCTTTCTCTAAGCTCTCTCAAACCCTAGCGGTGAGAGAGAATTTAGTTATTCAAGATACCTGATAAGTTAAGGGCACTTTTAGTACCCGAAATGATTATTCTATTAGAAAGATAAATAGTTTTTATTGGGAATTGAAAAGGATTGAATGAAATAGGTATTTATAGTCCTCAGTTTGGTGACAACATATATGTTCTCGTTTGAATTGAAACCAAAAAATTACTTAAATATCCACTTTTTTTTTTATTTTTTTTTCAAAAACAAATACTGAATTAAACAAACAAAAAATAAAAAAACTCATTATTTTTGTATTTTTCATGTCGGGTTTTTTTTTTTTTTTTTGAAAATATAGTCTATCACTCTATTTATTTTTAGAGAAATGACTATCGTCCTCAATTTAAGGAATAACTATTCTAACGAAAATGACTATTCCTGAGGAACCAGATCCTCGACAATTCTGGAGAGGAATCGATTCCTTATATTTGAAGGGCATTTTAATCATTTTACTTTTCTTTTCTTTTTTTTTTTTTTTTTTTTTTTTTTTGACACAAATGTCTCTCAAATGCAAGGCAAATGAAATGAAAAGAATCCGAATTTCATCCTAAGGACTATTCCGCATTTGAAATGTGTCCTAAGGGCAATTTGTCGGTTCTCTAAGCACTGCAAATTAAAAACGGAAATGGGTCAGAAATTGCAAATAGGAGGAGTTCTAAGGTGTCTCTTAGGAATCTTATGACTTAGGGACTTTCATATGATTGTCATCTCAGATTATTGGCTTTCCCTTAAATCTAATTTTGTGAATATTATTGGTGCTGCTTTTTCCTGGTGCATGTGAACACGTCTAATTAGGTATGGAAAAAAAAAAACGAAAAAAAAGAAAAAGAAGAAGAAGAAGAAGCAGAATTAGGTGTCAACAACACAAACTATCAAGCCACTGGAATTCTGGAAAGGCCAAAAAAACGTTTAAGATAAAATAATGGAGAAAGTACATTCATCCCTTCCAACTTTCAATTTGTAATGTTTCATCCCAACTTTAATTTGTGCAATGTCCCGCTAAATTGTCGTTGAAGTTGCAATGTCTTTTATATATTTTGCGTAAAAAATAACAAAAAAAAAAAAATCTGAAAAAAGTACAAAAAAAAATAAAAAAATAGAAAGACACAAATTCAGGAAAAATGATCTTATTTTTCTTTAATTTCTTTTTTTTTTCCTAAATTTTTTATCACGTGTATTTTTGTCTATTATTTCGCAAAAATGGCACATCGCAACATGAATGATAATTTGAGGGGAAAATTACACAAATTAAAATTTTATGAGAAACATCATTATAAATTGCTTGGTAGTTAGAGGAGATAAATGTATTTTTTCTTAAAATAATTCTTGTTGGCCCTCCAAATGCTCCGAGAGCAAAATATATATAGAAAGTGAAACAACACCCACCATGGATAGCAACATTTCACGTTAATCAGCACGTAACCGTTGCTGGTTACATGCTATATTGTATATAAACAATGTGCCAGTTGCTTTAAATAGAGAGAAGAGACATAAAAATGTCTGTGCCGTAAAAATGTGTGACAACATGTGTATGTGTACGTGTTTGTACATCTCTCTCGTTTTAAATTTGTGGAAGACATTTAGACTGTGAATTACATGGGTATTGCTCCAGTAGTATGATCTACCACGAGATAAGAATTCAAGACCAAAGCATGTGGAACAACTACGTAAGATCAAATTTATTTCGATACACAAAAAATATCGAATAATTCATTCCGCTATGTATTATTGAATTTTTAACATATATATATATATATCTTTATTTTTTTTCAAATACACTGATTTTGACGTCATTTGTTGAATAAAGTATAAACTTAGCATAAAAGGAAATGATTTTAACATATGCAACAAGAGAAATGCTACGCACTTCCATTTTCACATTTTTAAGTGCACATTTCTTGATGTGCAATTACAAATCATTATTAAGTTTTGGATGGATCTCTATTAGATTTTTGATTCAATAGTAATTTTTAGTGCCATGTTAAATAATGCACTTGAGAGTGTGAAAGTGATAATGTGTGTAGCATTCTTATGCAACAAATGCTCGAATTGGAGTAAAGGCATTTCGCTTTCTCTTTTAGACGTTTTCTTTTATATATATATATATCCTTATCTTTTTCTTGTTTTAGGCCCTATGAAGGTAGGCAATGCCGCAATGGGGTTCATTCCATCTTAGGTATCTTGAGAGACATCACAGATCAGGATTTATTATAATTAGCTGCTAGAAATATATACAATTTTCAATTTTATAGAATTAGGACAGCCCAATTTGAAGGGATATTTCTTAGAATAATTATTCATTACCACCTAAATATACAACTTTTCACCACCTTCCCTATGTGGCAAGGTGGTTCCCCACTACTTCTTAAGTTTTTTTATTTTTTAAAAATAAATTAAATTGGGGGACCACCTTGCCACATAGACAAGGTGGTAGAAAATTGTATATTTAGGTAGTAGTGAATCATTACTCTATTTCTTATCCCTCCAAAAGGACATCAATGCAAGATGAGTGACCTAACAGTAGTCTAATACTGACAATTGTTTTGGAAACTTACCAATTCATTGCCTCTCTTTATTATGCAATCCTTTAATAATAATAACAAAGAAAAAGTAAAAAAAAACTTCACTTATAATTCATGATCATTTATCATTTTTGCAATTAGGGTATTCATCTTTAAAAAGTGTCAATTTAGGGTATCTATATTTCATTTTTTATTTTTTTAAAAAAATTATAAAATTTTCAAAGATTTAGGTATGAGTATTTTTGCAAATTCCGTTAAATTCTGACTAATACCTAAATCCTTGATTTTTTTTTTTTTTTTTATTCTTTTCCAAAAAAATGGTATTTTGAGAATTTTGACAGCCATGAGTATTTTAAAGAAAAATTCTAATGAAGGGTTAAAATTGAAAGAAGTTGAAAGATAAATATCCGAAATTGAAATTTTTTAAAGATAAATACCTTAATGAGTTAACTTCACATAAATGTACCAAACTATATGACGTTTTGACGGAAGGATACCGAACTATCATTTCTCTCGAACCGAGATATTAAACTATCAAAAGCCCTCAAATAAGGTATTCTGTCAGCTTTAGGCGTCAAATCATGCCAAAATTCTCAAAATACTCATGTGTTTGTTTTTTTTTTAAAAAATTATAAATTTTTTCAAAGATTCAGGCATAGGTATTTTTGTAAATTTCGTTAAATTCTTACCAATACTTAAATCCTAACATTTTTTTTTTCTAGAAAAAGAAGAGGGGTATTCTGGGTATTTCGTCAAGATTTAACGTTCAAAGCTGACGGAATACTCTTATTTGAGAGTTTTTGATAGTTTAATATCTCGGTTCGAGAGAAATAATAGTTCAGTACCATTTCGTCAAAACGCCATATAGTTCAATACCTTTTTATGAAGTTAACTATACCTTAATTGTAAAAGCGATTGAAAAATTAAAAGTTATAAAAGAAGTTTTTCAAAAAAAACAAAAAAGACAAAAAAGGAAAAGGGTAAATGCTTTGGGTCAAAGTAAATCTATCTTTGACGCGGTTGGACGCGAAATGTACCCCGAGTCTAAAATAATTGAACAAATAAAGACATATTTAATGCTACCCCACAAAAAAGTAGTGGCGGCATGCACTCGAATTAAAACATGAATCATATGATTTGTCTCTCCCAACAACATCTAATACACTAATGGGGAGGCTGCGGTCAGGCTCATGGAAACGAATTTGGACCTTCACTAATAATTCATCGTCCGAATTGCTAATAACTAAAATATTAATACGAGAGATTTTAAATGAGATCTACCAGCTTAAAATTTAGGAAAAATTTTATTTACCGCCTTTTATTTTTCATTACTTTTATAATTATATTTTTAAATTTTAAAAAGTGTAAATTTATGGTTACCATGTTTTAGAAATTTGTAATGCCAACCTTTCTATCCAAATTTAACATTAAATCTTAATGGAAGAAGTAAAATTTCTAATTCAAGGTATTTTTATAATTTTATAAACATCTTAAGAGTATTTTTGAGATTTCACTCATCAACCGTTTGATTTAATGGTGAATTTTAACGGAATGGTTGACATTATAAATTTCTGAAAGATGGTAATCATAAATTGAATTTTTGTTTTTTTAAAGTTTAAGGGTAAGGTTGAAAAAGTAATAAAATATCAGAGATAGTAAATAAAGTTTTTCTTAAAATTTATTTGGACATATACATTTTATATAAAATTTCTCATATTAGCTGTTTATTATTAATAATTCAGACAAATAATTATTATAAATCTTTTTCAAAAACGAAAACTGCCAACTAAAAGCCTAAACTTTGGGGGGTGGGGTCAGAGACATGTACATAAAGTTAAAGTTGAAAGCCTAATTAATCAATCGAGAATGGGACAATAATGCTAATATCATATCAAAAAAAGAAAAAAAGAAAAAAAGAAAAAAAAACATTTTCTAGTGGGTCACATCTTCTTCACGTTGTCACCATGTAGCAATTGGCATCATTATGTGTGTGTTTTTGCCCTTACACAAACAAGGCCAAACATTGCCCCACCACCATTTCCCAACTAGAGATCTTATCACGAAGCATCAATCAATTCAGTTGTACCAAATTCCTATGCACCTCACAACCTATACTCTCTCTTCCAATGCCATAGAAATCGATCTCTTCAACTTAATTCCCAATATTTGTCTTCAAAAATCTGTTAAAGCTAAGAGTTGCGTTGTTTGGGAGGGCCGGGAGAGATTATATGGAGACGAGATTTAGCCCATTTACTCTTCCCGGCCTACCCTCTGACACCGGGAGCAGTTGCCGGAAAAACCAGCCGGAAACCTCACACCAAGAAGAAGAAGAAGAAAGTGGTATGTCGTCGTCGTCGTCGTCTCTGAACTTGCGTAACCTGTCGAAGCTCATTCTTCCGCCGTTGGGTGGTTCTGGTTCTAATCAGAATCAAATACAGTCAAAAGGGTGGATCATCTCGCCCATGGACTCAAGATATAGGTACGTAATTAATATTATTAACTCAAGAAAATTATATATTTTTTATTACCAAAAATATATCAGTGGTTAGTTTTTCTGGTTGAACTTCATTCTCAATGCATGTCACCATTTATTCATGATGGGCACTATATTTTAGTACATACATGTAAAAATATATAATAAGATATATAAAACTTAAAGAAAAGAGAGCGAAGAGAGACAAGTACTGTTAGGAGAATATTATTACGAGGAACAAGAAAATTATAAACTAAATAAAGAAGAGAATAATTCTTGTTAAATCATAATTACTTCCAAAAAGTTAACTTAAAAGGAACAGATAAATTTAAAGAAAAATTTAATTACTTACGACCCTTAATCTTTGATAACTTTGACAAATCATAATCTCAAACTTTAAAAAGTGTCAATTTAGGGTATCAATCTTTCAATTTTTTTTTTTTTTAACTCTCAATTAGAATTTTTCGTTAAATCTTGTCAAAATTTTCAAAATACCCATATTTTTTTTAGGGAAAAAAAAAGAAAAAGAATTTAACTCCGTTAAAATGCAAGGATTTAGGTGTTGTTCAGAATTTAACGAAATTTGCACAAATACTCGTGACTGAATCCTTGAAAATTTTGATAATTTTTATTTTTATTTTTAAACACTGGTATTTTAGAAATTTTGACCGAATTTAATGGAAAATTCTGATGGAGGGTTGAAATTGAAAAAAAATGAAAGATTGATACACTAAATTAACACTTTTTAAAGTTTGAGGTCAGGGGTTGTAAGTAAAATTCCTCCTAAATTTAATAAATACTTTAGCATTTTTCCTCACGTGTGAGCTAAAACTATGTACATTTTAATAGATGAGGCTTAATTCGTGGAATATTTAATTAAAATGAGGATATACGATAGAGTCAAAGTTCGAACTTAAAATCTCTAATTGACTTTGATACCATGTTAAATCGTCACTTGTCCTCAAAGTTTAAGCTAATAGAAATAGATAACTTTAATCTGTTAATGAATACTTTAATGTAAAATAAAATAAAATAAAATAAAATAAAAGCCTAGTATATATATGTAAAGAATAATGTAAATATGAAGAATGAAGTAGTCAATTTTGATGTGTGAAATAGGTGCTGGGAGACATTTATGGTGGTTTTAGTAGCTTACTCTGCATGGGTTTACCCGTTTGAGGTGGCATTTCTGAATGGCTCTCCAAAGGCCAAACTCTGGATTGCAGACAATATTGTGGATGTGTTTTTTGCGATCGACATCGCCTTGACGTTCTCGGTGGCCTACATCGATCCAAGAACTCAGCTTCTGGTTCGCGACTCTAGAAAGATCGCCCTCAGGTTAGTCCGTCCGTACAATCTTTTTTTTCTTGTTACTCATCCGTGGTGGTAGTACATGTCAAGTAAAAAACCTTAAACCTTGTTTAGGAAAATGTTTTTTTAAAAAATATTTGAGTTTGAAAACATTTTTTGGCGTTTGGCTTGTACGAAAAATCAGCAACGGCAACAGCTTATGATGACGACGTACGACAATGGCCAGAGGAGGCTGGCAAGTACCTTCGACGACGTACGGCAGAAAATGTGCAGCAAGAAAGAGTGCGTGCATGCGGAAAGGAGGTTGGGTATTGTAGGTCAAGAAGAAGAAGTTCAAACTCAAAAAATAATTTACGAAAATTAAAAAAAAAAAAAAAAAAAATTTGCTTAGCTCAAATGAAGTTTTTCTAGTCAACCGAAGATGCATGTTTTCAGTTTGACAAAAGTTTTATGTCATTCCAAATATTGGGAAAAAAAAAAAAAAAATTATCTTTTCTAGAAGAGTTTTTACCGCAAAACAAAAGGAGCCAAAATTAATGATGGTAGTAAGAACATCTTCAACTTGGGAATAGGAGAGGAAAATCACGTGTTTGCTGAAATTTGCTTTCTTTGTAGATTATGATTCATACCCCACCGTCTGGTCTACGAATCACAATCACAAATTATAGCTATTATAAAAAATTCGATTTCTACTTTGGGATAGGAGATTAATCAATTTATTATTTTTAATATCGTCCGACCCTACACTGGGCCAACCTTTTTTTATTAAAAAAGACAAAAAAAAAAAAAAAAAATCTAGGCAAGATACATATATTAAAGAGGATCATCAAAGATACTGCCCTTTTTTTAAAAAAAAAAGGAAAAGATCCTACTTTTTAGTAACTTTTGTATTGTTCCAAAAAAATAAAAAATAAAAATTTGTCACTATAAAGTCCTAATTAAAGGTCGTATTTTTTTATATGCAAAGTCCTAAATTAAGCTCGTAGAAAAAAAGAAAAAGAAGTCAAAAACCCAGCACGTTAGTCATGAGCATCATCAAGTTTCAAGAAATTAGAGTAAGTACGTACAATCATTGAGAAGATGAAGGAACAGTTCGCTATGAATGGAAAGTGCTGTCAAAGGCACCACACTACCGACCATCGTACAATTTTGCATCCAAAACCCAAATAAATTTTGAGCTCGATCTACGCTCACCAATTACTCGAATAAATGACTTTTATATGAGAATTTTTCATATTATTTGTTTAAATTATTAGTAGTTGTAGTAAATCCTAATTCCAAAAATAAAGTCGTTCTGCGACGCTTTTTAGGGTTTTTATTTATTTATTTATTTTTATTATTTTAATAGAAAAGCAAAAGTCTTAACAAGCTAGCAATTCTAAAAACAAAGGTTAGAAAAACACCATTTATACCTCTTTTTTCATATGGAGTGGGTCCCACATGTAGTGGGCTCCACTCCATGTGAGATGGGGGTGTAACCGGTGTGTAATTGGTATTTTTTTAGCATTTTTTCAAAAAGAAAATACTTAAAATTATTTTTATTTTTATGTCACATCACAACAAAAAAGCAAGCAAAAAACACATTCTAAGAAATAGTTTCCACGAACCCTTTTATTTGACAATATAGTTGAGTTAGTTTCCGGTATAGTATGAACACGGTTCGTCCTTCTAGGCTCTTGAAGGCTTGAAGCTTTCCCAAGAATTCTGAAAAACATGTACATTCAAAGTTATGAGACCTTTCCGGGGGTCTTAATTCGATGCTTAAGTTAGTTTATGAGAGAAAATGTCTACTTAATCCAAAAAATTCAATCCCCCTCTATAGCTAAGGTATGAGCTTATTTATAGGCTGAATGATGAGAACTCTTACTTCTAGGGTTTCATGTTCTTCGCCTAGGAGCACTGTCAAAGTTTGACTTAGACTTGGACTCTCCTATCTTCCAATCTTGAGATTCTTTCCTTATCAACCTCTAAGTGAGATCCTTGTCAATAAATCCAAAATTAGCTTCAATCTCGAATTTTCAGGAACTGGGCGTGATCCTAGGAGATCCAAACCGTGAATCCTATCTCAATGTAGGATTCTAATTCGGATTTTTAGGGATGCAGTTGATACTAGGCTTGGCAATTTGGGTTGTCGTGTTAACCCATCGGGTTAGCGTGTCAACTCATTTAGCTAATTTGGTAAAAAAATATGTAATTATCACGTCATAAATGTGTTATAAACGGGTTGATGGGTCATAAATGTGTCATAAACAGGTTGGTGGGTCATAAACGTGTCATTAACGGGTCATAAACATGTTATAAACGGGTTGATGGGTCATAAACGGGTTATAGCATAAACTCAAATCCTTTATATTCGTGTCGTGTTCGTGTCAGTTTCGCGGATCGTGTCAAAATTACCAAGCCTAGTTGATACTTGAGTTCTTGAGACATATTTGTCCCGAGCCTTGGCTGACTTAATTAACAACTGAGTTCTCAGGACATACTTGTTCCAGGTCTTGGCTGATTAAATTGAATCTTGGTCCTAAGATATCTGTATTACTGGGACTCAATTGGTATATATGCACATTAATTCTGTCGCATATTCTTAGGAATAGCTTTCCCGAAGATAATAACTTGGTGTCTATCGCCTGGGATAGGACTACCTGGGAGTCCTACAGTCTCGGTTTTATGGCCGCCAATTTTCCTTGGGTCAATACTAACCTGAAGGCTCATGATTATTTGAATGAGTCGGTCTGAGTGGGATTATTACCACAAATGCATATTGTTTAAAAAATTTTAAAACAAAAATTTCTTAGTAGCAACCACTGAAAGCAAAAGACCTAAAAAACAGAGGAACGGTGAGCAAAAGAACTTGCTGGTGTGCGCCGGTGGGGGAGAGTTCCGATGCTGAGTCAGTGTTAAGCTTGTCCGAAAAGTATGTCTAGAATTTCTAGGACCATATGTGGGAGAACTCAGAGAGTTTACCTGGTTCGAGCTATCATTTTTATAGGCGCCTCTTGGGCGTCACTGATGTGGCTATTTTTAACCTAGGAATTATAGTTGTTATCACCTCCGCAGATCATGGGAGACCCACGGATGCGTGATATGCGGACTTCCTTAGATTGGGCTCTTGGGTACTCACAGTGGGCTGTAACCTCATGGACCAAACGAGGCCATCGCTGGGCAAAGCCCGTTGCCCAACAAAAAATAACCTCTAAAAAGCATATATATATATATATATATATATAGTGTAGATTCCCTCCCAAAAAAAAAAAAAAAAGAAAAAAAGAAAAAAGAAAGAAAGAAAGAAAGAGGTGTCCTATGGTGTGGAGCGAACTAGGTCTCTTAATTTATAATGTCAAAAAATTTGATCCACTTAAGACGCACATGGTTAAGTAAAACATGATACCATTTCCATATTATTACTAGTGTGTAAATATAATTTCTTTTAACATAAATTACAAGGGAGTAATTTGCCAGTTTAAAAATATTGATGAATAAAGTATCAGTGATATAAATTAGCTTTTAAAAGTATCTGTGGACAAAAGTGATACTTTAGTTTTCAAAAAACAAAAAAAAACAAACAAAACTTTTCTCATCACCATTAATAAAAAAAATTTAAAATATAAAATACTTTTTAACTATAGATCTCACATTTTTTTTTTTTTTTAACCTTTATTTCATTCATGTCAAAACATTAGCTTTCTCAAACAATTATTATTATTTTTTTTTTTAACTTTCAAAATCATTAGAAGTCCAACTGAGTTATTTAGAAATTCAGTTGATCCTATATTAATTGATCGGAACACAGTGCATCCCCTGAGCAACAAACTGAAGGTTCTTGCTCATTCGTGGGGATTCATATTCACTGAAAATCCATATTAACTCCGTCATTAGAAGTCCAACTGAGTTATTCAGAAATTCAGTTGATCCTATATTAATTGATCGGAACACAGTGCATCCCCTTAGCAACAAATTGAAGGTTCTTGCTCATTCATGGGGATCCATATTCACTGAAAATCCATATTAACTCCGTTAACAGACCAGTTGCTCGCGTGGCAACAGTCTATAATTAGCACCATAGGTTGGATTAGGACTTTTAAGCAAGGCAGCAATTATGAGAGAGTTCATTTAGGACATACCTGCTTAAATAAATTTTGAGCTGCATGTCTAGTCACTTATCCAGATAGATTCTATAGAGACTCGTTTATATTTACTGCTCGAATTACTATCAGACAAGGCTTAGCATGACAAATTTATTTTTTATTTTTAACTATTTGCCCTGAAGTGTTGGAGTCGCCCCTACCATGGGCCTGTTGGCCTGTAAATTAGTGATTGAAGATGATTGGGATTAACCGAGTGTGATGCTGATGTTGTCCTAATTAATTAAGGTACCTGTCAACATGGTTCTTGATGGATTTTGCATCAACAGTCCCATTTGAAGGTGTAGGATACCTTTTGAGAGGCAAACGAGAAATGGGTCTCTCTTACTCCATCTTGGGCCTGCTCAGATTTTGGAGAGTCCGACGGGTCAAGCAACTCTTCACCAGGTTACTCTTCATTTCCTAATCATTAGCCTTAGCCTCACAATTGGACACTCATTCTAAAGCTAACTCCTTTTGGCTCTCTTATTCATTTGGTAGGCTTGAGAAGGATATCAGGTTCAGTTATTTCTGTGTAAGGTGTGCTAGGCTACTCTCTGTAAGTAACACATGCATCAACTCACCCAGACACAAACAAGTAGCTAGTCAGGCAGCAATTTTACTGTCCGAATTGCTAACAATACGGGCAGCAACATTGCTGGCGATCTTTATCCAGGCAAAAGATGTAACTAACATAAGGAATTGTAATGCTTGGGGGTTCTTCAGGTGACGTTGTTTACGGTGCATTGTGCCGGGTGCCTCTACTACTTGCTAGCGGACCGGTACCCTCACCAAGGAAAGACATGGATCGGAGCTGTGATCCCGAATTTTAGAGAAACAAGCCTTTGGGTACGATACGTTTCTGCCATGTATTGGTCCATTACCACCATGACCACAGTTGGCTATGGAGACCTCCATGCAGTGAACACCATGGAAATGATCTTCATCATCTTCTACATGCTTTTCAACCTTGGCCTAACAGCTTACTTAATCGGCAACATGACCAATTTAGTCGTTGAAGGAACTCGCCGTACTATGGAATTTGTAAGCACATCAGTCTTTGTGATGTCTTGTCTGTGTGTTCTACTTTGTTCATCTACTTATATTGCATATATATATGCAGCGAAATAGCATTGAAGCAGCATCAAATTTTGTATGCCGAAATCAGCTGCCTCCAAGGTTGAAAGAACAAATATTGGCTTATATGTGCTTGAGGTTCAAGGCTGATAGCCTGAACCAGCTACAGCTGATTGATCAACTACCAAAGTCCATCTGTAAAAGCATTTGCCAGCATTTGTTTATGCCAACCGTCAAGAATGTCTATCTTTTTAAGGGCCTTTCCCCCGAAGTTCTCTTAATCTTGGTACATACTTACCGAATTATATTTAGTAGACTGCTATATATACGACTGCGAATATAACTAGGATGACAAGATAGTACTGTTACGTCATTCATCTTGAAACATCTTGCATGCATCTACCTATTATATATATATCTAACATGCATATATATGGTATATATAATGACATTGATTAGGTTGCGAAGATGAAGGCGGAGTACATACCACCTAGAGAGGATGTTATAATGCAAAATGAAGCAGCGGACGATGTTTACATCATTGTGTCGGGTGAAATTGAAATCATTTATTGTGAGGTGGATCACAAAGAACAAGTTCTGGGAACTTTGCATTCTGAAGACATTTTCGGAGAAGTTGGTGCACTTTGTTGTAGACCTGAAGGCTATACGTATCGAACCAAAAAGCTTTCACAACTCTTGAGGCTCAACACCACCGCTCTAATGGAAGCAAAGCAGACCCATCAACAAGACTATAAGAAAATGCTCAAAAACTTCCTTCAGGTCCATTTTAGTGTATCCATCTCAATACTGGGAAGAACATATTATTTTCTTTTTATAACTGGGTATCCGGGGCTTTGCCCGGACTAGGTTCCAGAGAAACCGTGCAAACCGTGTGAGCGTCGTAGCCCTAAAAAATTGTTGCCACTCAATAGGGAACTTAATTTAGATCTGATGCTTCATGAGGCACCACTTAAGACCAAGTGATTGATAAAATATACTTATGTTGGCTTTGATTAAGGACTTAATTATTTAGGCATATTATATGGTGCAAATGCAGCATCACAAAAAGCTAAAGGATCTGCATAGTGGAGATTTGATGGGGGAGATCAGTGAGGAAGAAGAGAGTGATTCAAACATGGGTTCCAACCTGCTGGCTGTTGCTAGTACAGGAAATGCTGCTTCCCTTGATGAGCTTCTCAAGAAGAGATTGGATCCTGATATTGGAGATTCTAAAGGAAGAACCCCATTGGTATATTTTTATACATTTTAATTCATTAAATTACCTATGACATATATGTGTGAAATTCATATTTTGGAAATTACCATGAACATCATTGACAGATCACTGATATCATTGTTGTCATTATTACACAATATTATCACTGATTTTTCTTATGATGTATGATCAGCATATAGCAGCATCAAAAGGGCATGAAGAGTGTGTTTCGATACTGCTTAAGCATGGATGTAATATACACTTACGAGGTAATATCCAATGCTCTAGCCTTCCATTTTTTAGATAATTTTTACGAGGCAGGGTTTAGTATTAAATCAAATGGCAAACTTGTGAAATATCTCTCATACCCCTGTAAAATTTATCAAAATATCAATTTGGCCTTAATTAAAGAAAGGTTTCTTCTTTTCTTTTCTTTTCTTTTTTTTTTTTTTTTTTTTAAATAGAAAATAAAAAATGTGAGCATTTTAGCATTCTCTGTTAGGACTGAAACTTGTGATATTAACATTCAAAATTTTGATAATTTAAGGTTATGATTGTTAAATTCTTTAACACGATTAGGTAAGTGAAGTTTTCTCTGAAAGTTACGCTCTTGGGATTCTTGGATTTACTTAAACTATTTGGTTTATGATAATGCAATGAATGGCAGACATAAATGGCGACACTGCTTTATGGAATAGTATAGCATCAAAACACCATTCCATATTCTGGATCCTCTACAACGATGCCACCCAATGCGATCCATACATAGTCGGTGATCTTCTGTGCACTGCTGCAAAAAGAGACGACATATCGGTGATGAAGGAATTACTGAAACAAGGGCTAGATGTTGACTCCAAGGATCGCAACGGGTTAACAGCAATCCAGATTGCGATGGCTAATAACAACGTTGACATGGTGAATCTTCTGTTGTTGAACGGTGCAGATATTGTCAATGCAAAAATTTACGAGTTTCCTCCGGCAATATTGAATGAAATCTTGCAAAGAAGAGAGGTTGGTCACCGGATTATGGTAGCCGATACCAAAATAAATGACGTGCTTTTGGCGAGGCACGACAAGTGGAGAGACTTCGGTGGAGTTGTTTGTCCAAGGGTGAGCATTTACAGAGGCAATCCAGTTGTGAGGAGAGAGACTGGCTACATGGAAGCTGGGAGACTAATTAGGTTGCCAGGTTCCCTAGAGGAGCTCAAGAATATTGCAGGTACATATTTTTTTCATGAGTAATACTACTGAAGATACATTTAATAGACAGTACAATTGTCATATAACTTGGATGGTATGGCCGTGAAACCAAACACATACAAACAATATTCACATATGCAACATGGCGTTCATTCCATTAATTCCCAACCCATAAAATCTTAATCACCCTTAACCCTACACGTAAACGCTATTAGATAGAATATTCATTAAATGATTAAATTAATTATTTCCTATCAGTTTAAGCTTTAGGACTAAGTGGTGATTTAAGATAGTACGTATATATGAGACCAGTAATTCTGAGTTCAAATCTTGTCTTTCTAATTTACTTCTCATTTAAATTAAATATTTCACGTATTGAGTCTCACTTATTCAAGAGAGTTTGAGTCAGCCTGCACATGAAGTATCTATTTTGACTATAATTTCTTGAGTATCTATCTAAGAGTACTTCTCTTATTTTCATCCTTTGTGTATTGAGAAAATTCCTTTGTGGATATATTCTAAGGAACCATACCCAAAAACAATCTTCTTTTCTTTCACATTTTTCCCTATATCCGTTCTGGAAAAGCTTGATCGCTTTGCCAAATGTCAATTAGAGTGGTTTTTTATAATCGTTCCAACATTGCATATACGATTTTCATTATTGAACTCACAAGTTTCCAATCTGACCCTATTAACTTGTGTATTCTATGATTTTGAATAGGTCAAAAGTTTGGGTTTGATGCAAGAAATGCTGCAGTAACAGATGAACAAGGAGCAGAAATTGACTCTATTGATGTCATTAGAGATAATGATAAAATTTTCATAGTTGAAGATCCAAATTCTATAATGTAATAAAAAACTTATACATAAGATTATGTGGGTTAGAAAATAGGCTGTCAAGTATTTTCTATCCCTCACTTCCAGAAGGAAAGCTCTAGCCTGAAAGAAAAGTGTATGTTTTAGTAGGAATGCTCATGACATGCATATTCATACAAATATCTCTTGTTTTCCCCCATTTTTCTTTCAATTATATAGATTGCAATTCAGTAGTGTCTAGGATTTGTCCTTAATGCTTTTCTTTATTTATTTTCATAATCCTTTTTTGACTAATTTCAATATGTTTTTGATCATATGCTAAATTTAAACATGATAAGTTGTAATCAATAGAGAATCTATAGGTATGAGCAAGAACGGATCACATGCATAATGTTTACCTCATAGGGCTAAATATAATTCTAAAAAAAAAATGCTTTATGTAGTACTAATTAATTATGTCCAAATATTATAAGATAACTCAATCTAGAAATGATACACACACATGTCCTACACATCTTCATACAACTGAGTTTTAAATCCACAATTGAATTTGTGAGACCCAATATTATGGGTCTTGTTGGGGAATTATCATTCCCAAAGCCCAAACAGGCCCATCACAAAGTTTAAGCTTAGCCAGTTTATCCGACCCGAGTAAACCCACAACCGTTGGTGTACCCGACCCGGATAAACATGATTCCATAGTGCCTGGAATCCGAAATGTCCCTAACAGATCACAAGTGGGCCTGAAAGTCCAACTAGGGCCCACCCACGGTCAACATAGCCTAATTCAACTAAGGCCTAACCCATTCCCAATCATATACAAGAAGTCGTGAGAACCCGAGATACTCAAGCGTATCTCAGGCGCTCAAGCCACGTTCCACAAAGCTGCTCCCAATCCAAACGTGGGTACACACATTCCGAATTATCAGAAGGCACACGTTTCGTGACGTGCAATAACCCATGAACCATGATTAGAGAGACGTTCTCCCCCATTTCAAGGGATGAACCGTCTCAACCCTACAATATAAATACAAATCAACCTCCAGGTATTCTTTGGCTGAAATTATCATTATTGAGGCATTGATACAGATTATCTAAAGAACTGACTTAAGCATTAGAGTGGGATCAATTGTCACCCCCAGCAAGCACCCTCACTAGCTTTCTTATTTTGCAGAAAGAGACCATCGACAGTTTCTAAAGCTTGTGTCGCCAAATCGGAAACTGTTTTAACAGTTTGGTGTCGTTTGTGGGAACAATTTTTGTTATCGTTTCTTTGGTGGACAACTTGCTGCATGGAACGGCTTTGCCGTTCACCGATCGGATCTCGACAGTTCGCCTCCCCAAGAAGTTCAAAGTCCCAAGCATTGCAATATTCATTGGGATTGAAGATTCGACCGAGCACCTAGATAACTACCAGGCTCATTTGGATTTGCATTGGACTTCGTCCGAGGTGGCATGCTGAGCCTTCCCCTTAACTCTGCCCGGGAGTGCTCAAGATTAGTTCTGGATACTCCCACCGAGGTCCATTGATAATTTCGAGGACCTAGGACGAAAGTGCTTGACCCAATTTCTAGTAGGGCGAGTACGAAAGAAACCTCCGGCCATTTGCTATCTATGCGCTAACAGGAAAGCGAGACCCTGAGGGACTACGTCATGAGGTTCAACCAGGCCAAATTGTCTATTGAGAATGCCACAGATGAAATGGTATATGTAGCCCTGTACCAAGGGCTATGACCCGATGGGACACTGATGGCCGACCTCGCTCGAAGAAAGCCTGATGATCTAATGGGGCTTATGGATAAGGTGGACGAATATATAAACCAAGAAAAAACTCTCTGAGCCATGATCGGCTCTTGGAAAGCTCAATCCTTAACCTCCCAAAACCTTGAAAAGAAGAAGAAGAGTCATCCAGCAGAACGGGCTCTTGAGAGACCCCACAAGCAGTTTAAGGATTATAACTTCACACCTATCAACGCACCGATCCATGAAGTTCTAATGGAAGTAAGGAAGGATCCTGATTACGCCCCTCCTCAGAAGATTCTGAGAGAACCATTGGAGAAAAACAAGGACAAGTATTGCGCCTACCATGACGCAATGGGACATCACATCGAGGGCTGTGTAGCTATGAGGTTGATGATTGAGAAGTTCATTAGTAGTGGGAAGCTTGTTCACTTCTTCAGAGACAACCGAGCCCAACCTGGGTAGAACTGAGATAGGCCACCTCAAAATAATCCCCCCCGAGACTAGAGGGAATGGGCTCCATCCCCGTGGAGGCATCTGGAAGACAAACCTTGGAAGCACAATCGCAGGAGGGATGAGCCAAGGAGAGAAGAGCCGAGGCAAGAGAGAAGACGGAGTAGAAGTGCTAGGCAACCCGACTGAGTCATTGCTGAGATCCAGACTATATCCGGAGGATTTGCAGGTGGGGGAGAGACTAGTGCAAACCGGAAGGCCTACACTAGGTTATTAAAGAAGTGGGAGGTTCTTATGATTGACAGACCCCGCAAGTCCTTGAAGAAGGAGGTCCCGGTGCTTGGGTTCTTGGATAAAGATTATGTGGGAGTATCCCTCCCCCATACCAACTCTTTGGTTGTCACCTTGCAAGTAGCCAATCACCTTATCCACAGGGTTTTAGTTGACAATGGAAGCTATGCCGACATACTGTATTGGTTGGCGCTCTTACATATGGATATAAGTCGGGATAAAATAATCCTAGCGAAATATCCTCTAATGGGGTTCGGAGGAGAGCAGGTTTTCCCCATCGGTTCCATCGAACTCTCAATTACAGCATGGGAAAACCCAAAGCAGAAGACTATAATGGTCAAGTTCTTGTTGATAGACCGGCCCCTAGCCTATAACAAGATTCTCAGAAGGATGGCACTGAGAAAGCTAAAAGCCATAACTTCCACATTGCATTTGAAGATGAAATTCTTGACTGAGGAAGGGGTTGGAGAAGTCAAAGGAGATTGGTAGGTAGCAAGGCACTGCTACAACATTACAATGAAGGACGCTCCCGAGCAGTCCCCTCCTTGACTCAAGGGAGAGGACAGGTAGCAATCATAGTCAGGGGTAGGGGAGGGAAAAAACTCGCCCACCCACACTGACCCTCGCCCCGTGCCCCAAAAATCTCGATTTTTAGTTGATTTTTTGAGGGTACGTGTCCAAAAATGGTATACCCATACAGGGCAGGGCAGGTTGCGGGTTGGGGTTTTTAAAAACTCCAGGGACCCACCTCGCCCCACCCCACTCCGTTGGAAGAAAAAAAAAACCTAGGTCTGGATTCCCAGTTAACCCTAGCACCTTTCTTCATTTTTTCATTTTTTCTAGTCTTTGCTGCACACCTTCTGACTTCAAGACTCTTGCATAAGTTCCAACACAAGTAGCTCCTCGCATTCGCCACCTCTCCATCTCTCCTCTTCCTCCTCTTTTCTTTTTTTTTTTCACTTCATGCGCACTTGCAATACATTTCTCTCTTTTTTCTACCCCCCAAATGGTGTTGTCTTACAAGCATGGTCGTAGTGGCTTAATCTTCTAGTCGTCGATCCTGTGGGGAGTTGGGGACGTCATGAAGTTCCAGATCAGGGTTGACGAGGAGACTGGAAACAGTGGGGAGATCGTCAACCCTCGCTTCAAGACCGGTATTGAATGATTCCCCTCTGATCCTATAACCTGTTTGTGATTTGTTTGGCTTTGGTTTGAATCTAGCTTTGTTTGGCCTTTGTTTGAATTTGGCTTTGTTTGGCTTTGGTTTGAATTTGTGATTTGTTAGACTTTCTCTTGTTCTATGTGTGTTTGTGACTTTATGAACCCCATATCTTGTTTTTGTTGAAAACCCGCCCCGTTCCGCCCAACCCGCACCCCTCACCCCGCACCACATGTATTTTCCCTTTTTTTTGTACGGTTCGCGGGTGAGATTTTCTCAACCCGCAGGGGTGCGGGGCGAGGGAAAAAAGGGTGGGAATCCTCCCCGCTTCGCCCCTTGCACACCCCTAGTCGGGGGAGCCCAGCTGAGGAGTTAGAGGAGTTTGAGAACCGGAACGCAAGAAGAAAGATTAAAGTCAGATCTTAGTTACCTACTCCACTCAAAGAATCCTTAGTGGCTTTTCTCCATGATAACAAGGACGTGTTCACTTGGAGCCACAAAGATATGCCAGGTATTCATCCCTCGATACTAACACACAGGCTAAACGTAGATCCCAACCACTGGCCCGTCAAACAGGAGAGAAGAAGTTTCACTCCCGAGAGGAACTAGACTATACATGAAAAGGTGGAGAAGCTCCTACAGGCCGAATCTATCCGAGAAGTTGACTACCTCGATTGGCTGGCCAATGTGGTGCTGGTGAAAAAAGCTAGCGGCAAATGGAGGATGTGCGTTGACTTCACCGACCTAAACAAAGCATGTCTCAAAGACAGCTTTCCCCTCACTCGGATGGATATATTGGTCGACTCAAACTAGGGACATGAGTTACTCAGTGTTGTGCAAATTTTAATACTCGCAAGCACATGAATCGTATACAATATAGTGTATGTGCAAGTGCGAGGTCGAATCCACATGCAATTGTGCTGCAAAAATTAATTTCTTTTTAAACTAATTCTATCTTAACCTAGTTCCAATATTTTGGTATTTTGATGGAAAATAATTAGGTAAAATAAAATAGAATAAAAACAATTAATAAAAAAATACTAAGGTTTTAGAATCCACCTCGTCAAATCAAAGCACATATTTTCATGTTTGTTCATACATCTTATGCATATTATAATTTTCATAAAATTACTTATTGAAAAATTCAATGAATCCATCATTTCCACAAATCACAATGAATATCTAATTTAATTCAAAATCATCCAATGTATCTGTTTAATTAACAAATCACAATAGATATCCAAATTAAATCAAAAGATTCAATGTATCCGTTGGATGAAACACATTAAATATCCAACGTTTACACATACATTAATCAAAACAATCAATTAAAAGAGTTTTAATCTTTTAATTGAATTGAAATGAACATACATTCAGATTATACGAATCAAAACACGAAAACATGAAATCTAATCAATGGCGAGGCTTCATCTTTAACCATAGTTGAAGACTTAGCCTCTCATAACTAAAAACAAAATACTAAATTTTATTGAGAACATAAAAAAAAAAAAAAAAAAAAAAAAAAAAAAAAAAAAGAAGAAGAAGAAGAAGAAGAAAACTTACAAATAATAAAAGCCAAAGAACCCAGCTGCCGCTATGTACAATATTAGGATATGTCCTAAGTGGGGCCTATCATGGAGTTTTTATAGCAAAAAATTAGGTTAAAACCCAATTTTTACAAAAATGACACATCTACCCCTCAAAACCCTAATACAAGAGAAGAATACTAGGGTTTAGGGCCATATTTTCAAAATGACACCTCTACCCCTCAAAACCCTAATAGGACAAAAGTATGCTCGGGTTTAGGGTGTCAGCAGTCGTCAGAGCATTGAAATTCACACATGCCACGTCAGCCTTAACATCCATGCTTTGAATGGCTTTAAAGACTTTTTCTCCTGCGTCTTTGCAAATCCCACAAAAATACTGCAACATCAACGTCTTGCAAAACACTAAAACACCAAAACTAACCAAGAAATCAGAAAATAACAAAGCTAAAAGTTTAACAAATGCAAATTAAGGGGTCCAAATATACAATATTTGGTACTCATCAAATACCCCTAAACTTACATTTTGCTAGTCTCTTAGCAAAACAAAATAAAAAATAAAATCAAAACATAAAACATAAATCCGCTGTTGTAGGAGAAACGATTGCATTTAGCATATGCAATAAGTCTTTTAAACCCCTAGGACTCTCTAGTAGATGAGTAAAGTCTCGTAAGGGTTTGCCATAAATGATACCCACATACAATTAAGCACTATGCTGTTGACAAACAAGGATTTTCACACAAACACATGGTTCATACATTATGAGTAGGTTTAATAAGGTGAACATCACAATCACATCATCAGGACATCATAAATGATTCAGCTCAGTTGGAAAATTAAGACAACACATGCTCCAATAAGTGCAAAGTAAGATTAACATGGACTCATAAGGTTTCAATTTTTCTCAAAGCTTGTATACCCCAAAATTCACAGGAATTCTTGCCAGATGAAAACAACCAAGGCATAAATCAATTTTATTTTATTATATTTTTTTTTTAGGTTGTGCAAAGTTTGACTCCTTTAAGCTTTCTAATTGACCTATGTAACGAGTGTGGGTCAGTGACTCCCAAACCATATGGTTTTAGGGTACTAGATGTAGAGACATCCCTATGGGCTTAATTACTCAAGTCAAAAAGGCTACGAAGTCAAACTAGCCATACAATTAACCAAATTGAATATTTCATCTTTCTACGCGAACACTCAATGCTTAGTGAGACAAGAGGTCCGATTACTTAATTAGAACTCAAACTGATGATATTATTATTATTGTTATTATTATTATTTAAGTCAAGGTTTCATCAACAAATTATCCTACAAATCTCAAGATACACATTCTTTAATTTAAATCTAATACCTCACAGACCCTATGCTAATGTGCTTGTGATAAAATTTCAAACAAGTGAAGTATCTTTAATCCAAAAGATGAGTCAAAAGATTCAGATTTCTAATGACATGCAGTGCTCAACATGTTAATCAAACCAATGACATACAAGCCACAGTTGCGATATAATCATGCTCAATCAACAACATAGGACAAATTTTTTATTTTTTATTTTTATTTTTAGAATAAACAGACAGACAAACAATTTTTTTTTTTGAATAATAAAATAAACAAAAAATAAATAAATAAACAGACAGATTGTGTTTCCATATCCCCAAACTTGAATCACATATTTTTCACAATGTGTAGTATAAAAATACGATACTAGGAGTAAGGAAATATCATGGTGTGAAAAAGGCCAAAGCGTCCCCCAAACTTAAACACAAGCACACCTATCACAAACTAACATCAATATTTCTCACAGAAACACACATCACAAGGTCAATTGCTATTAGAAACAAAAGAAAAAGACACAAATGAAATGAAAAACGACTAAAAGAAAATGTGCGGAAAAGAAAATGGAAAAGAAAAGTTATCGCACTTTCCCCGATCATTGGGATGTTCAACTAATCCCTTCCAACCTTTCTTCTTTAGAATTTGATAGCCCTCTAGAAGAATGTTTCTCCATCTCAGGTAACCTACTTGCATGCTTGGAAGGATCTTCTTAGTGTTAGTTTGTAATTGGCCACATTCTGTTGGACAAAATCACTTCTTTGTAATGATACTTTTAAACAGGGATTCCACTATTCAGAGTGCTTCCAAAAGATTCTGCATAGTCTACAATTCAAAAAAATCAGATCCCTTGCAGCCGTTCGGACGACGTGATGTACTGTCCGGACGCCCAACTGTTCAAAGCATCATCCGTCTGGACGACGAGAACTTTCCATCCGAACCTTCCTCTATGTCAAGAAGCTTCGAACTGCTCTAGCTTGCATCCGTCCGTACGTTTCATCAGCACGTTCGGACGACACTCAGTGTTCGACCAGCTACAGGATTTTTTTTTTAAAACACAGATATGAGAAGATCGCTGCAACCGTTCAGACGCGCTCATCCATAAGGCAAGTCTCGCATTCAAAATTCAAACATCCAGACATTAGCCTTCATGGTCCAGACGCGTGAGCTATTTATATGGAAATTGCGTACATCAAATCAACCGTCCGGATGACCATTCCCTTAGTCCGGATGTGCGAAACCTTAATATGGAAATTGCGTGCAGCTGAAATGCAACCGTCCGGATGCGGCTCAAATCAGGAAAGAATTTCAGCGAATTTTTGGAAAGCCGATCGCACAGTTGTTCGTCTAAACGCCCTATGACTACCATCGGGACAGCGCCTAGGTTTTATCAAGCCAGACACTCAGTTGAAACTGCAGCCTATAAATAGAGGTCCCTAGGCTTGAGAACAGCAAGAATTTGGTATTGAATTCCTTAGTGCTTAGAGAGTTATATTGTAAGGTTATTGTGCTGAGTTAGTCTCTCTGAAGCCATTATTGTGTGTGTTGTTGCTGCGCTGATATGAAGTCTATTTTAGGGATTGGCCCTAAGGTAAAGGATTCCATTGAAGACCCCTTCAGACAGAAGACTTAGCTGGGAGGCATTCGTATTAGGTTACATGTTAGAGTGCAAGGTACGACCACTGCATCAGGGGTATGTGAATGCTACTACTTTGTAACTAGTCTTGTTTTTTGAATAGTAGATATCCTAGGTTTGGCTGCTCTGGAGTGATTTTTCTCTTATTGAGTTTCCACTTCGTTAACGAACTTCTTGTGTTGTTTAAATTCCGCATTGATATTGTTTTGTTAACACTTTGTGCACACACACACACTTGTTTACATTATAAGTCAATTTAATTTTTCACTTAGGAATATGGTTTCTAGATTTACGCGCTTGCGTGCATAGATCCTTGACAAGTGTATCATAAGATGACTCTTTGAGATATTGAAGAACTGGAATTTTGGGCTCATGAAGTATCTCAAGAGGGATTGTGATGAAGAAATGAGCTTCAGTACTCACTTCCTTATCATTGGAGAAATTTGGAATTGACAGAGGCTCAATTTGTTCCAAGTGCTTAACCAACTCCAATTGCTCCTTTTTCTCTTCCTCCTCATCGTTATCCACAATTTCCTCACTCTCAAGGATGATTATGATAGGGACATGCTTATGATCAAAATTGCTAGCATCATCCTTATCAATCATGCTCTTGTAATGTGTAATGAATATGCATTTGTGTCCACAGTGAGAAGGGTTAAAACAATATGAACATGGGCAAACCTAGCTACCATGAATTGGTTTGCTCTCCCAACTAAGTCATCGATGTGAGCAGTTAGAAAATGTTCCCCAGCACTAGTGAAATCATGTTACTCATATGAAAAATTGGAGAATTGTCCCTACGATGGACAATTACTCAAATTATGATAAGGATTAGAGCAATATGAACATAGTTTATGTAGGTGAAAATTTTGAGGGTAGTTGGTCGGAGCTGGCACCCTACAACTATGTAAAGCATGTTGTACAGAAAAATTATTGAAAACATAAAATGGAAAATTCATGTTTTACCCTCACTCATTAGCACGCAGATATCCAATTTAAGTAAAAGAAAATGCAAGTGGGATAGACAGAATTCTCCAAGGACCTAGCTTCGTTCCCAAGAAAGTGAGGGGGGGTCACATGGACCTCTTAAATCACAAGACTTTCCTAGTTAAAACTTGCCTAGACATTTGGATAGCCCCGTAAGCTCACACTAGCAAATTATTTTACTTTTTATTTTTTATAAGTTAAAATAACCAAAAATAAATAATATAAAATAAAAAAAATAAAAACAAAAATTAACACAGAAGCATAAACAAATACACCAAAAATTAAAAACTAAAACTTAAAAACTCACAAAATGGACCAATTTTTTTTTTTTTTTTTGGCAAAGTTTCAGCTATCGAACTGCCGCAGGTGGTGCCCTTTACGTTGGTGTACTCGAGCCCAATTCCGTAGATTATCTCACCAAAGTAGCAAAATAATGACAGAAACACCTTTTTTCCATTTTTTTTTTTTTGGATAGACAATAAAGCAAAACTAAAAATAAACAAAAATTGCAAGAAGAAGAATAAAACAAAAATCTACCAAAACTGGTAGAAAAATAAAATCAATTCAAACCAAAAAAAAAATCAAACTTCACAAACAAAACAATTCCCCAACAACGACGCCAAAAACTTGTTGTGCAAATTTTAATACTCGCAAGCGCACAAATCGTTTGCAATATAGTGTATGTACAAGTGCGAGGTCAAATCCACAGGGAAGTGCGTTGCGAAAATTAATTTCTTTTTAAACTAATTCTATCTTAACCTAGTTCCAATTTTTTGGTATTTTGATGGAAAATAATTAGCAAAAATAAAACAGAATAAAAACAATTAATAAAAAAGAACTAAGGTTTTAGAATCCACATCGCCAAATCAAAGCACATATTTTTATGTTTGTTGATACATCCTATGCGTGTTCTAATTTTCATAAAATTACTTATTGAAAAATTCAATGAATTTATCATTTCCACAAATCACAATGAATATCCAATTTAATTCAAAACCATCCACTGTATCCGTTTGATTAACAAATCACAATGAATATCCAAATTAAATTAAAAGATTCAATGTATCCATCGGATAAAACACATTGAATATTCAAGGTTTACACATACATTAATTGAAACAATCAATTAAAAGAGTTTTAATCCTCTAATTGAATTGAAATGAACATACATTCGGATTATACGAATCAAAACAGGAAAACACGAAATCTAATCAATGGCAAGGCTTCATCTTCAACCATAGTTGAAGACTTAGCCTCTCATAACTAAAAACAAAATACCAACTTTTATTGAGAACATAAAAAAAGAAAAAAAAAAAAAGAAGAAAAAAAAAAAGACTTACAAATAATAAAAGCCAAAGAACCCAGTTGCCGCTATGTACAATGTTGGGATATGTCCTAAGTGGTGCCTATCATGAAGTTTTTATAACAAAAAATTAGGTTAAAACCCAATTTTTACAAAATGACACATCTACCCCTCAAACCCTAATACAAGAGAAAGTATGCACAGTCCTCGATATGCAGTCTCCTCTGAACACCAAACAGTTGCAAAAGTTAATCGGACGAATTGCGCTCTAAACCGCTTTATCTCTCAGTCGACCGACAAATGCCTCCCCTTCTTCAAGATGCTATGAAAGACTTTCATATGAAGTGACGAGTGTGAAGAAGCCTTTCATAGGCTAAAGGAGTATCTTACCAACCCGAAAGACTCTATCTCTACTTGGCTATCTGTGATGACCTTTTCTTTTTTCTTTTAAATAAACAAATCATTTGCATAACCTTAAACTCTTAAAAATACAAATGAATCATCACAGTGGCACGACGATGTGTTGTAAAGCCAACATATGGTACATACTCCATAATATGTACCTGGTAAATAAGAGTATACCATCTATCTATCAATGCAACGGAAAACATATACCTGAATAGCGAAAATCACATCTTATACATCTATCACAAATTATTTAGAACAAAGAACCATTTAACATCTATCTGTTTAAGGCTTGACAACATTACAACTATTACAAAAGAATGGCTTTACAAAAGAATGCGTGACACACATGTCACAAGCCATATTCAAAATATACCAAAAGATAGGACACCATTGTCCAACCCATTACGACTGTCGCAGTGGGCTTCAATCGTAATATCCCAAATACAACGCTACAGGATTATCATCCTCCTCAAGTGTACCTACAGCCAAAGGAACAACATCTATATAGTTGTGGGGGTCGCCACATCTGTATAGCTGAAAGGATGAGTTCACCATCTCAACATGAAACATACCGAGACCTTAGTGATATTAAATTGACTGAGTTTTCACAATGAACCAACTTTTCCTTTTTAGTCTTCTGTACACTCTAATAGCTACCAATTTTATATACTTTTATTTGAAAAACTATCATAGCTAATATAGCAATCATCGACTAATAGAAAACATTTTAAGCATACTATGCAGCTGAGATTATACATAGAAGTTCTATTATTAGAAACAACTACATACATTCTCACCTACTATAATACTTTTAGGTTGGTAACCTAAATCCACAAAGCCTAACGTTGCCAAATATAGATAACAACATGCCTCAGGGCATTACGGCTTCGTGCCTTTGATGCGACAGTTTGATCATGCGAGCACTAAAGTGAAACTCAATATGCAAGCACGTCGTTGCTGAAAAACAAATAGCACTCTGCCTACCTACTCCAGACACATGCATTACCCAATCCGATAACATAAACATCTAAGTACATTAAGCTTAGAACAATGACACTTTGCTCTTCAATACTAAGATACTATCATTCTCCAAATACAGGTAACACTGAACCCCAGGGCATTACTGTGACGTCCCACATCGCTTGAGAATAGGATGTGCTTATACGTATAAACGTACCTTTCTTGACACAATGCGTTTTAAAACCGTGATGACCATGAACATATCAGAACTCCACAGTTAAGCGTGCTTCTGTGAGAGTAGTACTAGGATGGATGACTTTTTGGGAAGTCTAGTTCGAGGGAGCCAAAGGTAGACAATATTATGTCATTAGGGGTGGGTCGTTACAAATAGTATCAGAGCCATCACCCAGCCTGAGATGGGGGGAGCGTGCACAAACCCATGAGGGTCGCCAGAGAGCAGTCACTGGGACACCAAGAATGGGGTGATCCCATGAGGATCGCCAACGAGGATGCTGGGTCCCAAGAGGGGGTGATTGTGATGTCCCACATCGCCTGGGAATAGGATGTGTTTATATGTATAAACATACCCTTCTTGACATAACGCATTTTAAAGCCGTGATGGCCATGAACCTATCAGTACTAGGATGGGTGACCTCCTGAGAAATTTGGTTCGAGCGAGCCAAAAGCGAACAATATTGTGTCATTGGGGATAGGTCGTTACAATTACGGCATTGTGCCTTGAACGCCAGTTGATCATACGAGCACTAGAATGAAACTCTAATATGCAAACACGTCTTGTTGATGAACAAATGACATTTTGCCTACCTACTCCCAAGACACTGCATTACTTATATTCGAACATAAATACCCATGTACATCCAAGTTCAATGTCCTCAAATCATGCAAATTGCCAATAAAAATATACATATCATAGAAACAGCTCACACATGTAACCTATGTTATGCATGTGTTGGCAAGTATTATTTCCTTTCTCCTTATTGTATGGGGCTTGCCCTGAGGTAGTGAAAGTTTGCAATCACACCCAATGACCATTCCTTCATACAACTTAGAGGGTTGCCTCGGTTGTGGTATTACCCACTTTCATGGCTATGGTTTTATGCTTATGCATTCACTACCAAAAAAAAAAAAAATAGATGTTTTGAACCATTTTTTTAGCCGTTTTAAGGCCTTAAAACGGCTCAACATATAGAGTATTAAAGTATCAGTTGGAGCCGTTTTTAAAAAAACGACTCCAACCAATTTGAGTCGTTTTACCATAACGCCTCAAACCGGTTTGAGTCGCTTTAGTAGTAAAAACGGCTCAAATCGGTTGGAGTCGTTTTAGTAAAAACGACTCAAAACGGTTTGAGCCGCTTTGGTTGGAGTCATTTTAAGGACTTGAAAAAGGCTTTAAATTTTTTTCAATAAAAAAACATTATTTTTTTTAGAGCCATTTTAGGGACCCTAAAATGACTCTAAATAATAATAAGAATTAAAAAAAAAAAATTGGAGTTGTTTTAGGGTCCCTAAAACAACTCTAGATAAAAAAAATTAATTAATTAATTAATTTTTTTTTTGGTAATACCTGATATAGCAAGAATAAAATAAAAAAGCACAACAAATATATTCATCTCTAGATTCCATCCTAGCAGCTTTATTCGCTAGCCTACCAAAATTTGAAAAAAATATATATGAATGTTTTCATGATTAAAGGGAAATGTATGAGAGCATAAAGGAACTTTATGTTGTAAATTCAAGCATCAGCACAATCAAAAGAGAATATTGATATTCAGGCAGTGCTTGATGTTTAAATGATATTTGCTGTATATGTAGCTGTTGAAACTAAAAGGGAAGTCGTTTCTACTCATCATGAGATGTAATAGCCAAAAATGTAAAAGATGTAGAGAAAGACATAATTGCCAAAAATGTGATAGATAACTTGGATCTACAAGGAGCATAATGGTATAAAAGGAGGGCCAAAACGACATGTATGGTAATGGTGAAGAAAGATATACTTGGCAAAAAAATTGTTGGATAATTTGGCTCTAAATAGAGCAGAAAAGTAAAATAGTAAATATAGCCACACCCACATAGTTGGATCGTAGTATTGTAGGATTGAGTTGAGTTGTATACACCATTCTATATAAAATTTTAAAAGTTCTCTAATGTTTATTTTACAATAACGCATATAGAGCCTAAAAGATAAATAAATAATTTACGCAAGCCATAGAAGAAGACCTCTAAATACATTTGTATAACAAGGCAAGATGATCAACATCAAAAGACACATGAGGCCAATAATTCCGTTCAATATCACAAGATAACTTTTATGTTCTTGGTTGTCTGCATCACCTTAGAAGTGTAAACATGAACCTATTATATGCAATCATTATAAAATAAATATTTTATGGGAAAAATATACTTTACCCCCCTAAACTATAACCACATTTTCATTTACGCCTCCAAACTTAAAAAAGTGACATTGGGGAATTAGACACTTCTTCAATCAGATCAGAATTGCACAACCTCTACAATGATAAAACATATGGAAGGGGAAAAAAAAATAGAACTAAAACAGTTGGCAGTTAAATAAGATATGTTAGCTGCTATGTACTCTTGCAATTGAAAACATTGAAGGTTCCCACTCTTAATCATATACCTTTTAAAGTCCCCACGCCTTTCTTATGGAAATGTTTGTAAGGTTCTAATGCTCAATAATTTTCTCAACATGGTGTTAAAATCAAATTAGAAAAAGGAATGAATGCTTACAAAAATTTCACCTCAACACTCTGCTTTCCAAACCATGTTCCTATAAGGTACTCCTCTTTGTCTTCTCCTGGATATGAACACTGAAAGATATAGCAGTCTCCACTATACAATTTTGACTGATCAGAAGCTGGAAGGAGAATCTTTTCCTGGCCGCTCACATGCCAAACCTGCAACCAGGATTGAGCTACTATTAGCAACACAAGCATAAAGCAGAACATGAAATTTTTTAATAAACAAGTTGAACATGGCCCAAAAGCTACATCTTTCATATGATTTTCTTCACAGATATCTGAAACACATGTTGTGCATTGGCAACACTCCCTATGGTTTAATGATGAAAGACAACGCTGAGGGATTATAAGAGTTACATAGAATTTGAGAGAGCAAGCAATTAAATTTAATTCAAAGAAAGAAATGACCAAGGTACCAACAGATATGGTGTTGACTCTGATTTTGTGTTTTCTACCCACTTCCAAAGCAAGCTAAAAAATGTGGCAAGTTATAATTAGAAATGCACAGGTAGAAAAGAAATGCAAACTTACTCGTGTGTCACTCTCTAGGGCAGCTTTTGCAGAACTCATACCTCCACCATATCTGTGTATAGAAATATCAGAATTCTCAACTCTGTAAACAAGAAAAGTGAAGCAAACAATGGATAGCATACATACCCAGGAATGATCCTCTCGGATGCAATCTCAAGGCAAAGCGCCACTCCTCATACAACCTTCACAATCAAAATCTTATTTCAAGATTAAAGAAATGAACACTAAAGAAAAAGGATAAAATTTGAAGTTTTCAATCATTTATCAACAAAATCCAAACTGAAAAGTTTTCAATCATACGAAAACACAACAATTCAGTAAAAAGATTAAGTAGAGTTTTGGTGGCTAATGTAATACAAACAAATTAAAATCATAAAATTTTCAGAGGCAGAAACTTAACAGAAAAACACACCCAAAACAACAATTTCCAACGAAAATACAAACGAATCCAAAGAAAAAATCCTAAAGAAATTTCAATACCCATTCAGTTAGAGCCAACCCAAACACCACAAAACAATCCAAACAAAATTTACAATACCTATTCATATTCTCTACCGAAAATCTTCATTAATAGAAAAACACACTCAAAACAACAATTTCCAACAAAAATACAAACGAATCCAAAGAAAAAATCCTACAGAAATTTCAATACCCATTCGGTTGGAGCCAACCCAAACACCACAAAACGAACCAAACAAAATTTACAATACCCATTCAGATTCTCTACCGAAAATCTTCACAAAACAACCCAAATCAAAACAAAAATCAAGAAATCAAGCCCAAAAATTATACTTGCCCATAAAAAAATGGATTTTTTATTGTTTGGGTGCTGAGAAAATGCCAAAACTCCAAGCTTTTTGGCCTCACTGGCGTTGGGCCGTGACCCACTGGCCCCGGCGTTGATGTCCGCCCCAAACGGTAGCTAGCCCACCACACGTCTCCCTCAAGTTCTCTCTAATTCTCTCCATCTCTTTCGGTCTCTCTTTCTTTCTCTCTCTAATCTCTCTCTCGGTTAGCTCCTTACAAACACAAAGAAAGAAGAACAAGAAAGAAGAAAGAAAGGGCAGGGGAGAAAGGAAGAGAAAAGAGAAAGAAAAAAAGTGTCTAAAATTTTTTAACAAAAAAATTGGGCGCGGGGTACACGAAAAATTTCATGTATCGCGGGCGCCTCCCCCCGAATTTCAAAACAACTGGAGTCGTTTTGGGGCTCCAATCGGAACCGTTTTAAAAAAAGAGTTCCAACCGGAGCCGTTTTTCTCAAAACAATTCAAATTAGACCCCTTTTTTTTTTTATTTTTTTCTTTTTTTTTTCTCAAAATGGCTCCAATTGTTTTTAACTTTTACTCAATTTATTAATACAATTTTTACTCAATTGATTAATATATGTTACTTAATATTTATGTGTGTGTATTAGTTAACATATATACTAACTAGTTAGCTCATAAACTAACATATTATCTAGTTAATTAACATATACTAAGTAAACGAGTGATCGATTGTGGCACGATCATGTGATGGATCGTGGTACGATCATGTATGATCGATTGTGGTTCGATCTATGTGATCGATCGTGGTACTATCTAAGTGTGATCGATCGTGGTACGATCAATGTGATCGATCGTGGTATAATCTATGTGATTGATCATGGTACGATCTATGTGATGGAACGTGGTATGATCCATGTGGTCAATCGTGGTACGATCCATGCGGTCGATCGTGGTACGATCTATGTGGTTGATCGAAGTATGATGTATGTGGTCGATCGTGGTATGATCTATGTGATCGATCGTGGTACAATCATGTGTGATCGATTGTGATACGATCATGTGTGATCATTCGTGGTATGATCTATGTGATCGATCTTGGTACAATCTAAGTGTGATCGATCGTGGTACGATCAATGTGATCGATCGTGGTACGAACTAAGTGTGATCGATCGTGGTACGATCAATGTGATCAATCATGGTACGATCATGTGTGATCGACCTTGGTATGATCATGTGTAATCGATTGTGGTACGATTAGTGTGATGGAACGTGGTACGATCTACGTGATTGAACGTGGTACGATCTATGTGGTCGATCGTAGTACTATGTGATTGAACGTGGCACGATCTATGTGGTCGATCATGGTACGATCTTTTTGATCAATCGTGGTACGATCTATGTGATGGATTGTGGTACGATCTATGTGATCGATCGTGGTACGATCTATGTGATCGATCGTGGTACGATCGATCAGACTAATGCACTAGGATTATTGGATGTTCGATCGATAAAAGTAATACACTTGGATCGATTAGATCTTCTAACGATCATATGCTCATATCATGATCGATCAGACTAGTACTTAGGATCGATCAGACTAATGCAATAGGATTGATTGGATGTTCAATCGATCAAAGTAATACACTTGGATCGATTAGATAGGATTAATCGCACGTTAGATCGAACATTCACTGTGTCAAGTTTGATTGAACATTCGTATCAGATCTTCTATTGATCCTATGATCCTGTTATGATCGGTTCTAGTTCGAGATCAACTATTTAATTAAGCTCAAATCATAAATGAGTCAGTCTTGAAATCTCAAAGCTCGCATCGTCTTGATTACAACCCTAAATACAACTTATGTAGTGCATATATATATATATATATATATATATATATATATATATATATATTAATTAGTGCTATATATATTAATTAATATTATATATAGTATATAGGGTTGAGTTATTATAAATGGAGTCATTTTTTATTTTTAAAACGGTTTCAATTGGACCGTTTTAACAAAAACGACTCTAATTTGAGACAATTTTTTTTTTTTTTTTTTTTGTTTAAACGGCTGCAATTAGAGCCGTTTTAGAAAAGCGGTTCAAATTGGCTCTAATTAGAGCCGCTTTTGTTAAAACGGCTCAAACTAATTAGAGCCATTTTAAAAAAGCGGCTCCAATTGGAGCCGTTTCAACTAAAACGGCTCTAATTAGAGCCGTTTTAATTAAAAATAGCTCAAAAAGCCCTTTTTTTTTCTTTTTTTTTTTTTCTTTTTTTTTTTTGTAGTGATTATGCTTTGCTATTCAAACTCTATAAATCTATCATTTGCAAACCATGCCTTCTTCAAAACAATAAATCAATCAATATGCATCTTTAACAATCTACTTTACATAATTAAATCCCAACTGCGGCACACATTCAAACACTTTAAATCAATTTAACACCTTTCATTCATGCATAAATTTCATAAACATCATTGCTATATTTGAACATAATAGGAAACTACTCAAATCATTCCAAATCATATATTCAAGATAGAGTCGGTTCGGATTTGTAAAACAATATATATATTTGCAATTCAATAATACTTAAAATATAACTTCTTAATGAATAGAATACTCACTTTGGCTGCATTGGACTCTTGACTTGAATATTCTACTGGATTCTAGTCACTTGGACTCTACATTGAAGGACCAATTAAAGTCTTCAATCCAGACACGAGCCTACAAACATTGGTAATATTAGACTATGCTATTGAACCTACAATCTATGACACATAAGTTACACGCTTCCTCACACGTCGCGTTACCCGCTTCTAAGACTAGCTAGGTATTCTAAACTATTATTAGGTTAACGTTTAGGGTTAGGTTCATATTTTATTCATCTTATTATCTGAGTTACGCGTACTATTTTATTAGTCTACTTATTGTTATTAAGTCACATCATCATAATTAATCCTTTTTATAGCTTCTTGTTTATTTACCAAGTTAGCAATATATATATATATATATATATATATATATATATATAAGCCATATATTACGTATATGCATATGTATGCATATATACATATACACATATAACACTTAAACCTAATCCGATGATACACTAAAATACTATGTGACATGGATAGGTGAACTAGGTACTTAGTCATCTTATTATCATTATTAACTATAAGTTTTATACTTGTTTATCCATTTAAGCTAACTAAGTGTATTCACTCCATATATATATATATATATATATATATATATATATATAGAATGCTTATTAAGCTAAGCACGACCTCACAATACACTAAGGTATTTCATATTGGATAGGTAAGTATATTAATCACCTAATTACATTACCAATTGACTTTGGAGCCTATTTATGTATTTCTATAATGTCACTATTTTATATTTGTTGTCTTAAGGCCATTTGGACAATTTATCATTTTAAAGCATTCTCATTTAAACATTACACTTAATACTTAATCCTTGCTAATTACTAGTAATCTATGCAACTTAGGTCATAGGACCTAATTGGATTAAACCATAACTCCCTTCGTATCTTCATCTTCAACTACCCTATGCAACTCTTATTCTTTTATTACATAAATACTTGAGTACTTAGACTATGGGGCCTTAATCTTATTTAACATATTAACTTATTGAACCTTATTACACTTTATTTTTTATTTACCCCACTTTTTTCTAATTACTTGTTTCACTCTTTTCTCTTATACTCCACTCACATTTCTGCCCAAGGCATTAGCCATGAGCTACCAAAATCAACCCCCATTAACTTAACAACCAGTGTCATCAAATTACCAACCCAAAGCCATATTTGGGTTCCACCAAAAACACCCATCCAAATCAGCCCATACATTCTCCAAACTCAAACTATCGATCACTAAGCTAAGCCCCAAAAATACAACATCAAATCTGCCAAGACTTCACATCAAACCACCAAAATCCAAGAGCCCAAGAGAACAACCCAATCGGTCCATCCCATGGAAGTCCATCCAAAATTCCAAAAATCAACAATAGAACATTAAACACAAGCTAAAATCACTAAAAACCAAAACCCCAAAAGACATACACCATTCGGCCATCCCTTTCCAAACTCACCATGAAACCTTAAATTTCCATCTTAAGCAAAACCCACGATTTCAACTCAAACAGACCTATATCACAATTTTAAAACAACCAAAAATGAAACACAAGTGCAGAATTTCTAATCCAAGAGAACCCACTCGGTTCACACAGAAAATCCAAGGTAATTTCTAACCAAAATCAAAGGCAAGGGAAAAGGAGAATCTTAACCTCAGTTTGCTGCATTTCGGACTCCCCTTGCTTGGTGTTCTCCGGTGCTCTGTCCATCACAGCTCGCCACTCTCACTCAAGCTCGTGTGTGCAAGAAAAATGGAAGAAGAGAAGGGAGAAATAGGGGGGGGGGGGGTTCGGGTGCTGCTACGGGTTGGAATCGAGAGGAATGGAGGAAGAAGGAAGAAGAAGAGAAGGGGGAGGCGTGATGCTGCGTGAGGCCGAGAGAGGAAGAGGGAGAGAGGTGTCGGGAGGAAGAAGAAAAGAGAAAAGGAAAACGGAGAACTTGCGAGAGAGAGAGGGGGAGAGAAAAGGATGTCATGCGGTCCAAAAGGGAGAAAAGAGATAGAGAGAAAGAAAGAGAAAAATGAAGAGAAAAGATAAGGTGGGACACATGGCGCAATGTGAGTGGTTGGGAGAAGATAAGGATATCCTCTCCAGACAACCGGGTAATGCCACGTGGCAAGGATATGATTCTCTCTATTTAAAGCCCCTAGCTTATATAAATTACAGTAGGACCCCATTTTATTAAAACCCTATCACTTAACAATTAACATTTGATCTCACATTTATTTAAATTACACATTTACTAATGTGATTAATTATTTATTCAATTAGGACCTACTATAATTATTATCCATCTTAACTCCATTGTATTATATTTTCATAACATAAATATTATTATCTAGGATATAATTATTATTCCAATTTCCATTATTTGTATTAGACTCTTTTATTTCAATTATATAAATATAATCACAAAAATATAAGAATAATTCCCTCTTATTTAATAAATGTGATTTATTTAATTGCTAAACTTCCTATTTAATTTTCTCCCCCTCGGCAGTTAGCTCAGCCTTGGTGCACGAAGAATCCGGAACACAGAAGCCGGTGTACTTTACTAGCCGGGCCCTGTGGGCAGCACAAGTTATCGTCGAATAGAGAAGTTGGCATTCGCCTTAATCATTTCAACTCGGAAGTTAAGGCCGTACTTCCAAGCACATGTTATTCGAGTACTCACCGAGTATCCACTAAAGAAGGTGCTGCAAAAACCCGACCTTTCGGGAAGACTAGTCAATGGGGCGATTGAGCTTGGGGAATTCGACATTGAGTTCCACCTGAGAACTGCAATCAAAGGGCAAGCCCTAGCATACTTCATTTTAGAGTTTTCCAACATCCCTGAGAGTTCAGAATTACCTGAGGCTGAGACCTGGGTATTCTATGTAGACGGATTGTTTACCGATTTCATGAGCGGAGCGGGAGTTGTGCTAATGAGTCCTGAAAATGATGAAGTCTCGATGGCCGTCAAGCTGGATTTCCCGAAAATCAACAACGAAGCAGAATATGAAGCCATTTTGGCAGGGCTCAGGATAGCAAAGGAGCTCGGAGCAAAAAACTTTAAAATCAACTCAAAACATTCTTAACCTTTTTTGCTTTTTATATCACATCAACAATTTTTTTTTTATTATTATTTAAATAAAAAAATCCACTACAATCCAAATTTTTTCTACTTTTTCATATAAATTCTTTTTATTTTATATCACATCAATCACTTTTTACTCACACTCAAAAATATAATTCTCCCATAAGGGAAGGGGAGGGGAGGGGAGGGGGATTACTAAACAGGGCCAATATGATCAAATACCTGGCCAAAGTCCACAAGTTCCACGAACAAGTCAACCGGGTGGCAATCACGCAGCTCCCAAGGGTTTAGAATTCCTGTGCTAACTCATTGGCCCGGCTGGGATCCGCAACCGATGAAGAGATCGAGGTGTCAACACAGAAGGTGAGAGTCATGTCTAACACATCTATAGCCATTGCCAAGCTAATTATACAAGTCGATGACATTTACAACAGTCCTGACTGGGATAGAGATGTCATCAAGTACCTAAGAAGAGGAACTCTCCCGAAGGACAAGAAGGAAGCTCGGAAGATATGTACTCAGTACGCTTGGTACACCCTCATCAATAATGTCTTGTACTGCCGAGGATACACTCTGCCACTACTAAAGTGCCTCTCCAAATTCGAGGCTGAGTTCGTCTTGAAAGAAATCCATGAAGGTGTTTGCGGCGAACACTCAGAAGGGTGGATGTTAGCATACAAAACAGTAAGAGCCAGTTATTATTGGCCAACAATGAACCGAGATTCTTCCGAGATGGTCAAACTTTGCGACAAATGGCAAAGGTTCTCAAAAGTCGATCAGAGTCCTCCGACAGAATTAAGCTCCAATTCTTTGCCCTGGTCATTCGCACAATGGGGGCACAATGGGGGGTTGACATCGTTGGGCCTATGCCCCTGGGAAAAGGAAATTGACGGTTCCTTGTAGTTGCTATGGATTACTTCACTAAGTGGGCAGAAGTGGAACACCTGGCAACACTCACGACTGAAGAAATGAAGAATTTCCTATGGAAATATGTAGTGTGTCGGTATGAAATTCCCCACGCACTAGTCACCTACAATGGCACTCAATTCGATTGCAAACCATTCTGAGACTAGTGCGCCGAGTTGAATATCGAGCACTACTTCTCCTCAGTAAGCCATCCCCAAGCCAACGAACAAGTGGAAGCAACTAACAAGACTTTAATGAAAATCCTAAAGAAATAGTTGCCTAGCAGAAATGGAGGATGGGTGGAGTACATTTACGAGGTTCTATGGTCATACAAAACAATGTCTGGCACCGCAACAGGAGAAACCCCAAACTCTCTTACGTTCGAAACCAAGGCTGTCATCCTAGGAGAAATCAGATCCCCTAGTTTTCGAATCCAGCATTAAAATTCCAGTCTCAATGAAGAAGGGATCAACCTCCATCTAGATCTTCTATATGAGAAGAGAGAAAAGGCAAAGATCCGAGGAGCCGTCTACAAAGAGAAGACTGCTCGATACTTTAACAAGACAGTAAAGCCTTGGTCCTTTGTCTTCGGAGATTGGGTTCTGCGAAAAGTCACCTTGGCCACTAAAGACCCCACCAAGGGAAAGTTAGGTCTGGTCTGGGAAAGTCCTTATCGAATCATCTAATCCCACCACAAAGTAGCATATCACCTAGAGTCATCAAATCAAAAGATGTTGCCAATACCATGGAACGTCGAGCACTTGTGCAAATATTATATGCAACAGTTCCATGTATTCTGTCTTTCCCTGTGAACTAATAAAGAATGTTATTCAGTCAGATTTTGATTTCAGTCAGAGCATCATTCGACCCTCGTGGAGGCGACAGATTTTTTCACTTAGCCTCAACAGAAGTTTCAATTACAAAAGTAGAGGAGCTACTTTTTCACTTAACTTCAATTGAGGCTTCAAGTACAAAAGTAAAGGTGAGAAATCTCTTACACTTAATTTCGACCGAAGCTTCAAGTACAAAAGTAGAGGCGCTACTTTTTCACTTAGCCTCAATTGAAATTTCAAGTAACAATAGTACTCTTCCACTTAATTTTGACTGAGGCTTCAAGTACAAAAGTAGAGGAGCTACTTTTTCACTTAGCCTCAACTGAGATTTCAAGTAACAAGAGTACTTTTCCACTTAGCTTCGACCAAGCTAAGTACAAAAGTTGAGGGGCATCCCAAAAAATTTGAGACTTCTGAAGTTTCAAGTACAAAAGTTGAGGGGAATCCCAGAACAACCGAGCCTCCTCCAAACTTTTCAACTTAGCTTCGACCAAGCTAAGTACAAAAGTCGAAGGGCATCCCGAAAAATCCGAGACTTCTACAAACTTCTCCACTTAACTTCTCCTGAAGTTTCAAGTACAACAGTTGAGGGGCATCTCCGAAAATCCTACAAACTTTTCCACTTAGCTTCGACCAAGCTAAGTACAAAAGTTGAGGGGCATTTTGGAAAACCTGAGACTCCTCCAAACTTCACCCGAAGTTTCAACTACAAAAGTTGAGAGGCATTGCAGAAAATCTGAGCCTCCTCCAAACCTTTCCACTTAGCTTCAACCAAGCTAAGTACAAAAGTTGAGGGGATTGATAAGTGTTGAATGTTGCACATTCAAGCTCCTTAACTTGCATATGTTAGTTTCTTAGCATTGTTATTTGTTTGATTTTGTGTTGTTTTATTGTTTTCAGGTTTTAAATAAACATGCAATTAATTCCATTGATTTTGGGCTTAAAGCATACCTTGAGAAGACCTAGAAGATGTGGTTCAATTTAATCAAACTAAGAGAAGGATTAAATTGGAATTTCTCCAATAAGAGTCAAAATCGGATTGGATTCAAATTTGGATTCTGTACATGTCTTAGTGTTTTGATCATAACTTTCTGCTCCGATCTTGGATTGTAATGAAATTGGTGGTGTTGGAAAGATAACAAACAATTCAACAAATATATGAGAAATAGCTTTTTCCAAATTTAGACTTTTACTTTGTCAAAATTGCATCACAATAAAAGACCGCAAATCTTGATGAATTTGGAATCATTTTCCTACTTGGATTGAATTTTCAATCTCCTACTTGGACTAAGAGAATAAGTTCCAATTTTTATTGAATTCGTATGGCTTTTAGACCTCTCTTAGTCTTTATAAATAGTTCCCTAAGCTTCAAGAGAAGGTGTGCTTAGCTTTAGACAGAAAATTCTTCTTGAAGACTCAACAAGTTGAAGAGGAGAAGAACATGGCAGAAGACCATCCTAGCACCACGATGAGAAGCTAAATTTGTAATAGGGTGTTGATGTAACCCTTTTCAAGTAACAATGGTTTAATTGTATTTTAGTTTGGGATTTTCTATATGCATGATGGTTGTATAATTGTGAGAATTGATCTTAATGTTTATATTTAATCATTATGAATTTCTTATCTTGTCTTAGAAAGTCTTTTATATTGATTGAACTCAAACTTTCATATTTTCTATGATTATGTGAATGATTGTTATACAACAGAATTAATTGATATATGATCAAGAGGGTTAGATAGGCCATACCTGGGGAATACGGATTGTACTACATCCTAGTTTAGTGTAATTTAGGTAGACAATTCGTATCAACCGAAGATGGGTTATACTATTCCATTGATTGTGTGTATCCTATTAAAGACGTAGCTAATCCATACCTAGGGAAGACGAGTCGTACCACATCTTAGTGGATAGGTGGATGGTCCGTGCCAACTGAAGATGGATTATACTTATTCTTTAGAGGTAATTTCTTGACTACTCGAGTGAGACGAGCCTTATATCATGCATAGTATGAATTTTTCTTGTTAATTTATGATTGACCATTGTTATGCTGTGAGTGGTGAAATCAATCCCCTATTCTTTCTCTCATCACTACAATCTTTATTTTTATGTCCATAGTTTTATGCATTTAGCTTACTTATAAACAAAATCAAATCAATCTTCTTTTAATTAAGTTATATTTAATCTTGAAAAACTTGACAGCAACTCCTACGCAATCCTTGAGGTTCGATACCCTCTCTATAGCCTTATCCTACAAGGATTCGTTTTATTGCGAGTGGTTATTTATTATTGATATATTTTGGTAAACAAAAGACCACATCAATTTTTGGCGCTGTTATCGGGGACTACAAACAGTTATGTTATTGAGTTTTAAAGATTGAATTTAACTTGATTCTTTTCTGTTTTTATTTATTTTTTATTTATTCTTATGAGCATATGAACACACTGTTCTCTAGACCGAGGAATGACCCTTACTCTGATTCCTATAACCCGGCATGGAGCAACCAGTCTAATATCTCGTGGTAAGCTTAAGCTCGTGAAAATTATGCTCAACAATATCATGAACTGCACCATCAGGCATATCCGCAGTTCAATGATCAATCATATTCCACTCAATATCAAGCAACTCCACAGCAACAATCTTAGGCTACAACATCTCCTCAGTCAGATTCTGACGTTAGAGCTCAGATGTTGAAACTTCTGGGTGAGATCAATCAGAAACTCACTCAAACAATAAACTCTTACTCTGAATCGATTGCCAAGATAGAAGCTTACGAAAAGGAGCCATCTCCCATCTACTGGCTTCCATAACAACAATACCAAGATGAGCCATCTCTTTTGTTGGATTTAATTTTAAAATGTTAAATCTTATGAGAGAAATTGAAGAGACTAATCAGATTATGAAATCTCAATAGGAACAATATACGCCTCAATTCTTCGATGAGATAGACACCAAGATAGAAGCTCATGTTGAACAAATCATCAACTACCTCAATAGAGAAGAAGAAAATCTATCAAAGTCAGCCAGTGGCCAATCTTGATGGACACTACATGGTGGATGAGAGTATTTCTTATCATGAACAAGCCATCACCACACTGAAGAATGAAGAAGTGGTCGAAACTCACGTGGAAAGTAAAAAGGAGGAGCAATTTGAGGCTTTACATCAGACAAAAGGCGAGGAAGTGAGCACCGAGGCTCCTTCATCATCCACTCTTATTCTCGAGATGCCATATGAATCCTGAGCCCTTATTCTAGATGAGAAACTGTTTGAGAATACTTAGAGGGATCTACCTCGATATGCGAACATTTAGAATTACCTTTTTGTAGGTCAAATTCATTCTCTTTGGTCCAAGAGAAGAAAAGATTGGTGCTTCAAATTTAAATTTAAGGGTCAGAGAGCACTGAGCGCATCAATTATTTGGATTCCGTTGGCTTGATGGATCCCACATATTTTGATTAAATGGGTCATCTTCATAGGTTCAAGCACAGGCCCTGTGCGCTCGAGTCCTCCATCAGGGTACATGATCTCCTTTCAGGTTTATCTTCTCCATTGTATTCTTCGTTATATTTTTACAAGAATGTGTTGCACTTGACTGGTATTTGGTTGGAGTATCACTCTCTTTTTCAAGACGTGTTTTTGCAATCAAGTTTGGGGGTATGATATACCCCACATCTACTCATTCAGGTATTCCTATCCTCTTATTGTTATGTTTAGTTCTACACACACATTGGAGACAATGTGTGATTCAACTTTGGGGGTATGGAAGAACGAAACAATATTTTGCTATGTTATCTCTAAGAATTTGGTTGAACTTTAATTCTTATTTGTATTTCATTGGTGAGCTTAACATGATGAACATATGATCACTTGACTATGGAATTAAGAAGTTTTGTTATTTTCTTTGGCAGCATGAGATATTACTTGTTATAATTTGATTTTCACAAGCACACTAGCACATAGTCTGTGGGGTATGAAATCTGAAATCAGTTATGTCTGTTTTCAATATCTTGGATGTAGTTGGGTAACTTATTGGTGGAATAACCTTAATAAAAAGAAAAAAAGAAAAAATTGAGAGAATAATATTGATCACTTTGAGCTTTTCGTTAAATAACCGGACCTCTTGCGTCATTAAGCATTTAGTGTTTGCGTTGAAAGGTGGAAGTTTGCTTTGATTGATAAAATGGCTAAGTTTAGCTTCGTAGCCTTTTGACTCGAGTTTGTAAGTCTTTAGGGTGCTTTATACCTATTGCCCTAAAATCATCTTGTTTGGGAGTCATTGACCTAACACTCGTTACATGGGTTAATTAGAAAGCTTAAGGGAGCTAAGCATTGCACAGCCCGTATATATATTAAATATGCATTGGTTGTTTTATCTAATGGGGAGCCTAATTAATTTTGCGTATTGAACCATTTATGATTGAGATTATTTTTTGAAACCCCATGACTATGTGTTAAGTTCACTGTATACTAGTTGAATCTTGTGATATCTCATAATGCCATTTTAGTAGCTTACTTTTTAATTCCCTGAAATTGTGAAGATGAAGTTTATTTTCTTAAGCTTTCCTATGAATGAAAACCATTATTTTTATGATGTTGCATTCTTGGGGATAACATGGTAGGAACAGTATTTGTGGGTGTCATTCTTGGCAAACCCTCACGAGACTTCATTCGTCCACTAGGGAGTCCTAAAGGTTTAAAAGGTTTTTTGCATACGCTAAATGCAATCGTACATCCCACGAAAGACGAATTTATCTTGTTGTTTTTCAGTTTTATTTATTGTTTTGTATTGTTAAGGGACTAGCAATATGTAAGTTTGGAGGTGTGATAAGTGTTGAATGTTGCACATTCAAGCTTTTTAACTTGCATATGTTAATTTCTTAGCATTGTTATTTGTTTGATTTTGTATTGTTTTATTATTTTCAGGTTTTATATAAACATGCAATTAATTTGATTGATTTTGGGCTTAAGGCATACTTTGAGAAGACCTAGAAGATATGGTTAAGTTTAATCTAACCAAGGGAAGGATTAAATCGGAATTTCTCCAATAAGAGTCAAAATCGAATTGGATTCAAATTTGGATTTTGTACATATCTTAGTGTTTTGATCATAACTTTCTACTCAGATCTTGGATTGTAATGAAATTGGTGGCGTTGGAAAGCTAACAAAAAATTAAACAAATATGTCAGAAATATATTTTTTCACATTTGGACGTTTACTATGTAAAAATTGTCTCAGAATAAAAGACCGCAAATCTTGACGAATTTAGAATCCTTTTCTTACTTGGATTGAATTTTTAATCTCCTACTTGGACTAAGAGAATAAGTTCCGATTTTTCTTGGATTTATATGGCTTTTAGGCCTCTCCTAGTCTCTATAAATAGATCCCTAAGCTTCAAGAGAATTTGTGCTTAGCTTTGGACAGAAAATTTTTCTTGGAGAATTGACAAGCTGAAGAGGAGAAGAACATGGCAGGAGGCCATCCTAGCACCATGATGAGCGGCTAAATTCGTAATAGAATGTTGATGTAGCCCTTTCCAAATAACAACGGTTCAATTGTATTTTAGTTTGGAATTTTCTATGTGCATGATGGTTGTATAACTGTGAGAATTGATCTTAATGTTTATATTCAATCATTATGAATTTCTTATCTTGTCTTAGAAAGTCTTTTATATAGATTGAACTCAATCCTTCATATTTTCTGTGATTATATGAATGATTGTTATACAACGGTTTTAATTGATATATGATCAAGAGGGTTAGATAAGCCATGCCATATAGCGGTCGAATACCATATGGCGTTACAATTTTAACAAAGTAAAAAACTGGTGTTAGTTGCATTTGATTAGTGGCGTTTCTATGAGAAAAAAATGACACGATTCATTTAGCGTCGTTTGAATAATGTTGCTTTTAAAAATAGCGAAAAATATAGGGACGAAATTCAAGATTAACGTCGTTTACTGTTCAAAAGGGGCTAATTAATGCCGTTTGAACTCAAATGACACCACTTGGGTGGTAATGTTTGAAGAGTAAAATGACACTACTTGGGTTGTATCTTTACAATGGACAAAACAAAAATAAATTGGGGTATATATATTTTGTGTAAAACATGATTTACAAAATTCAAACATTCATATATTCAAAACATCATATACGCTAATTATTATAAAACACATAATCTCCCAATTATAACTCAAGTCCCAAATTAAAAATAATAATCTCATACATCAAAACTCAAACCAAAAACCAATAATCACCAAATCAATACTTAAGTCCAAATCTCATCATCTTCAAATCAAAACTCAAGTTGGAATCCATTGAAAGATAAAAAATTTAAAACAGGATTGTGTTCAAAACCTGATATACAAGCTGTTGGTTTGTAATAAGCTGCATTCTGTTGGACAAAATCACTTTCATATAATGATGCTTTTTATTAGGGGTTTAGTATTTTTAGAGTCTTCATTTTCAAAGATATGCTTCTAGAAGATTCTGCATAGATTCCAAGTTAGAAAAATCGAATCCCTTGCATCCGTCCGGACGATGTGATATTTCGTTTGGATGCTCGACTGTTCAAGCATCATCCATTCGGACGATGAGAACTTTCAGTCCGAACTTTTAGTCCGAACTTTCCTTTGTGTTGAGAACCTTCGAACTGTTCCACCTTACATCCGTTCGGACGTCTTAGCAACATGCCAGACAAGGACTTTCAGTCTGAACCTTGCTCTGTATTGAGAACCCTCGAATTGTTTCAGCTTGCATCAGTCTGGACGTCTTAGCAACACCGCCGGACGCCTTTCAGTGTTCGACAAGTTGAAAGATTTCTTTCCAAAAAATAGATATGGGAAGACAGCTGCAACCATCCGAACGATGTGTGTTCCCGTTCAGACGCTCTCCTTCATAAGGCAAGTTGTGCATACAAAGTTCAACCGTCTGGACGTCAGTCTTCATGGTTCGGACGCTCAAGCTTAATATATGGAAGTTACGTGCATCAGTTCAACCGTCTAGACTTCAGCCTTCAGGGTTCGGACTCTTAAAGCCTTGATATGAAAATTGCTTGCAGCTAAAGTGCAACCGTCAGGATGCTAGGGCAACACAGTTCGGACGTGGCTCTATTCAGGAAAGAATATCGTGCAAATTTGGAAAGCGGGTTGCACAGTTGTCCATTTGGATGCTTTCAGCTACCGTCTGGAAGTCGCCTAGATAAATCAAACTAGACTCGATTTTGGATTTCTATAGTCTATAAATAGAGGCCCCTAGGCATGTTGTTTGTAAGAATTCGATAGTGAATTTCGTAGAAGCTTAGAGAGTTTATTGTAAGAGTTTTTGTGCTGAATTGAAATCTATCTTAGGGGTTGGCCCTAAGGTATAGGATTCCATTGAAGACCCCTTCAAGTGGTGACTAGGTTGGGAAGCGTTCGTGTTGGGTTACATGTTAGAGTGCTAGATACGATCGCTGCATTGGGTATGTGAGTGTTACTATCTATGTACTAGCTTTGTCTTCTGAATAGTGAATATCCTGGGTTTGGTTGCCTCGGAGTGGTTTTTCTCTTGATTAAGTTTTCACTTCTTCAACAAAATATCTGTCTCTTTATTTTCCGCATTGTGATATTTTGTTGCACACTATTACACGCACTTGATTAATTAGAAGTCCTATAATTTTCATTTGGTATCAGAGCTTGGTACACTATTTAAGATTCAATTCTTAAGTGTTATTTTTCCTTTTGACTTCTAGTTTTATTTTCAAATGTCTCTAAATCTTAATAATTTTCCTGCCTTTGATGGTACGAACTATGGCTATTGAAAAGCTCATATGCGGTTCTTTTTAAAATCCATTGACTATTGGAAAATTGTTGAAACTAGTTGGACTAAGCCATCGGATGCAACTCCTGAATCAATCAATGATAAAAACTTACGACTTCTCAATGATAAAGCCCTCCATGCTCTATGTCATGCCCTTTCATCATCTGAATTCTCTAGAATTTCAAACAGTGAATCCGTTAAAGAAGCATGGCAAATCTTAGAAACAACATATAAAGACACCAAATTTATTAAATCTGCCAAACTTCAAATGTTGATTTCTAGATTTGAAGAAATTAAGATGTTGGAAGATGAGACATTTAGAGAGTTTTACTCCAAAATGAGCGACCTAAGAAACTCAAGGGTGAGTCTTGGGAAACCCGTCTCGGATGTAAAACTCACACGTAAAATTCTAAAATCTTTGCCTGAGCGTTTCAGAATCAAGGTGACAACAATTGAAGGAAGCAAAGACTTGGAAGGATGGAGATTGAAGAGTTAGTGGGATCTCTTTAAACTTATGAGCTATCCCTTCCCCCAGTCAAAAGGATGAAGACCATTGCCTTGAAAGCTTCCAAGAAAAAGGTTGAAGTCTCATTTGGAGACGGCTTTGAGGATGAAGAAAAAGCGTTGGCTATGCTGGCAAAAAATTCCAGAAGATTAATGAGGAATGATCGATTCAAGAAGAAGTTTTTCAAAAAAATGAAGAAGGTCCCCAAATAATCTGAACCTAAGGAAGCTGAGAAGAAAGATCCCAGAGGCCTAAGATGTTTTGAATGCTCAGGGTTTGGGCATATACAGGCTGACTGTGGGAATCTCAAGCAGGGAAAAGGGAAGGCTTATAATGCGACTCTCAGTGATGAGTCCGAAAAAGAAGAAGCTTCTGAGCAAGAGAAATTTCTACCTTTTGTGGCTCCACATGTAGAAGAGGAGAATTCGTATGACTCAGAGCACAGTGATAAAGATGGGGAAGAACTCAAGAAGGCTTATCAAACCCTCTGTGTAGAGTTCAAGAAGCTGAGGCAAGCACAGAAGCAGTCCATTCATAAGCTAAATAATTTACAGATAGAAAAAGCTCACTGTTGCTCAAGGTACAAGGACTAGAGGAGAAGCTACTAGAGACACATTTATAGTTGGAGAGGGTCACCGATGAAAAGTTGGCTCATATGCTGTCAATCCAGAAGAGCCCAACAGACAAGACTGGACTCAGGTATGTAGCTCCTCCCCTTGATATTCCCTTTACTTCTAGAACTGTCTTTGTTAAGCTTACAGTCCCCGAGTCTCCACCTACTGTCGTGGATAAAGGGAAGGACAAAATCAATGGAGATGTTTCGGTTACTCAAAAGTTCCCTACCATCAGAAGATCTCCCATATGCCATCACTGTGGATTAAGTGGGCATGTCCGACCCCAATATTCCCTTCTCAAAGCTTAGAGAGCAAAGGTCAAGAAAGAAGTGCCCAGACAAGCAAATTTTGACACAAGACCCCTGGCCCAGTATCAAACTCCATGGCATCAGGCTCCCCATCAGGCTCCACGGAATCAAGCTCCAAGGCATCAGGCTCGTCAATATCAAGCCTCATGGCATCAAGTCCCAAGGCATCATGCTCCACCGCGCTAGGCTCCCAGCATCAGAGGCCTCAGCAGAGATTTGTTCATGTAGAGATTTTTTTCTTGTGCATGTAAAAGTTGGATAGTTACTTTCCTCATGCAATGAAAATGTGCACTATCCAAGGCTCCCTTAAGGTACATTTTTTCCTCTCTGACTTCTTACTTCTGGAAATTCTAATGAGAGATGTGTTTTTGATAAGATGTCAAATTGACCAATATGCTAGTTGAACCTAGAGCCTAAAAATTCCAGCATTCTCTCTAGGTTGTAGCACTAAAAAGAAACAAGCAGTTATTCTTCTAAATTACTTGTTATGTGCTTATATTCACTACTGAATTTCTATCTTGTCCTTCATGGTGCAAGTAAAAATTTTATCTTGTCTTTCATGGTACAAGTAAAACATTTAGGTGCTGCATTTTAGGGGGAATGTATTAGATGAGGGTGGCTAGGCCCTAGTAAGGTTTGACTTTTGACTGATCTTTCTTTGATTTTGTTAGTTTGCGATTGGCCTCATTCTGATTGGACAAAATCACTTATATGTAAATATGCTTTTCATAGGGATTCCACCATTCGGAAGTGTTCCAGAGTTTCTGCATTGACTGCAAGTCAAGAGATTTCGATTCCCCGCCAGCCGTCCGGACGACGTGTCATCCCGTCCGGACGCTCATCTTCCACGGTTCAAGCCTTCTGGACGACGTGCCATATCGTCCGGACGCCCGACAGACCAAGCATCATTCGTCCAGATGACGTGGATTTTCGTTTGGACCCTCCACTATATCGTGAAGCTTCTGTTCCAGCTTGCATCCGTCCGAACATCTCAGCAGCCCGTCCAGACGACGTCCAGTGATCGATCAGCTTCAAATTTCTTTCCAAGTTCAAATAAGGGAAGATTGATGCAACCGTCCGGACGACATGGATTCCTGTTTGGACGCGCTCATACATAAGGCAACAATCGCAATTCAAATACAACCGTTCGGACGTCAGTCAGCTTGGTCCGGACGCGCGTTGAACAGATATGGAAATTGCGTATTCAACTTCAACCGTCCGGACGAGCTCTAAACAGATATGAAATTGCGTGTTGAAGATCAACCGTCCGGACTGCCATCCCCCTTGGTCCGGACGCGCGAAGCCTTATATGGAAATTACTTGCAGCGGAAGTGCGATCGTGCGGACGACAGTGCGTCACCGTCCTGACGCGGCTCTCAAACAGGAAAGATTTTCAGCAAAAATCTCAAAAATTTTGTCATACAGTTGTTCGTCTAGGTGGCTCAGGTCCATCGTCCGGACGGCGTCCGTACTTATCACAGCAATCGTCCATTTGAACCCTCAGCCTATAAATAGAGGCCTCTGGGCATTGAGAACTGCAAGAATTCAGTATTGAATTCCATCAGAGCTAAGAGAGTTATTTTGTGAGGTTATTGGAGCTGATTTGTTCTCTCTCAAGCCATTGCAAGTGTGCTGTTTCAGCGCTATAACTGAAGTCTATCTTAGGGGTCGGCCCTACGATAAAGGATTCCATAGAAGACTCTTTCAGGTAGGAGACCTGGTTGGGAGGCGTTCGTGTTGGGTTACACGTTAGAGAGCAAGGTACGACCACTGCATCAGGGGTATATGAGTGTTACTATCTTGTATCTAGTCTTGTCTTCTGAATAGTGGATATCCTGGGTTTGGCTGCCCCGAAGTGGTTTTTCTCATCTTGAATTTCCACTTTGTTAACAAAAATACTTGTGTTATTTATTTTCCGCATTGTTTAATTTTGTTAACACGATAAGCACACACTTGTCTTATTTTAGAAGTCAATTCCATTTTTCAATTGGTATCAGAGCTTGGTACACTCTGAGAAGATTAATTTCTTGAGTGTTATTTTTTTTTACTTATATCATGTCTAATTTGAGTATGGATAAAGTTGCTTCTATTTCTCATGATATGTCTGTTCATAGAACCATGTTCATTAAGCCTATCATGTCTCATAATCATACTCAATCTATTTGTGGGGGTAAAGGGGTAAATTAGTCTATACCTACATGTCATCACTGTGGTATTACTGGTCATATTCGCACAAATTGTTTCCAGATTAGGTCTCAAAAACCTTGGAACAAAACTCTTGTCCCTAGAAAAGATGAACCAGGCTTTGAAGAACAAGTTAAAATGTCAAGTGATCAAGTTAAGTTCATTAGTGAGAAGTTAGCATACCTCACCCCTAATGAGCAAAGATCTGTCTTGGTCAATAATCATAAGAAAGCTTCCAAACAAGTCTGGGTCAAAAAGGAAGATAATCTGTGTTTAGTTTCTCATACTGGACTGAATATTCTTAATACTTGTTTGTGGTATTTGGATAGTGGCTGTTCTAAACATATGACAGGTGACAAGACTTTACTGAAAGAAGTTCAGATGGGCAAAGGTGGACGGATGACCTATGGAGATGGGAGCCAATCCAAAGTCATTGGAAAAGGAATCATCGACATTCCAAGTATCGGAACATCTTAGGAAGCTTTGTATGTAGAGGGGCTCAAGGCAAATCTCCTCAGCATCAGCCAATTCTGTGACAGTGATTTGGTGGTGCAATTCTCCAAGAAGGAATGTAATATATTTGACAGCAGTGGCAAATGGCTTATGGGGGGAGAAAGAACTGCTGACAATTGCTATAGTCTTCCTGGTCTTACTATAGATCCTCAAATTTTCTGCAACAAGGCAACCATAGATGACAGTGAGTTGTGGCACCAAAGGTTAGGGCATTTGAATTTCTCCGATATGTTGAAAATTGCAGGCAAAGACATTGTTAGGTCTGCCCAAAATGGAGAAGATTGGAGGAGGAATCTGTGGTTCTTGCCAACTAGGGAAACAGACTCGAGCAGCCCACAAGAAGACCTTAGGTATTCAAACTTCCAGAAATTTAGAATTACTGCACATGGATCTCATGGGTCCCACTAGAACTGCTAGTCTAGGTGGGAAAAGGTATATTCTGGTAATTGTGGATGATTTCTCTCGGTATACATGGGCTATTCCTATTTGGGAAAAATCTGATGCTTTTGATGCAGCTCATCATTTATTCAAGAAGATTTAGGTTGAGCAAATTTGCCAAATTATGAGAATCCGCAGTGATCATGGAAGAGAATTCAAAAATTCCAAGTTCGAAAAATTCTGTCTCTCATATGGAATCAAGCAGGAATTTTCTTTTCCTATCACTCCTCAGCAGAATGGAGTTGTTGAAAGAAAGAACATGGTAATTCAGGAGATGGCTCGTGTGATGATCCACTCAAGGAATCTTGCTCAACACTTCTGGGGAGAAGCAGTGAACATTGCGTGTCATATTATCAACAGGGTCTATCTGAGGCCTGAAACAAACAAGACTACTTATGAAATTTGGCGAGGTAAAAAGCCCACGGTAAAGTATTTCAGAACTTTTGGAAGTAAATGTTATATCCTTCGTGACAAGGAGAATCTTGGGAAATTTGATCCGAAGAGCGATGAAGGCATATTTTTGGGATATTCCTCAACCAGTCGTGCTTACAGAGTTTTCAATAAAAGAACAGAGACTGTGATGGAATCCATAAATGTTGTCATTGATGATGAGGAGGTTGAAAGACCTAGTAACGGGGAAGAAAATCAGCTCGTTTCAGTAGAAGTTATAGATGGAACAACTAATAATGTCAAGGCGTCTCCAAGTGTGTCTCCGGATGAGCCTCCTTCCCCTCCCACGGCTTCAGATACAACTTCCAGTACTTTTGAAGATGAAGATACTTCTGCAGATCATCCTAAGCGGTCATGGGTGAAGAATAATCATCCTCCACAACAGCTTCTTGGAACCATAGATGAAGGGCGGAGGCTAAGAAGCAGAGTCATTCATTCTACCAGTGAAGTAGCTAATCAAGTCTCCTATATCTGCTACCTTGCTTAGACGAAACCCAAGAAAGTTGATGAAGCCCTACAGGATGAAGGCTGGGTGTCTGCCATGCATGATGAGCTCCATCAATTCACTAGAAATGATGTTTGGACCTTGGTTCCCCATCCTGCAGAAAAGAATATCATTGGTACTAAGTGGATTTTCAAGAATAAAACAGATGAGCATGGCATTGTGGTTCGGAATAAAGCCCATCTTGTTGCCCAGGGATACACTCAGATAGAGGGAGTAGACTTTGATGAAACTTTTGCTCCAGTTGCCAAGTTAGAATCCATCAGAATTCTTCTCTCCATTGCTTGTCATCTTGGGTTCAAGTTGTATCAGATGGATGTAAAGAGTGCCTTTCTGAACAATGTTCTTCGAGAAGAAGTTTATGTAGAATAGCCGAAGGGTTTTCAAGATCCTCATCATCCCTATCATGTGTACAAGATGAAGAAGGCTTTATATGGGCTTAAGCAGGCTCCTCGGGCGTGGTATGAGCGTCTCACCACTTATCTCCTGGCTAAGGGATTTACAAGGGGGCAAGCTGATCGAACCTTGTTCATCAGAAATCAAGGTACTCACAAGCTCATTGCTTAGATCTATGTCGATGACATCATTTTTGGAGTTACCTTAGACTCTCTTGCCCATGAGTTTTTTGAAGAAATGAAGCAGGAATTTGAGATGAGCATGATTGGTTTGCTGAACTATTTTCTTGGCCTTCAAGTCAAGCAAACTGCTGAAGGCATCTTCATCTCTCAGTCCAAGTATGCTACGGATCTGGTCAAACGGTTTGGTTTGGATGGAAAGAGTCGTGCCCGAACTCCCATGAGCACCAGTGTTAAGATTAGTAGTGATCTTGCAGGAAAACCAGTTGATCCATCCCTTTACAGAAGTATGATAGGGAGCCTCCTGTATCTTACATCTATCCAACCAGACATTGCCTTCAGTGTGGGAGTTTGTGCTCGCTTTTAGGCAAATCTGAAGGAATCTCATCTCACTGCGATCAAGCGTATCATCAGGTATGTAAATGATACCCTTCTTTATGGCATTTGGTATTCTAGAGAAACAAATCTTGTTGTTGCAGGATACTCTGATGCAGATTGGGCTGGAAATGCTGATGATAGAAAGAGCACCTCAGGAGGATGTTTTTATGTGCGGAACAATCTTGTAGCCTAGTGATAAGTCTTGAATTATTCGATTCAAGACCCCTTAACTTGCATTTGTTATACCTAGTTTGTGTTGTAAATATAATATTTTGTGTAGTTCTGTGTTTTATCTTATTTTCAAGTCTTAGTTGAAATCTAATTCAAAACACTTGAATTAGACCTGAAAATACGTCAATGGTATTTTAGTCAATTTCCAGAGTTCGAGGCTGATCCTGAAAAGATGAAAAAATTGTCCAAGGCATTTCGATCGATCGACTTTCTGTCGACTCAACTTCGATCGATCCAGATGCAATCGATCGATTCTCAGAGCACAAAATTTTCGATTGATCGACTTCGCATCTTCCAGAAGGTCAAGATATCTCCAAATCTTTGTGCGATCCAAATCAAAAGTTGGGTTTAATGGACAGAAATGGACGGCAACCAGCTCTGTTTGTGCAGCTAGAATTGATCCTTGATGAGTCCCTTGTAAATTAAATCTCTATATATATGAGATTAGGGTTTTAGGTTAAATCATGCATCTTTTGGGTTTTGTTCGGATTTTCTCAGGTGTATCAATTTAATTTCTCATGTTTTCATTTCCTTTAATTCATGTTTTCTGGGCTTAGTTCCAGAGAGCTTATCTCCTTTCTTTTTCTTCTTTGTTCTTTATGTTCTAGCTTAGGTTTTTCTCCCTTTTTGTAATCCGAATTTCCTTAGTTTAATATAGTTGTTTTTAATTCATTTCCTTCTTGTTTCTTTACTGTTTTCCTCTAAATTCATGCTTAGATTAGATTCAATTCATGTCTAGCTAATTTAGTTCTTAGGGTTTGATCCTAATCCTATCCAAAACCATGTAGTGTTCTTGATGTTCTTAGGATTTTCTAGATGTGTTTGATGATTGTTGAGGGCTAGAGGATATCAAAACCCATGCTAAAAGGTTTTGGTATCAAGATTCCAATCTATTTATTCATGAAAAAGAGTTAAACTTGTCTATGAGCTTTCTTAGATTTCTTGAGTAAAACCAACATTCTTAGAAATAAGAATGATGTCTTTTGCAATGGTTCTATATGAATTGATGTATGACTACCTATTAGAGTCACCTTATAGGGTATGCTAGGGAACACTGATCATTTCATACCTTTGGTAGTGTAAATGTTTTTCTATTGTAGTTTAATCTTTACATGGAATAGATTGGTGTGAAACTAGATACCTTATCATTGTGGCCTAGTTAGGGTTTTCGTATATCTTGTATGCTTATTGGGATGTGTTTTAGAGTAGTAAGCTAGGGAGCATTAGTCACTCCACACCTTTGGTAGAGTAAATGTTTTTCAATTATTGTTTAATCTTTACGTGAAGTAGATTAATGTAAAATTAGGTGCTTTATAACTACGTCTTAATGAAAGTATTTTCATGTCGAGGTCGTCGTAATGGTTGACGCCCATTACGCACTCATATCAAACATGTTAGGAAGGTCCATATAGACTTTAAGCATTTCATTGGTGGAGGATTGGATAAGATCAACACCCTAAGTTTTCTCTTAGTTTGTTTTCAATTTCCTCTTTCCTTTGCTTTAATTGTTGTAGCTTCAATTCTACAACCCTTGCTTTTATTTTTATCTTTAAGTTAAGTTAAATACGCTCTTTAATATTCCGTTACGCAAAACAACCAATAATCTCTGTGGTTCGATCACCCTTACTATAGTACAATTGATACGTACTATTGTGAGTGGTAAACTTATAAATTTAAAATCCACGTAGCCGCTTGGCGCGCTATCACCTGGATGAGCAAGAAAGAAGCCTCTATATCTCTCTCCACTGCTGAGGCTGAATATATTGTCGCGGTAGCTGTTGTACCCAATTATTCTGGATGAAGACACTACTAGGTGACTATGGATTCTCTCAAGATACTATGATTGTCAACTGTGATAATACTAGTGCTATCAACATCGCCAAGAATCCAGTTCAACATTCTCAGACCAAGCATATCGATATCAGACATCACTTCTTGCGCGATCTTGTGGAATCCGAGGTAGTATCTCTCTCTTTCATCCCTACTGAAAACCAATTGGCGGACATTCTTACCAAACCTCTAGATGGTAGCAGGTTTGAGTCCCTTTGGAAAGCCATTGGTGTTTGTGCCATGTCCTAGACATGTGTTTCCATGCTAGGATGAGCTTTTTGTCTTGTCCTTTGATAGCATGATGTTGTAAAAAAAAAAAAAAAAAAAAATTCAGAGTTTTGTAGCAAGGTAGTGATTCGCAAGGTATGTCAGCTATCTCATGTATCTTTTCTGGTTTACTAGTTCATTGAGCTTTGATGTATTATGCTTACATGTGGCTGAGAACATAAGTTTGACATATGCAAAGATTTTTCCTGCTCATTGTTTTGGTTGATAGTTGCTTGTCTCATGTGATTACTTCGTACACTATCACTAGGCTCCCCAAAGGTGCGTATTTTTCATTCTCTGACTGTTTGTTTCTAGATATTTTGGATAAGAGAAGAGGTCTTTGATAAGATGGCCAAGTTAACCACATGCTAGTTAAACCTAGAACCTAAAAACTCTGGCATTCCCTCTAGATTGCAGCATCATAGAATCAAGCAGTAAATCATATGAATTATGCGCTTTAATTGTATATTCACTGCTTATGTGTTGAATTTTGCTATATGCCTTGCCCTCTACGTGCAAGTAAAACATTTACTTTGTCCTTCATAGTACAAGTAAAACAATTAGGTGCTGCATCTCAGGGGGAGGATATAATATCCAAGAAATTATTTAATAAGTTTATTAGGAATTAAATTAAAGTAAGCCCACTTAGTGTGGTAAAATTACACTTGTGGATTTAATTAAGAAAAGGGAAGAGACAAAGGTAGAATATTATTAATGGGTTTTAGGATTAAATGAAAATAAGTCTATTTAGTGTGGTAAAATAAAACAAGTGTTTTATTTATCCTATGGGCTTGTAAGTGCTAGCCCAAGAAAAGAAAATATAAGTGACATTTTTGAGGCCCAAATCACAAGTTTCCACTAAAGCCCACAAATGCCCATGTCTTTCACTTAAGTTGGGGGCATTTTTGGAACTTCCACTAAAACACCTTATCTCCTCTATGTGGCTCACGATACTCCCCTCTCCCAAATCAGATTTTTACTCTTTTTTCTCCCTAAAACACAGCAGCTCTTGGTCTTTCTTCCTCCCCACCAAACTGTGAGCTCCACCCCCTCTTAACTCTCATCTCTTCTTCACACAAGCTCGGATTAACATGGGAATGGGTTGAGCTCGTGTGGAAGACACAGAGGAAGGGTTTCAAGGGCTGAAAATAATAGGTAATTTCTCAAACCCTCTTGCTCTCTCATTCTCTTTCACATGGGTTAAGGTTTGAGCATGAATTGCACACTTTAGAGTAGCCAAAACAGCACGTATTAGAGAGCATTGGGGCTGATTTGGTGAGTTAAAATTCTGGAATTTCTCACCTTTCTCTATCTATTTTCACGTGAAGCTTGAGCTTGGATCATGGGTTTTGCTTTCAAGTGAAATTCCATCATTTACAAGCCTAGAGTAGTGATTATCAACATCAAAGGGTTCAATCTACCAATTATTACAAGGTAATTTCGAAACCCTAATATTCCTCGAAGTTAGGTTAATTTTGGGAATGTAATGAAATTATTGGAATTGGCATGAGGTCTTTATTTGCAAAAAATTCTTACATGATATTTAAGTTTTGGGTCGATTTATTGTTGGTCTAAAACTTCAATTTTGGGTTGTTGAAGAGTAGGTAAGAAATCCTAAGTTTGATGGGTTGAATTAATTTAGGGTTAGATTTGGGGCTTTTGCTATGTTGTTGGACTGATATTTGAATTTGGATTCTCTTGTGATTTGGCCAAATGAGTCAATGTAGAATTGATTTCTATCAAGTTTGATTTATTGCTAAATGTTAATTTTAGGCATGTGTGTATGAGTTGTGATTTAAGGTTGGATTCCTTATTATGCTTGTATGGGTATGTTGATTATGAAGTTGGTATTGGGCTTTGGTGAAAATTGGGTAATGAGGTATATGGAATTTAGAAGATAAATTGTGATTTGTTGATGTAGATGGTAATTGATATTGAGTTGTTTGTTGAAAAGATCGACTCTGTGTGTTGGATTTACCAATACCCATTGATTTGTGACCTTATTGTGATATCGAAATGTAGGAGCTAATTATTGTTGAGGATTGTTGTAAATGAGGTGCTTTCTTTGGAACTGATTGGGAGTTGGATTGGTGGATTGGTTGATTAGCATGTTGATGTTGTAATTTCGGTAGTGTTAGTTCGGAGTTCAATATGCTAGAATGGATTGTTGAATGGATATTGGTTTTATGACTAATATAGGGTTGGTTTTAATATGAAAAGGAAGATTCCAAAGTATTTATAGGAATATAGTGGAATTGATCTTTAGTATGGGTTTTGATGTGTAGTTGGTTAATGAGGACTAATATGCTCTCCATGATATGCTTATGATGTTGGATATTTTAGGGATTGATAAAGTTGAATTAATTTGGGACAAGTTGTTAACTAATGGTTGAATTCCTCATTATAGTGTTATAGGTGTGTTGACTATGAGATTGTATTAGGTTGTGGTTGTAAGTAATATGCATAAAAAATGAATAAATAGAAGATAGCTAAAATAAATTCTATAACCCATCTATGCCCCTTGGTTTGATAAAGAGTAAAGTATTAAATGAGAATGCTTTAAAATGGTAAATTCTCCGAATAACCTTAAGACAACAACTATAAATTAGTAAGGTATTAGAGATACATAATAGGCTTCGAATCCATTTGGTAATGTAACTAAATAATTAATACGCCTATCTATGTATTTTAAAATACCTAAGTGCGTTATGAGGTTATGCTTAGCTTAATAAGCATTTTATGTATGCATACATATACGGACCAAATATACACTTAGCTTAAATGGATTAACAAACTATAAGGCTTAATAGTTAATATTGATAATGAGGTAACCAAGTGATTAATCCAGCTATCCATGTACACAAAGTACTTGAGTGTATCATTGGATTAGGTTTAAGCTTGTTAAGCGTTGTATGCATATATGTATGTAAATGTATACAAAATACATGTATATGAGTTAAATATATATTGTTAAGTTAGTAAATAATCAACAAGCCATTAAAAGGATTAACAATGATAATATGATGTAATAATAAAGAGTAGGCAAATAAAATAGTAAGCGTAACTCAGATAATAAAATGAATAAAATATGAACCTAAACCTAAATGATAACCTAATAGCAGTTTAGGATAATTAGATAGCCTTAGAAGCGGGAGATGCGTCATGTGAGCACGCGGGTGGTTTATGTGTTACAGAGTATAGAATTCAATAGCATAGTCTAACGTCATAAATGTTTGCAGGCTCATGTCGTCATTGGAGACTTCAATTGGTTCTCCAATGTAGAGTTCGAGTCATGAGTCCAATGCAGCCCAAGTGAGTATTCTACTCATTGAGAAGTATTATTTTCATATATGATGAGTTGCAAAATATATATTGTTTTACAAACGTGAACCAACTGTATGTTGATTATGATCTGTTTTGGATGATTTGAGTACTTTTGAGTATATTGAAATTATGATGATGTTTTAAAGTATGAATATAATATATGGAGTTTAAATGAATAGAGTCATTATATGTTATGGTTGAGAGTTTTGAAAACTATAATTGCAATGAAACATGAATACGATTTTAGAGTGAGTTAAGTTATGCAAATTGTTTAAGAAATAACTTGTTGAACTGTTTATATTTTATAAAGAAAGCATGTGTTTAAAGCAAGCATGATTCATGAAATGAAATGTATTGATTTAAGGCATGAGGCATAAGCATATGAACGTTAAATGTGCATCGAAGTGAGGTTCACAGCCCATGGGAAATTATACATGGGTTAGATTCCCATGAGGTGCCCACTTGGGTTAGATTCCCTTGAGGTATTCACGAGGTACTTACTTGGGTTAGATTCCCTTGAGGTCCTCGACCATGGGATAGATTCCCATGAGGTGCCTACTTGGGTTAGATTCCCTTGAGGTACTAGTACTTACTTGGGTTAGAAACCCTTGAAGCACTATACTTGGGTTCGATTCCCAAGGCATAAAATCATTAGCATGAGCATGTATAACATTGTTTTTATGAGTGACGTTTTTATACTATGAGTAGTTTTACTAGACGTATTGGTATGCATAAGAGTCTCAATGGAAAAGAACTTATGTATATTTCTATCGGATGGTTGCATGATTTAAATGACATTGTTTTATAAGTCTTACTAAATCAAATGTAATATAGTAGGTGATGATGTATGTAGTTGTTTCTAACAATGACACTTCTATGTATAAGCTCAGCTGCGTAGTATGCTTTAAATGTTTTCTATTAGTCGGTGTTTGCTATATCAGCTATGGGGGTTTTCAAACAAAAGTTTATAAAATTGGTGGCTGTTATAGTGTACGCATGACTAAAAAGGAAAAGAGGTTCTTTGCAAAAACTCAGTGAATAGTATACCTCTGAGGTCTTAGTGTATTTATTTATGTTAAGACGGTGGGCTCATAATTCCACCTATACGGATGTGGCAAACCCCCACAACCGTATAGATGATGTTCCTTTGGCTGTAGGTACTCCAGTCGTAGTTGATGGTGTTGTAGATGTGCACTTGAGATATTATGACCGAAGCTCGCCGGGACAGTAGTAATTGCGGGACCATGGATGTCCTCTGTTGTAACGGCCCGCTTTTACAAAAAACGTAAGTGAAAATTTTCGAATTTTCACATGACATTACTAACTTATCAGAGGTAATTATTGACAACGGAATAAATGTAATATAGATTTGGGAATAGATCGACACCTCAAAGCTAATACTGAAATACCTCAAAATATATAATAAGCCAGTAAGCATAATTATACAAACAGTGATAACAGTCATGCCTCACAGGGCAAGATAGTCATACAAGCCAAATATATACATATAACTGAAGGATCATAAGTAATGTCTTGAGCTAAGTAGGGTGAACTACAATAGGGTAGTCCCAAAAAGAAAGGCTATCTAGCTTTGCAAAAAGACTGAACCAGGGACCATTTATGAGTCGGGATAGTCCTGATATTCTTCTTCTTCTTCTTCTTTATAGCTTGAATCATTACAAAATACCATACAAAGAGAAGACAACAACATAAACACTAAAGTGAGTCCACTGTTTCCAATAATAATACGAGTGCTGATTTATTTAATTAATGCAACACAATACAATGGCCATATAATCACATGTATATGCAAAATATAATCTATGATCGCGAATCATAGACATAAAATGAACATAAACGTAATCATAAAGCAATGACAGTTTTAAGTGTAGAGTTTTAGATAATTCCCTTTTTCCACTCCTCTGTTGGCCTAGGCACGATTAACGTGTTATTTGAAGCCTGAGCTTCCTCCCTTTAACTTTTAATTATTTTCTTTGGGAGCCTAGGCTCCTGGAAACCTCGGTTTCCCTGGTGACCTAGGTACACCAGTTTTTGTATTTATTAGTCTCTTTTCAAGTACCTCCTCATTCACTGAGAACCTAGGAACTCATGTGAAGCCTCATGTACCCACTGTGGATCTAGATCCAGGAGCTTGTTATTAGACAGATTATTAAAAATAATAAAATATGAAAAGCTACATGCGCAAACAAGTAAATAAAGCAGTAAGCATATATTATAGGAAAAGTCAACCAGCTTCGTCCTCAGTAAGTATAAAGATATTTACTAGTTTCTACTCCAAATATTTTCCTTTACAATTGCATAATAATCATCATGTGATAATAATAGATTAATAAAGCATTTACGAAAACATTATTATTACCATATCTCTTACTAGACATTACAACGGCCACAGATTTACACATGATCTCGTATCTATTTATTTATTTTAGTACTTACTTACCAATTCTTATATTAGTACTACCAGAATTATCCATCCTTTAGGGCATCATTTAACACATAACATACCTTAAAAACAAGAATACAAATGTCATTTAATCAAGTACACATATGAATTTGCCTTCCTTTAATTCACACATCCTTATAACACACACATAAATATTTGGAAACACATTCCTTTCTTTAAATACAAATTCATCTCTTTCCTCTTAATATTTACACTCACATATCTCTCTCTCTCTCTCTCTCTCTCTCTCTCTCTCTCTATATATATATATATATATATATATATATATATCTACACATTATAAGTTAGTAAATCCACACACACACACACACACACACACACAGATATATATATATATATATATATATATATATATATATATATATATTCCTACAAAGTTATACACCTATTTCTTATTATATATATATGTATATCAAAACCTCAACACATATACTCTCACACTTACATTTCTTGATCCATTTTAGAACACAATTTACCCATTCCAAATTACTTATCTCATGTAGTAAACACTCACCCACATGCTTACACATATACTCATATGTCCATAATATAAGTTAGCCAACTTTTCATACAACATACATATATGTGCATAATTAAAAGCAAGAGAAAATCATAATTTCAAAATAACAATAGGACTACTTGTTCTATGAGAAGTTTAAGGGAGAAAATACTCACCCAAAGTTTTCTAATGACTTAAAGAGTGGAGGAGAGTTGCTGTCCAAGAGAATTCCACTTGTAAAGCTTGGCTTCTTAGTCTCAAATCAAAGGTGGTTTCTACTCACATTTCACTACTGATTTTGTGGGAGAATGAGGGTGGTTTGGAGCTTAAATTTGGCTTGCTAGGTGCTGGAAAGTGAGGTGAAATGGGAGGATTTTCGTGCTATTTCTACAGCACTAGGACAAGAGAGAGTTTAGGCTAAAATTTGGTTTCCTCTTCATGAAAATCAACTCCCCATGCATCCTATATATAGTACTCTTGAAGGGCTGAGATCAAACCAACAAATCAACACTTCAATGGCCGGATTTGAGCTAGCCAATACCTCAAATTCATTGCTCAAATCTCATAGGTGACTATTCCATATCTTAGTCTATGATTACATGATATCCAAGGAAATCTAGTTGGGTTTCAACCAAAATGGACTAACTAGGCTAACTAAATATGGGTATAATCATTTGGCATCAAGTACAACGTGTGGGTCCCAAATTATTAGGTGGAAAAATCAATTTTCGCATTTAACGGAAACTGCACTGCACTGGGTGAAGTTGTTTGATCGATAATAAAGCCGCTCGATCGACTTCGACCTATAATCGCTCGATCGATTTGAACTTCACTTATCCAACTCTCTACGTGCATAACTATATAATTTTATTAGACTATTAGTAATTCTTAAGCCCTATACTTATGTATGCACATATATCAATAACTTAAGTATGGTGTCTTTTCCGGGCATTACATCTGTTTTATGGGTTTGTTTATGACTTGTGACGTTTTTGTCACTTGTTATTGTATAAGTCATTATGTTATGTATTTAATTTGAGGAAAGACTTAAACATATAGATGTAATATTGGCTCTTGATTATGATTAATTTATGATAGATTAAGATGTGATTTCTGCTATTAGGTTTATCTTTTCCGCTGCATAGTAGATAGATGTTATACTCTGATTTACCAAGTACATAATATGGGGTATGTACCATATGTTGGCTTTGCGACATATCGTCGTGCTACTGTGAAGATCCGTTTATGTTTTAAGAGATTAATGTTTATGCAAATGTCTTGTATATAAAAAATAAAAATAAAAACGGGTCATCACAGAGTGTATTAGATGAGGGTGGCTAGGCCCTAGTAAGTTATAAGGTTTGACTTTTGACTAATCTTGCATTGATTTTCTCTCTTGTCTAGAAAATCTGGTTGCTTCATATTTGTAAAAATCAAACCTTGTGGGAAAAGAGTCTTCACACACACACGCATTGCATGAGTTGAGCAAGCTATTCTCATTATTATGTTTGCAGGGTAATCTTTGTGTATGTTATACTTATCTATCAACTCCATGTTTGCATAATTCTGACTTGCTTCTTGACTGATTTTTCAGACAGATATACATGCGTGAGCTGCTGTACTTGTGAAGAACCTTACCTTGTTGCCTTTCTCTTTTTAGCAACTTTTTCAGTCCATGTTGATTTATTTTCTACTATGCTTGTTAAACTCTTGGACTAATGTTACTTTGTTTACCTTGGTCCTTTTGAGACTGTTAGGGAGAGTAATTTTTATTGCAGTTGGTTTTTCTTATTACTCTGTTTTACCCTGTCCCTTTGTGAAAAAAATGGGGAGTAATTTTTATTTGGACTGGGAATGTATTTTCAAACCGGCCAAGTGATTTTTGTCCTAGAATAAAGCGTCTGGACGGTGATCGGGTCCCATAATTTTTCTGCAAATTTTCCTTCAGTTTCTGTTTTTTCAGTGTGAAGCGTCTGGACGGTCTCTCCTAGCGTCCAGACGGATGCGGCTAACTGCCGGACGGTCAGGTTACACGTCCGGACACGCGCGGCCTGTTGCATGCTTATGTGGCAAAGCGCGTTTGGTTGAGTTAATGATCCGTCCGGACGGGGACCCCACAGGTTATATATCGTAGGATCCGTCCGCCGCATCTCATTTCTTTCCCTTCTCAATTTTCTCTTGCCTTTTTATCCTTTTGCGGGGTTTTATCGTGGGTTAATGCATAATCTCGGCATCTTTTATCTTTTTGTTCTGATTTCTCTCCATTCCAGGTACTTTTCCTATTCCTTTTATTCTTTTCAGTGTTTTATTAACTGTTAATATATAAAATATTTTGGGGAATGTGTTTTGAGATTAAAATTGCATATCTGTGATATTCGCTGTGTTGGGACTATCTATTTTGGCATTCTTTTGGATTGAATTGAGTCATTTATTGTTTGTAATTTTTGGAAAGTCCATTTTACCGTCATTATAGTGCCGATTCTTTTTTGGAACTGACAAGAATCTAATATTTTTAAGAATATTTTTGGCATACCTTGTTGGTAATTATTTGTGCAGAATCATGTCTGCTGACAATCAACAGCAGAGAGTCCGACAGAGGATAGAGGAGGACGTGGTAGCCTTTAGAGCTAGAATTATGAACATGGCAGTCATTCTAGATTGGAATGTCATTCGTACTGATCATATGGTGGCTCCACTAGATAGTATCAATGAGATCATTCAGACCTATCATTAGGGCTACCTCCACAACTGCGCCTGCGTTGTGCTCACCAGGCTAGTCCGAGAATTTTTTGCAAATCTCGAGGTGGTTGAGAATGATGACAATGGGATTATCCTCAAGTTATCAGCCAGATCATTGGAGGGCCAGTTCTTCAGATCTCTGCTAGTCCCTATAATGAAGTTGTATTGCCTCCCTCTCTGGATGAGTTCCTGAAATTCTTTCATGTTGTCCCCCAGGGTGAGGAACGATTTACTGTTATCAAGATTGGTGCATTGTCTACCCCGCAATGCATGCTAGCAAATATCGTCCAACATAATCTCTGGCCTACTGTTAAGTAGAGTAATCTAATTTTGAAGAGGGCACAGTTTGTATATGTCATCTGTCTGCACTTGCCTTTTTGCATGTGCAAGCATATTATGGGTATTATCTTAGAGGCCATAGATGAGAATAATACCAGCCTTCCCTTCGGCTACTTGCTCACTCAGATCATTCTGCAGTCAGGCATTTCTGTAGCTGGAGAGGCGAAGATGAAGATACAGGATCCCATCAGCAAGCAGACATTGATGAAGTCAAATGCCCAGCTGAGGCGAGAGGATCAAGATGACGCTCCACAGCCCTCTCCTATTCATGTTATGGTACCAAATATAGGATCCTCTTCTCAGACTGCTCCACCACTTCCACGGCAGGATGCATGATATGCTCAGATCTGAGAGGCCTCTTCAGGGTGATATGAGTTCCATGCAGCAGGCAATTTCTTCCATGCAGCAGTCCATTTCTACTATGCAGTAGGAGGTTCACTCTATCAACCTTCGTGTAGAGCAGAGTCAGCTAGACATCTGAGAGTGCCTTAAGCACCATCATCCATCCAGCAGTAGCAACAATGACGAGGATGATGCGCCTATGGATGAGGCTGCTTGATATATTTTTTTTTTTGTGTTTGGTTTTCATCCATTTTGAGACATTTTATTTGTTTGGATAATTTGTTGAATATTTTAACTCTTGGATAATTATTACTTTGTTTACCTTTGTCCTGCTGAGACATTTAGGGGGAGTAATTGTTTTGTGGTTTTTCTTATTACTCTGTTTTACTCTTTGTCATTTTGTGACAAAAAGGGGGAGTAATTTTTGATTTGGATCGGGAATGTATTTTTAAACCAGTCAAATGTCTTTGTCTCAGAATGGCCAAAGGGGAAGTTTGATGGTTTGTAATTGGCTGCATTTTGTTGAATAAAATCACTTTCATGTAATGATGCTTTTTTATCAGGGGTTCAGTATTTTCAGTCTTCATTTTTAGAGATATGCTTCTAGAAGATTCTGCACAGATTCCAAGTTAGGACGATTTGATATTCCGTCCAGACGCTCAACTGTTTAAGTATCATTCGTCCGGATGATGAGAACTTTCCGTCCAGACCTTCCTCTGTGTCAAGAACCTTTGAACTGTTCCATCTTGCATTCGTCCGGATGTCTCAGCAACACGGCCGGATGCCTTTCAGTGTTCAACAGGATGAAAGATTTCTTTCCAAAACACAGATATGAGAAGACAGCTGCAACTGTCTGGACGATGTGTGTTCCCGTCCGGACGCTCTGCTTCATAAGGCAAGTCGTGCATACAAAGTTCAACCGTCCGGACGTCAGTCTTCATGGTCCAAACACTCAAGCTTCATATATTGAAATTGCGTGCATCAGTTCAACCATTCGGACGCGGCTCTATTCAGGAAAGAATATAGTGTGAATTTGGAAAGCCGGTTGCACAGTTGTCTGTCTGGACTCTCTCAGCTACCGTCTGGATGCCGCCTAGATAAATCGAACCAAACTCGATTTTAGATTTTTGTAGCCTATAACTAGAGGCCCCTAGGCATGTTGTTTGTAAGAATTCGATAGTGAATTCAGTAGAAGCTTAGAGAGTTTATTGTAAGAGTTATTGTGCTGAAGTGTCCTCTCTCAAGCCCTTGCCAAGTGTTGTTGCTGTGCTGAACTGAAGTCTATCTTAGGGGTTGGCCCTAAGGTAAATGATTCCATTGAAGACCCCTTCAAGCAGGCGACTTGGTTGGAAAGCGTTCGTATTGTGTTACACATCAGAGTGCTAGATATGATCACTGCATCGGGTATGTGAGTGTTATTGTTTATGTACTAGCTTTGTCTTCTGAAAAGTGGATATCTTGGGTTTGGCTGCCCCGGAGTGGTTTTTCTCTTGATTGAGTTTCCACTTTTTCAACAAAATATTTATCTTTTTATTTTCTGCGTTGTGATATTTTGTTGCACACTAATGCAAACACTTGATAAATTAGAAGTCCTATAATTTTCACAAGCTCAACTCCAAAGCTTATAATCTCGAAGTCAAAACTTAAGTCCAAAACAATTAATCTCCAAAACTAATGGTCAACTCAAAAACAAAGTATGGACAAATCACAACTTAAGTCCAATTCAAGTTCAAAACAATTATAAATTCAAAACCTAGGTTTACAATCCCAAATCCAAAACTCATAACATAAATACAAATTCAATGAACTCCAAACCAAAATTCAAAAGTCCAAACTCAAGTCCAAAACGCATAACCGACAAATCTCAGCTTATCCTAACCCAAGCAAATATGTCCATTCACACATCTAAATATCTTTATGTCAAAATACATTGAGCAAATAGGTCCATTCACATATCTAAACATCTTTTTGTCAAAACACTAACACAAAGCAAAACTTCACACACACACACAGACACAATATGAAAAATAAAGACTCCTAATTAACGCGTGAGTGGGGTCAATTGTGCAACAAAATATTAAATGAGGAATTTAAAAGAGACAAATATTTTATTGATGAAGTGAAAACTCTTATCAAGAGAAAAACCATTCCGGGCAGTCAAACCCAAGAAATCCACTATTTAGAAGACAAAGGTAGTTACAAGGCAATAGTACTCACATAACCCGATGCAGTAGCTGTACCTCTAACTCTGACACATACCTATACATGAACGCTTCCTAACCAGACCTCTTGTCTGAAAGGGTCTTCCATGGACACCTTTAGCTTAAGGCTCCTTCCTAAACTAGACTTTAATTGATCAAATCACACAACATAAAAACACTCTAAGATAGCTAGCAAATCTAACAATCTCTGCCTAAACATCCTATCTTAGCACAATGGAGTTTATATGATACTCCTTAAAAATAAACAGCCTATGAGCCTCTTTAAATAGGCTTCGAAAATTCTAATTTTATTCAAACTTGGATTTGCATAGGTAGAGTCCGGACCTGGTCTTTGGTGTCTGGACTTGCAACTAAAACTTCGAGTAAACACTGAAACGCGTCTGGACATGCAACCTTAGCGTTTGGACGGTTGTAAAAAGAACTTCCAACGTTTGCAATCAACGCATTTGGGTTCGGACCTTCTTGCAGACTTTTGCTCTCTGTGGCTTGCGTCTGCTGGGCCGTTCGGACTCTTTTCGAACTTTTGCTCTTAGTGGCTCGTGTCTGCTGAGCCGTTCGGACCTTCATAAGACTTTGACTCTCGGTGGTTCACATCTAGACTCTGGCATCTGGGCGTCCAGACGGGCTGTAGGAAAAACCGGCTTTGAGTTGTAAAGTCTCCATAATATTTTCTTCAACAAAAAATTGCCTTCTTAGGGATATTCTGTGCAGATTTAATGTCTTTATCAGTCCGTTCCATATTTGGAATTTATATTCTACAATATTCTTCTGGAAGACTCTGAATTACGGTATCCCTATTATAGCAGTCCCTGAAATGGAAGTTCCTGATATGGAAATGTTTTTGTCAACCAGAATGTAGCCAATAAAAATAAACCAACAAACTCCCCCTTTGGCCATTATGGGACAAAAACGACTTATGCCAAAAAAAATAAATAAATAAACAACTCCCCTTTTTGTCTTAACAGGACAAAGGGTAAACAGAGTAAAAACAAGCCACAGAAAATACAGTACTAAAGTCCAAATAACAAGTACTAAACTATAAACAAAAGCCCAAAAACAACTTGCTGATAAGATAGAAAAAAAGTTTAGACTTTCATAAGTAACGCAGCACTCACATGAATCTAAAACTGATGAAACAGTCAAATAGTAAATAAAAAATATGCAAACATATAATTGAGAGTCAAGTAATCAATGAGCATAAATTTTCCTGCAGATAGAAATTTTAAATAGCTTACTCAACTCATGCTATGTGTGCGTGTGCGTGTGTGTGTGAAAGCTTTCTTGATAAGGCAAGATGTTCACTGATAAGATTTAAAACATTAAATTTTCTAAAAAGAGAAAATTACTGTTTGATTTGTCAAAAGTCAAACCTTATCTTACTATGGCCTAACCACCCTCATCTGATACACATCAAGGGCGGAGAGAGGGGGGGTCGAGAGGGGTTAAGTGCCCCCCTTCACCTACCAAAAGTTTCCCTTATCCCCTGTAAAAATTTTTGAATGTCTTGGTTGCCCCCCTTCAATCACTCATCAGGGGCAACCGATACTATCCTCAGCCACCCACTCATCAGACATTAAGGGCACAGTGCAAATGACTCACTTGGCGCAGTCTCAACATTTTTTCTTTCTCAGTTTCAATTTAAGTCGGCTTTTAGGTCAGATGAAGAGAGGAAGACGATAAACAGATGCCCTTTTATTATTTCTCCAAAATGAAACGTTTAAATAAGCTTTGTTGTTAGTTGCCCAAAACGCACTTTTAAATAAGTCTGAGAAGCCAAACCTTTAGTTTTCAAAGCTGCCCGTTGCAGTAGCTTTTTGTTTTTGTTTTTTATTTTTTTAAATGCATCACATGACGACTTGTTGACTTGATTTGATTGACTTGAGAGACCAAAGTCACCAAACTGACTATTAACATTGGCCACCAAAATATATATATATATATATTAAAAAGAAAAAAGACTATTAACAATTTAACATGGCTAACAAAAAACTTACAAAAGAAGTTATTATTTTTTAAACAAAAAACTAAAGTATATATTAAAACATTGAGTACTGTTTTTGCGAAACTCAAGTCTAAAGCAACAAGTTGCAACTTTTATAAACTCTCATGGCTGTCAAATTTTTCTTCTTCTAGCCATTTAATAATTATTATATAAATTGTTTAGCTATTTTTTGGAGAGCACGAGAGTTTGTACAGTGAAAAGACTGTTCAGAAAAAGAGCAAATTTTTTTTCTTTTGCAAAATTTTAGATATTTAATAAAACTTTTTGATTGATTAAACTTTTATATTTAGATTACTATTTTAAATTACTTGTTTAAGAATATATATAGTTTTTATTACATTTTTTTTTAAGTTTTTATTATAATTTTAATTGTATGAAATATATAATTGTAGTTACTTGAAATTATGAAGAACAATAATTCTATTTAATTTTATTAAATTGCTAATTTATCTCATTTATTATATTTTTTAAAATATTTTTAATCAATTTTTGTTTAACTTATTTTATAATCTTGACCCCCATAAACCAAAATTCTGGCTCCGCCACTAAATACACTCCCCCAAAGTTACAACACTTTTTCTTTAACTTAGTTCGTCAGTGATCATCTATTTCCGCAATGATTTGATCACTGACTCTTTTTATATGGACAAGTGTAAGAACAGATTTATCAGCGCAATAAGTAGTAGATCTTTTTTTATCCATTATTTCTGAAAATTAAATGCTTTTTATCACTTGGTGCTGCAGCCTAGAAAGAATGCCAGAGTTTTCAGGTTCTAGGTTCAACTAGTGAGTTGGTCAGTTTGACTGTCTAGGCAAAAATTTATCTCTTTATAAAATCTTCAGTGTCAAAAACCAACGATAAAAGATTTTACCTTAAGGGAGCTTTGAATAGTGCACAATTTCATCGCATGAGAAAAGTAACTATTTAGATTTAAGATGCAGTAAGGAAACTTAGCAAATATCAGGTATAAACTCTCAATCATATATGAGCGCATTCAACCAATGCACAAAGAACTGAGATCTCAGGCAAAAATACATATGAGAGCTGAAACACTGATAAAAGACAACCTGCATCTAACATTTTTTTTTTTAAAACAAAACTAAAACAAATAAAATCATGCTCTCAAAGGAAAAGACGAAAGAACACACTAAAATCTAATCCCTGTATGAAGAAGGAGATGTCTAAGACATGTCACAAACACTAATGGCTTGTCTAAGGGACTCAAACCTACTTCCATCAAGAGGTTTGGTAAGAATGTTTGCCAATTATTTGTCAGTGGTCACAAAAGATAGAGATATTACCCGGGATTCCACAAGATCACGGATGAAGTGATGCCTGATGTCTATATGCTCAGTACAAGAATACTGAACAAGATTCTTGGAAATATTAATTGCGTGTTGTCACAATGGATGTCCATGGTGTCCTGAGTGAGAACATAGTCAAAGAGAAAGTTTCTTCATCCAGATCAACTGAGTGCAGCAGCTTCCAGCAGCAATGTACTCGGCCTCAGCAGTTGTGAGGGGAATAGATGATTGTTTCCTACTCATCTAGGACATTAGATTGGTACCAACATAGAAACAATCCTCCTGATGTACTCGATCTGTCATCCGCATTGCCAACCCAATCTACATCAGAGCAACTTGCAAGTACAAGGTTTGTTTCTCTAGAATACCAAATACCATGATTAATAGTATCATTAACATACATGATGATGCGCTTGACAGCAGTGAGGTGAGATTCCTTAGGATTGGCTTGAAATCGTGAACACGCTCCCATGCTGAAGGCAATATCTAGTCTGCTAGCTATGAGGTAGAGAAGACTCTCGATCATTCTTCTGTAAAGAGTAGGATCCACTCCTTTACCTGTAAGATCAGCATTGATCTTGACGCCTGTGCTCATAGAAGTACGAGCATGAATCTTTCCATCTAGACCAAACCTCTTTACCAGATCTTTTGCATATTTGGATTGAGAGATGAAAATCCCTTCAGGAGTTTGCTTAGCTTGAAGTCCTAGAAAATAGATCAGCTCCTCAATCATACTCATCTCAAATTCTTACTTCATCTCCTCGGAGAAGTCATGGGCTTGGGAATCAAGTGTAGCTCCAAAGATGATATCATCTACCTAGATTTGAGCAATGAGTTTGTGCTTACCTTGATTTTGGATGAACAATGTTCGGTTAGCCTGACCTCTTGTGAATCCTTTAGCCAAAAGATTAGTAGTCAGACGTTCATACCATGCTCGAGGAGCTTGCTTAAGACCGTACAAGGCCTTCTTCAATTTGAAGATATGCTGGAGATGATGAGGATCTTGAAACCCTTTTGGTTGATCAACATATACCACTTCCTAAAGAATGCCATTAAGAAAAGCACTCCTGACATCCATCTGATAGAGTTTGAAATTGAAATGGCAGGCAATGGATAGCAAGATTCGGATGGACTCTAAACGAGCAACTGGAGCAAAGGTTTCATCAAAATCCACCCCTTCAATTTGAGTATACCCCTAAGCAACAAGACGAGCCTTGTTTTTGATTACTGTGCCATGCTCATCTGATTTGTTTTTGAAGATCCATTTGGTGCCAATAATATTATGATCTGGAGGTCTAGGAACAAGAGTCCATACATCATTTCTGGTAAACTGATGTAACTCCTCATGCATTGCAACAATCCTGCTTTCATCTTGTAGAGCTCCTTCAACCTTCTTTGGCTCAAATTGTGTAAGGTAACAGTCATAGGTGACTTGATTGGTTACTTCATCTGAAGGATTGATCACTCTGTTTCTCAAATGAAGTCCTTCATCGAGATTCCCAATAAGCTGCCTGGGGGGATGATTGAGTTTGACCCTTGAAGATCGTTCTTTTGGAGGATTAGTGGGTTCAGGATCATCTTCAGAAGCACTGGCAATGTCCTTAGAAGATGCAGTTTCTGGAGAGACTTGAGGAGGAGTAGCTACTGAAGGAATGAAAGGTTTTTCTTGGGGTGAAGAACGAGGCTTGACCGCATTAGCTGAAGGAGTGGCTGGCTCTACTGGAGAGAATAAAGGTTTCTCGCCCTTGCTAGATAACTTAACTTCTTCATCATCAATCACCACATCGATTGATTCCATAATAGTCCCTATTCTTTTGTTGAAGACCCTGTAAGCACGATTGTTGGTGAAGTATCTCAGGAATATTCCTTAATCACTCTTAGGATCAAACTTGCCCAGATTTTCTCGATCTCGAAGAATGTAACACTTACTCCCAAACACCCGAAAATACTTGACTGTGGGCTTCTTTCCCCGCCAAATCTCATATGGACTCTTGTTGGTTTGAGGCCATAGATAAACTCTATTGATGATGTGGTAGGTAGTGTTGACAGCTTCTCCCCAAAAGTGTTGAGCCAAATTCTTTGAGTGGATCATTACCCGAGCCATCTCCTGTATAACTCTGTTATTTCGCTCTACTACACCATTTTGCTAAAGAGTGATGGGGGAAGAAAACTCTTGTTGAATCCCATGTGAGAGGCAATACTCTTCAAAACTGGCATTCTCGAATTCTCTTCCATGATCAATGAGGATTCTTACAATAGGACAAGTTTTCTCAATCTGAATTTTCTTGAGCAATTGTTGAGCTGCATCAATAGCATCAAATTTTTCCTGGAGAAGAATAGCCCATGTGTATCGGCATAGTCATCCACAACTATTAGAATATACTTTTTTCCACCTAGGCTAGCAGTTCTTGTGGGTCCCATGAGATCCATATGAAGTAATTCTAAGTTTTTGGAAGTGAGACTACTTGAAATTTTCTTATGAGCTGCTCGAGTCTGCTTCCCCAGTTGGCATGGACCACAAACTCCTTTTTCCAGTTTTCTCCATCTTAGGCAAATCTTTGACAATTTCCTTGCTAGCAATTTTGAGCATATCTGTGATGTTTAAGTGCCCCAACCTTTGATGCCACAGTTCACTGTCATCAACAGTTGCCATGTTGCAGATTATCTGAGGCTTTGAAGTGAGGCCTGGGAGGCCATAGCAGTTGTCAATAGTTGTTTCTCCTCCCATGAGCCACTTGCCATTGCTGTCAAAGATATTACATTCCTTTTTAGAGAATTGAACCTCCAAATCATTGTCACAGAATTGGCTGATGCTAAGAAGATTCACCTTGAGTCCTTCCACATATAAGGCCTCTTGAGATGCTCTCACTCCTGGAATATCAATAAGCCCTTTACCGATGACCTTGGATTGACTCTCATCTCTATAGGTGATCTTTCCTCCTCTGCCCATTTGAATTTCCTTTAGAAATGTCTTGTCATCTGTCATATGTTTAGAGCATCCACTATCCAAATACCATAAACAAGTATCAAGTATCGTCAAAATAGTATGAGCAACCAAATACATGTTGTCTTTCCTTTTAACCCATACTTATTTATTGGTGGTATTCTTTTTTTATTAAACATGACAAATTTCTTCTCATTAGGTGTAAGGCTTCTTAGCTTTTCACTAATGAGTTTGACTTGATCACTTAAGGCTTTGACTTGGTTCTCAATACCAAGTTCATCTTTCCTAGGCACATGCTGCTTCTCCCAAGGTTTTTGACAATGTATCTAAAAATAATTAGGGCAGATATACCACTAACGCCACAATGATGACATGTGAGGATAAACTTGGAATTTTTGTGGTTAGACCCTTTAGTACCTTTTCTTTTGTGCCCACAAGCAGAATGAGTATGATGATTAGGCATGCTAGGTTTAACAAACATAGTTTTATAAGCAGGCATAGCATGTGAAGAATAAGTAACATTATCAACACTCAAGGCAGAATCAAGAGATTTTTCCTGAAAGATTTTTGATTTCATTAAAGCATCTTCCAAAGACTTAATTTTTCCAATAAAACCATCTTTTTCAATTTCAAAATTTTTAAGTCTTTCTAGATGTCCAATGCTTGAATTTTTAAACTCTTCAAAATTTTTGAACAATTCATGATAGATCCTTTGGAGTTCTCCTTTTTCCATCAAATCAAAATTGATAGAATAATTATCAGACATGACAAGAAAATAGGAGTCACGGATCGCACTCAGGAAATTAATCCAATAAGAGTGAGCCCACTCTGATACCAATTAAAAAAATAAAGACTCCTACTTAACATGTGTGTGAGTGATCAATTGTGCAACAAAATATTAAATGCGGAATTTAAAAGAGACAAATATTTTGTTGATGAAGTGGAAACTCTTATAAAGAGAAAAACCACTCCGAGGCAGCCAAACCCAGGAAATTCACTATTCAGAAGACAAAGCTAGTAACAAGGCAGTAGTACTCACATAACCCGATGCAGTAGTCGTACCTCTAACTTTGACACGTACCTATACGTGAACACTTCCCAACTAGACCTCCTGTCTGAAGGGGTCTTCAATAGACTCATTTAGCTTAGAGCTCATTCCTAAACTAGAGTTGAATTGATCAAATCACACAACATAAAAGCACTCTAAGAGAGCTAGCAAATCTAACAATCTTTGCCTAAACATCCTCAATTAGCATAATGGAGTTTATATGATACTCCTTAAAATTAAACGGCCTATGAGCCTATTTAAATAGGCTTCAAAAATCCTAATTCTAATTAAACTCGGATTTACATAGGCAACGTCTGAACCTAGTTTCTGGCATCTGAACTTGCAACTAAAACTTCGTGTTAACATTGAAGCGCGTCCAAACATGCAACCCTAGCGTCCAGACGGTTGTATAAAGAACTTCCAACGTTCCCAATCAACGCATTTGAGTCTGGACCTTCTTGCAATATTTTTCTCTCTGTGGCTAACGTCATCTGGGCCATCCGGACTCCTTCTAGACTTTTGTTCTCAGTGGCTCGCGTCTGCTGAGCCGTTTGGACCTTCATAGGACTTTGAGTCTTGGTGGCTCACATCTGGACTTTGGCATCTGGGCGTTCGGACGGGCTATAGGGAAAACAAACTTTCTGAACTGTAAAGTTTTCAAAAATATTTCCTTCAACATGAAATTGCCTTCTTAGGGATATTTTGTGCAGATACCATGTCTTGACCAGTCCATTCCATATTTGGAATTTATATTTTGCAATATTCTTTTGTAAGACTCTGAATTTCGGTGTCCTTGTTACAGTAGTCCTTGATATGGAAGCATTTTTGTCAACCAGAATGTAGCCAATAAAAATAAACCAACACTATATATATATATATATATATATATATATATATATATATATATATATATATATATATATATATATATATATATATATATATATATATATATATATATATATATTTCACAACTTAACCCAACCCAAGTAAAGACGTCCATTCACACATATAAATATGCAAATGTCAAAACATAATCAACACAAAAAACCTGATATCAATCATAGTAGGATGGTATTATGAGTTGGACTAAACACGTGGAAGGAGGGACATGTATCAGCATTTTAAGGAGGATGACGTGGACTACCATGAAAAAAATGGACGGAGGCGAGACAAAAGTACCAATTAGGGTTTTTCATTAACGACATGCAGGTACCATAATTTTTTTATACAACTCATAATTTAATATATGTTTTGCTAGTTATATTATGTCCTTTTAAAGATGTGCTTTACCTACAGTCTGAAAATTTCAAGTTCTTATAATCAAATTACAGCCCAACCAACATGTAATCATCATTTTGAAATTAATCACGAACCAAAATACTGTTTTTTTGCCCAAAAATACTATTTGATCACATGTTCACTTTGAGATTTTGGTACATAAAACCTTGAGATTTGTTAGGTACTAAGAATCAAATTATATTAATTAAGAATCTCAATTTAATGCATGTGTCATGACATTTGTGCCAACATATATTAATTGAGAATCATATCATAAGTGATATGATTAGTCTTGCGGATAAGGATCATAATCTAATTCTCAAATGTCAACTACATCCAAAATTTCTAAATTTGTTTGAATATCATTTTTGGTTAGTGATTTCACCTACCTCATTTCTCATCAAAATAGCATACTATGAAAAATTTACAATATTGTAATGATATTAAATGCTCATACTATGAAAAATTTACAATATTGTAATGATATTAAATGCTCTGATTTTAAATCTCCTTTATCTAATTTTAAATTAGTTATTAGCATTTTGAGATTAAAATGCACAATATCTCAATTGTAATACACCGTTAGATGCGCTGACTTTACATCCTAACCATTAAATAGATACTAATATAATTCCAAATGAAATACAGATGATCATTGTTGCCAAAGACACGCACATGTACCAATTTGTAGGAAAAATTCTGCATTAAAATTAGATACATTCAATATAGTTTACAAATCACAATTAATGATATCATAATTCTCAATCAAAAAAATATATTCCACTTTTGGCCAAATCAGATTTACAACCACTTTTGCTCAGTGATTTCACATATATATATAGCTATGATTCAAAACAGCCCAAGTAGTGAAATTCAAAAGTAAACATCATAATCTTCATACGCAGCTGCACAAAGACAACATTAGAGATGGAGAAATCTTCCTTCAAGTTGACTTTCCTAGTTGCCCTCTTGGTTATAAGCTCTTGTAAGAATCCACTAATCCTATTCTTTTCGTTTTTGCTTTCTTTTATATATATATATATATATAATGTATCTAAGTGCAGTAGATAAATAGAAAAGAATATAATCATTATTCATTAGGAAAGTCACGGTCAACCATCTTCAATATTGCTTCTCACATTTTAACATATATTAATGAAATTGTTTTTTCTATTTAAACTATTCAATAGTTCCAAGGATTATCATTGAGGATTTAAATAACAAAGCGAAAAATAATGATAGAAAACTTGTGTAATGTCATTATTTTATCAATCGAAATTAATCTAAAAAAAATAAAAGCCTTATCGATCAATCGAAATGGGGTTCCACGTTTTCGTGGTTTTACAAATGATAAATCATAGGTGTATAATTCTTTTATATCTTGTTAACACGTGTCAACATTTGATTAGGGGTGTTAAATTTTTTTAGTGACTAACATGGCTCCATACACATACTAACACGTGTCAACAATTAACATGTGACTAGTAGAAGTTAAATTTTTTTAGTAACTGACGTGGCTTTAATTACAATGACATTACAAAAGTTTTCTTTTTAAACTATTCAATAGTTCTAAGGATTATCATTGAGGATTTAAATAACAAAGTGAAAAAAATGATAGAAAACTTTTGTAATGTCATTGTTTTATCAATTGAAATTAATCTAAAACGAATAAAAGCCCTATCGATCAATCGAAATGGGGTTCCATGTTTTCGTGGTTTTACATATGATAAATCCTAGACGTATAACTCTTTTATATCTTGTTAAACACGTGTCAACATTTGATTAGGGGTGTTAAATTTTTTTAGTGACTGACGTGGCTCCATACACATACTAACATGTGTCAACAATTAACATGTGATTAGCAGATGTTAAATTTTTTTAGTAACTAACGTGGTTTTAATCACATACTAACACATGTCAACATTGATGATATTGCCAGGTTTCCAATCAAAAGTGGAAGCAAGGAACGTGAATATTCCATGCAAGACTGTTGCTGATTGTGGTACTGAGCCAAAAAAATGCAAATGCATATTGCACTTGTGTTTCTGCCACCCAGCAGATCAAGAGCAAGAAATGTTCACCACTGCCTCCGTAGAACAAAACCAAACTCCACTAAATTAATTGTAGGCCATATGTATTATCATCATCCGTATAAATAAATTAACGGAAAAAATAAATAAAAGAAAAATGAAATTCTACTAAATGAATTGCAGGTCATATGTTTTATCATCCTTATAAATAAATGGAAAAGGGAAATTGAAGTCTCTTGATTCATCATGAAATTTTAATATATTGTACTCCCAATATATTCAAGCTAAGATGAATGAGCCGAATGATAAATATCATCAATTTTATTTGCAGGTCATATGTATTATGATCCTTATAATTAAATAAAGAGAAAAGAGAACCTCAATTTAATGCATGTATAATGACATTTGTGCCAACATATATTAATTAAGAATCATATCATAAGCGAGATAATTAGTCCACCTAATAAGGATCATAATCCAATTCTCAAATGTCAACTACATCCAATATTTCCAAATTTCTTTGAATATCATTTTTGGTCTTTCCTTTCACCTACCTCATTTCTCATCAAAATAACATACTATGAAAAATTAACAATCTTGTAATCATGATAGTAAATGCTTTGATTTTAAAATCTCTTTTATCTAATTTAAAAATAATTATTAGCATTTTGAGAATAAAATGCACAACATCTCGAACCATAAAATTAATCCTCCAACTTAGGTTGAGGGAATTTTTTCTAACCCAATCTGTACAATAGTCATGTGTTTGTTAGCATGTAAAAAGAATATATATATATTTTTATTAGTATGGAGGAACACGTTTCTTTTTTTTAATGGAATTTCTTCCATTTCTAAAATTCTATTAAAAAATTATGTGATTTACGCTCGAGAGACAGAAATAGATTCCTCTCCATTTAAAATGAAATGGTTAGTATCTATTTTATGGATAAGATTTAAAGTTGACCCATCTAACGGTCTACATAATGTTATTGTTGGAATGTCTTTTAAAAGTTTTAAATAATATGCATCATTTACACCATTAGATGCACAAAAAATTAAATCCATGCCATAAAATAGATACTATCAATTTCAAATGAAATAGAGACGATTATGTCGCAAAAACACATGGACCAATTTGTAGGCTAGGGAAAATTTGTATTAAAATTAGATACATTGAATATAGTTTCCAAATGTAAAATTAATGATATCATAATTGTCCAATGTCAACTAAATATGAATTTCCCCACTTGGCCAAATATGATATCTAAATGTGCAATTAAAACGACTGCGCATAATTCTCAAATGTAAATTAAATCCATTTTTTTTTCCACTTTTGGCTAAATCAGATTTACAACACACACAGATGTGCTATACATATATATATACACATATATTTATATCCTCTTTCTGTGCTTTTTTTCATCCTTCCATTTTTAAAAATTACAATTAAATCTATGGGGCACATATGAAGGACCCACATGGACCCTACTAATTATGAATTTTCTTTACAATTTAGGCCAGAGACGGAACTCTGAATTTAATTTTTGGTAGGCAGGGGTATTATACATTTTTTAAATGTTTTTGTAGTTTGGGAGGCCAGAGTCCAAATGTTCGTAATTCGTGGGGATACTTGCAAAACGGTTGGCAGTTTGGAGGCAAAACTATAATTGCCCAAAAAAAAAAATAATAAAAGAAGAAGAAGAAGAAAGACCTGGAATATTTGTTTTAATTTTTTTTTTTTAAAAAAAAACATATTTTGTTGAGGGGGCTCCGTCCCTGATTCAAGAAATCGATAGATTAGTGTTTCTTATTTGCTAAATAATTAAGAAAATGGGAAAAAAAAATTAAAAAAAAGCTTCATGAACAAACAAATTGATTTTAAAATAGCTTTGTGAATTTTCTTATGTGCTAAATTGACCCATTAAAATATTAAAGTGTACAAAAAATGTAACTTTTTAATGATATTCCCTATAATACCCTTACCATGTGTCATATATCTTATTAAAAAATTAAAATTTAAAAATCAAAGAAAAAAATATTAAAAAAAAAAAAAAAAAAAATCTTAAAAGGTGGCTTGAGCCACCTCTTTAGGGCCAATAGGGGTGAACGGTCCCCCCCATTTTGGCCAATGGGCACACCTGAGCCACCAAAGGGCCGATCTAGGGGTGGCTGAACCACCCCCGTTTGCCCTTGGGGGTGGTTCGGCCACCCCCAGATCGGCACCGTCATTTTGCCATTTGGGGGTAGCCGAACCAACCCCAAGGGCTTTGGGGGTGGTTAGGCCACTCCCATATCGGCCGTAGGGAGTGGTTCAGCCGCCCTCGTTGGTAAGAATGGGGGTGGCTAGCCACCCACATTGGCCAAAATGGGGGTGGCTAGCCACCCTCATTGGCCCAAAGGGGTGCCCGGAGCCACCCATTTGTAAAATTGTGGAAGAAGGTGAAATGCCAACGGGACTTAAGAGGCTAAATCAAAAGCTTGGAGTTGAAAATGAATGGATGTGTAACTACTTTTTGGACCTGGTAGTATGTAAGTAAATCTTATAGACATAAGGTTTGACTTTTGCCCCTTTTGATTTTTCTAGCCTTCATGTGAGAATGTTGTTTCACCTTGCATATGTAAGTTTGTGTCCTCTGATAAGCGTCAAATGTTGCACATTCAAGCCCCTTAACTTGCATATGTTAATTCCCTAGTATTGTTATTTGTTTGATTTTGTGTTATTTTATTGTTTTCAGGTTTTAACTAAACATGCAATTAATTCCATTGATTTTGAGCTTAAAGTACACTTTGAGAAGACCTAGAAGATGTGGTTAAGTTTAATCAAATCAATGGAATGATTAAATCATAATTTCTCCAATAAGGGTCAAAATCGGATTGGATTCAAATTTGGATTCTACACATGTCTCAGTGTCTTAATCATAACTTTCTGCTCCTATATCGGATTGTGATGAAATTGGTGGCGTTGAAAAACTAATAAAAAATGAAAAAAAAAATGACAGAAATAACATTTTCCTAATTCAGAAGTTCACAATGCCAAAATCGCACCGAAATAAAAGACTGAAAATCTGGACTTATTTGGAATCATTTTCCTACTTGGATTGAATTTTCAATCTCCTACTTGGACTAAGAGACTAAGTTCTAATTTTTCTTGATCGCACCGAAATAAAAGACCGCAAATCTGGACTTATTTGGAATCATTTTCCTACTTGGATTGAATTTTCAATCTCCTCCTTGGACTAAGAGACTAAGTTCTAATTTTTCTTGAATTTCTAGATATTTTAGGCACCTCATAGTCTCTATAAATAGACCCCTAAGTTTCAAGAGAAGGTATGCTTAGATTTAGACAGAATATGGCAGGAGGCCATCCCAGCACCACGATGAGTGTCTAAATTCGTAATAGGGTATTGATATAGCCATTTCCAAGTAAAAATGGTTTAATTGTATTTTAATTTACAATTTTCTATATGCATGATGGTTTTATAACTATAAGAATTGATCTTAATATTTATATTCAATCATTATGAATTTCTTATCTTGTCTTAGAAAGTCTTTTATATTGATTGAACTCAATCCTTCATATTTTATGTGATTCTGTGAATGATTGTTATACAACGGTTTTAATTGATTTATGATCAAGAGGATTAGATAGGCCATGCCTAGGTAAGAAGGATTGTACCACATCCTAGTTTTAGTGTAATTTAGGTAGACAGTTCGTACCAACCGAAGATGGGTTATACTTTTCCATTGATTGTGTGTATCCTATTAAAGACGTAGCTAATCCCTACCTAGGGAAGACTGGTCGTACTGCATCTTAGTGGTTAGGGGGACGGTCTGTGCCAGCTGAAGATGGATTATTCTTATTCTTTAGAGGTAATTTTTTGACTACTCGAGTGAGGCGAGCCCTATACCCTATATCATACATAGTATGAATTTCCCTTGTTAATTTATGATTGACCATTCTTATGCGGTGAATGGTGAAATCAATCCCCTATTCTTTCTCTCATCACTACAATCTTTGAAAATTATTGGACTTCTAATTTTAACAAGTGTGTTTGAACAGTGTACAACAAAATATTAAATGCGGAATTAAAGGAGACAAATATTTTGTTGACGAAGTGGAAACTAAATTAAGAGAAAAACCACTCTGGGGCAGCCAAACCCAGGATATCCACTATTTAGAAGACAAAGCTAGTTACAAAGTAGTAGCACTCACATACTCCTGATGCAGTGGTCGTACCTTGCACTTTAACGTGTAGCCTAACACGAACGCCTCCCAACCAGGTCTCCTACCTAAAGGGGTCTTCAATGGAATCCTTTACCTTAGGGCCAACCCCTAAGATAGACTTCACAGCTGATCAAATCACACACTGGTAAAAGCTAGAGAGCTAGCAGATCTTCAATATCTCCCTAAACATCCTCTCTAAGCTGTAAGGAATTCACCACGGAATTTTGTGTTAAATGCATGCCTAGAGCCTCTTATTTATAGGCTTAGGAAGCTCTAAATTAGGTCAAAAACGGAGTCTCTGGCACGCGCATCTGGATGGGAGCCTTGGCCGTCTGGACGGGAAACTTTTTCCTTGTCCGAAAAGTAATTCTGGCCATATGGGTATTGATTCCTTGTGGTGATATTTTGATGGGTATTAGCTGAGTTCAGTTGTGGTTTTTATAGGTTGGCCGAATGATATGGGTTTTGGGTACTAATTTGTGATGTATTAAGAAGGGTTCGGGTTTGTTGATGATTTTTGAGTAAAATGATTTTGGGTTGTTTTGATATTTTAGAACCGTTTCAATTATTTTAGTATTGGGGAAATTTAATATAAAGTTAATTTTTAAATGAACTCTTTTGAGAAGAAATGTTATTGGATGAGTTTTTAGTATTTTTACATAAATAGAGTTTAGATCTTGGGAAATAACATCAAGACAAATATATTGTGTTAAGTGGCTTTCCAAATTAAAAAGATACAAGTACCTAAGTAAATATAATTAATATCTAGAAGTAATGGTGTTAACACTCTGTGTACATGAATATATATTGCAGATGATGAGCTGAGAAACTGCACCTAAGGGCAGTAAGTATATCTATACTTATTGAGGACGAAGCTGGTGGATTTTTTTTTCATAATATTGTGTTTACTGGTTTATTTAATTTGTTTGTGCATGTGAAATTTACATGTTTTATATTTTAATTAAAATGATTAATAACAAAGCTGGTGAATGCAGCGGGGGGCGAAGGTATTGCCAGTGGGACCGTAGGTTCCCCTAAAGATAATAATAATCAAATGCTGTAACCGTAGGTTTATAGGCCAGCTGGGACCTTAGGTTCCTAGCCCCAGATAAAATAAGCTTTAAGTGAGAGTTGGCTAATACAACGGCGGGTGAAGGTATTGCCAGCTGGGATCGTAGGTTCCCACAACACGCTGATACGGACCTTAAGTTCCATTATGAGAGGAGTGCAAAAGAAAATAATTAAGACATTTAAAATAAACTGTCATATTATTATTATTAAATATTGCATATACACATATCTGAATTATGTTGCATTTATTAAATAAATCAGCATTCATATTATTATTGGAAACAACGGATTCAGTTAGGGTATTTTGTGTTTTTGTTTCTATATATATATATGTATATTGGTGCAGGTTTTTTATAGATGAAGATTAGAGCTCAAGAGGTTTTAAAGCTAAGGACACATAGATTGTATTTTGTTTGTAGTCTTCTATGGTTATAACATTTTATGTTGAGAAGATTGCTAAAATTTCCATGTATTCTTTTGAGTCACTATTGATACATGTTTCCATGTATTTGTTCTAAGTATTTTAGTTAGAAGTTCTGTTGTGTTATTTAAATCCAAGTCTGCTGGATAATTATATATTCCGCTGCCAATATTCAACTCTGATGATATTGTAATGTCACATGAAAATCGAAAAAAAAATTCACTTACGCTTTTTGTAAAAGGCGGGGCGTTACAGAGTGGTATCAGAGCAGTTTGCTTTGAGGACCCTAAGACTTGACCTTAGAAGTTCAGAAATAACACAAGAGCAATAGGTATAAACCATTTTTCTGAAAAATACTTTGTGTGGATTTTGATATTGTGTGATGTATGCTTACTTATGCTTCCATCCTTGGATGAGTTACGAATATGTGCATCTTAATGTTTTGCTATATATTGGAAAACATATTGATCTGATTTGCATACTAAATGAAAATTGTACTAAATATGAATTTTGGAACACAATGAAGTTTTTATAAAAACAAAGGTTTAGTAAGTAGAAGCTTTTAAAATATATATGGCACATAGTACCACTTTTTGATTTCATTTATAAAAAAAAATTCATCAATTTCTCATATATGACCTCGAGTTTAAAATTTTATAGATATTGAATTGATCTATCTACAAAGCTACTAGATAGATGATTGTATTAACATTTGATAAGCATTAGTGTAGAATAAACATTATATTATCAATGTCTAATAGATTTAGATATCTTAGTGCAGAGACCTCCCACTCTGATGACGATTCGAGTGTAAGATGGATAAGACACTTGAGGTATGTGAATAGAAGTAATTTCATGATTAGAATAATTGATATCTAGTATTATTTTGAGGTATAGTCATGAAATGTTCTATGGAGATATAGATTACAGAATCTAGATACTTAATACCTTGACAAAATTTATGGATATTAAGTTGATAAATTTATTAAGCACTTTACAAATATTTCATGCGCTTAGAGATAATATTTTCTATGACCATAATAAGGATAACCTGAGAATCAATAGATAAATATTGAGGCTTTGAGGTTTATCTGATTAACCCTAGAATATAAGAAAAGATATGTTATGACTAATGAGTATATATTATTTCAAATATGGTGTCTTATGAAGATAGGTGCACAAATTGTAGATTACTATATCTTTGAGGAAATTAGTTGATTTAATAATTTGATGATATTTGGAAGGATTACCTTCCTATGCGTCTGATAAACTTTGGAAAAGTTTGAATCTATTAATTGATGAATTGTTGAGGTTTTCTAGAGCTTAAGTTAAATAAAATTTTGAATATGTGATTCATTTATCCTTGCTTGATGATAGGTATTTTAATTATCAAATTTGAGTATTGATTGACTACATAACTAAATTGGAGTAATATTAAGGATTTAATCTAATGATTTTCGAGGATGATGGTATTTATGCAAGGATAAGGAAAAGGTCATGGTATTATACAAAGATATAAAGAAATAGAACTTTGAAGGACTATGATGTTTTTACGAGACCATATTATTTCCTCATACATCTTTGATAAGATTGATTAAATGTGATTTGGGTAATGTAATGAACTCACAAAGAGGGCCGCAATACTTTGAGGTATAGATTATTGATCATTCATGTATTTAGATTTACATTGCTAAAGTTCTGATAAGAATAATGGTATATGATACCCAGGAGGATATTTGGATCTGCGAATTTTGAAGTCATACAGGCAATGGGTTGCTGATTTAAATTTTGAGAATATGAATTTTGTGATAATTAAGGAATTAATCATTTGTAAAGATATTGATATCCAAGCATTTCTTTTGAGGTATAGATTGATATACGTGACATATAATGATTAAGATTGATTTACTTTTAGTCCTAAGTCATACAAAATAGTAAGATGATAAGTCTCATATTATAATTGGCATTAGATTCATTGTCTTCTTTCTTATCACTTGAATGGTCGATTGATTATCCTTGCCACGGCATTTGTTTGATTGACTGATTGATTGTTCTTCGCCATAATTGAATAACGATGACAAGGAGAACAACGTCAACAAAGACATGCAACATTCAGAGCCAAGAAAGATTTCCCACATCATTGAAAGATAACGGAAACTCTTACGTCTTGATAAGTCGCGCCTTGAAAAAGGTAATCTTATCTTAATCTTCGCAAACACACAAACCACTGGGTTAGAGACTAGCCTAAAGAAACACCGAAAGGAAGCAATGAACAGTAAGATCAAAATCACGCACGTGAATACCTATGCTCACACCAAGAAGACCAAGAGTTAATACGAGACAAGTTTTCTATCAGTTAAGCGTACAAGGTAAGTACGTAAAACCTCTCGGTTATATTTAAAATTGAGTAGAGCTAGTACTCAACTTTTTGGATTAAGAATTTATGTCCTTAAGAATTATAGTATTAGCATGATAGCCTTATTCATATAAAGTTAGTACTTACCAAAACTTTGGGAATATATTGAGCTATGAATTGATTTAATTTTGGAACTCTTGATTCCCGTATTTTAGTTATGATAAACTTGAGGATGAGTTAGCATTTATTCCAATTCACAATAATTTTGGATTGATAATCTTAGTGATGAGTTTAAGTTGCTTTGGCTACTAAGTTGTGATTATAGTAATTATGAATCTTAGCCAAATGAATTGAGGAATTCCATGGTGATATTTTAGATAATTTGAAATAGATAAATTTTAATTGAGGATTTTCAAATTGACTTTTCATTGGCTAAACTTGAAGATTAAAAGAAATTAAATATTGATATTATGGTATTCGCTAAATATTGAAATTTGATGATAGGTTGATATTTTTGAGGTAATCTTTAATTTCTAAGTTATGAGATATGATTCGAGTTACTAAAAGGATTTTGAGGACCTTGTAGAAAAGGACTTAAGTGTTTGATATTGGAAAACAATGTATGAAAATAAATCCATGGTAGGAGTTCATTTGGATAAAAATTATTTTTATGGATTTATAGTATTAAGTGTCTGTTATCTGGAACCATGACAGAATAATTATGACAACATGGAGACCAAGTTATGATATACCACTTATATCGATGCCTAGTTGATCCTTAGGAAAGTGAGAAATGCTACGTGATAAATAAAAGGAAGATTGTTTCTAAATCTAGAAACGGAAATAAGATAGCTAATTTTGATTTTGATATTTGATGTGATACCTTATTGATTTTGGAATGACTAATTTCTTGAATTGACTATTAAGTAAATGTTTGATTACTAGCTGATCTATTTCGAGGTTAAACCTTGCAATGGAGTGTAAGGATAGTGTTTAATTTGAAAATGGGATTAAGAGACATTATTTTTCTTACACCCTTTTGGTGGATAAAGAGAAACAAGATTTAATGGAATAAGGGTTATTTGTGGAACTTGATTTTAAACTTTACACCCCAGTTAGTGATATCATGAATCTTAAGGATAGTCATGACTGTTTAGACCAAAGTAACTTTGATACAATGCAGATTTGAATTCGGGGTGAACTTCTGAGATATATGATGTCAACCTAATTGATTGGATGAGATGACTAACTATTTGAATATTGTCATTTGAAGAATCTCAAAGATTAAGATATGACTCAAGGTCAAACAACAAGGAAATCTATTTCAGTCTTCCACTAAGCCGCATTCGAAGATGATTGAGGTAAACAATATCTTGACTTATATTTATCGTCTAGTGTGAATCTTTAGGAATGATATGATTTGCATTTTTGAGGTCCCAAGAGTTAAGGACAATTTCCTACTTGAGGTATATGGTTTATGTTAAAGAATTTTCTAATGAAAAATTTTGACCCCTAAGGAATAACTGAAGGACGTACCTTTAATCGAAACGTTGGACCTTGAATAAGTTTCTTCCATAGAATTGGAAGCTGGAATTTCAATAACATAAGATGGGATTTTAACAATAGAAGATAAGATGAAATTCTAGTATGTTACTTGAAGTATTTGAAAATATAATGATCTGATCAAGTACTGCTAACACGGACGAACAAAGTAGATAAAGGTCTACGATAAGAGCAGACCTTTACGTTGAAGCAGAAAAATGAAAAAGAAAATGATGTGGATGATGAAGGTCAAATAGAAGATCATATGAGTTAAGGTGTTACGGTAAGATGGTAGAGAGAAAATATGCATTAACTTTTCCTTCCCTATAACACTTTTAAGTGGTAATGGTCAGAGCAACTCATTTATAGTGTTAAGTTCTATGTTTAAAATCTGAGCCACTTAATTTAGATAAAAAAATCTAAATCTGTCTTTAGTGTAAACTTATGCGTAGCACAGTTTACAAATTTCGGGGACGAAATTCCGTTATGGGGGGAGGGATGTAATACCCCAGATTTTAAGACAGAACGCCTTAAATAGAATTTAAGATCTATGGCGATCAATTCACACTTTTAATTACTCGATCAACATTATTTTGATAATTGTATATTTATGCGCCACCTGTTTTTAATTGATAAATAAACAAACCTAGATATCTGGTAAAATAGATGAGATAATAACATTCTTAATATTATTATATGAGAATATTTATTGGAATAATATTATTTATATACAATATTATTGTGTAATATTTATTGTACATAATATTATTTTGGCATAATATTATTCAGTGTAATAATATTATCAGTGTAATAATGTTATTCAAAAATTAACATTAATTATGAAATGAACTGGGTTTAAAACGGATTTAAAATTATAACCCTAATGAGTTATTAAATGAGAAAGACCTTATATAAAAATATCATAGATAAAATATCTTTACAGATTCCCTTAATCTGTATCTTTAGTTCTTTACCAACAAGATATGAATCTTTACGTCAGCCCCTGTGCGTCATTCCCTTCCACGCACCCTTGCTGCCCGCCTATTTAACAGACTCTCCTTCGCCTTCTGAAACTCGCGCACTTCTTCCTTCTTTCTTTCTTCTCCTTTCTCCTTCTTTCTCATTCCTTCCTTACTCTCTTCAATATGAGAGATAAAGGAGACGGAGTGAGAGACGGTGAGATGGAGGGAAGCTAAGGGAGAGAGTTAGAGACAGAGATGAGAGCGAGAGATCAGTGAGAGTGAGAGAGAAAATCTGAGAGGAGATAGACCCGATCTTTTGTCACTTTTCCTCCTTTCTTAACCTCTTCCTTTCTTCTTCTATCTCTTCACTTCTTTTCTTCCTGAACACAGAAAGATGGAAGGAGAGATCAAGAGAGATAGAGCGACGGAGCGTGAGTGAGACTTGGAGAGAGTGAAACAGAGGGAGATCACCGAGAGAGAGAACCCGTGTGACCCATCGAACCCAGGGGAGACCGGAGGTCCGACCTTCTGGTGTTTCATGATGGGCGACGTTCGTGACTTCCAGTGAACTAGAGGAACCGTGAGACTAAGAGAAATCAGGAGAAATCTGGTGAAGACTCGTCAAACCCGAAAGAAACCCGACCCTCCGACAAGACTGAGAGGGGGGATTCCGGCCGGTCCCAGTGACGATTTCCGGCCAATTTCTAATGGGTCAACTCAGATGGAACGTGGGAAACGATTTCCGGCGACCCGAGCCTGTTTTTTCGGCGATTTCAGTGGGTCTTACACGGTGGATTTCTCTGTGTTTGTTCAAAAAAATTTTAGGTAATTTATTGTGATTTGGCTTAATTAAATTGGTTTATTATTGTTGTTTTTTATTGGGTTTTGGTTGGATTGATTAACCGGGTATTTTGGTGTTATTGGTTTCGGTGGGTTGGGGGTTAGCCGTGCGTGTGTAGTGTTTTTCCCCTGTTTCGGTGATGATGGTTCGGATCATGGGTGTTTTGGTGTTGTTCCCTGTTCCGGCTAGCCATGTGAGTGTGTGTGTGTTCGGTTGTCAATGGTTGTGTTCTCTGTTTTGTAGTGTTTCGGCCTCTGTGTTTGTGTGTTGTAGTTGAGCTGGTAATTCCCCTATTTGTGCATCCCCTGTTCTTGACCAATTGTGACTAGTCATGTGTGTTCGGGTAGTATTCTGGCCATATGGGTATTGATTCCTTGTGGTGATATTTTGATGGGTATTAGCTGAGTTGAGTTGTGGTTTTTATAGGTTGGCCGAATGTTATGGGTTTTGGGTACTAATTTGTGATGTATTGAGAAGGGTTCGGGTTTGTTGATGATTTTCGAGTAAAATGATTTTAAGTTGTTTTGATATTTTAGAACTGTTTCAATTATTTTAGAATTGGGGAAATTTAATATAAAGTTAATTTTTAAATGAACACTTTTGAGAAGAAATGTTATTGGATGAGTTTTTAGTATTTTTACATAAATAGAGTTTAGATTTTGGGAAATAACATCAAGACAAATATATTGTGTTAAGTGGCTTTCCAAATTAAAAAGATACAAGTACCTAAGTAAATATAATTAATGTCTAAAAGCAATGGTGTTGACACTATGTGTACATGAATATATATTGCAGATGATGAGCTGAGAAACTGCACCTAAGGGCAGTAAGTATCTCTATACTGAGGACGAAGTTGGTGGATTTTTTCATAATATTGTGTTTACTGCTTTATTTAATTTGTTTGTGCATGTGAAATATAAATGTTTTATATTTTAATTAAACTGATTAATAACAAAGCTGGTGAATGCAGCGGGGGGCGAAGGTATTGCCATTGGAACCGTAGGTTCCCGTAAAGATAATAATAATCAAATGCTGTAACCGTAGGTTTACAAGCCAGCTGGGACCTTAGGTTCCAAGCCCTAGATAAAATAAGCTTTAAGTGAGAGTTGGCTAATACAGCGGCGGGTGAAGGTATTGCCAGCTGGGACCGTAGGTTCCATTATGAGATGAGTGCAAAAGAAAATAATTAAGACATTGTATATAAAACTGTCATATTATTGATATTATTATATATTGCATATACACATATCTGCATTATGTTGCATTTATTAAATAAATTAGCATTCATATTATTATTGGAAACTGCGGACTCACTTAGGGTATTTTGTGTTTTTGTTTATATATATATATATGTATGTATATTGGTGCAGGTTTTTTATAGATGAAGATTAGAGCTCAAGAGGTTTTAAAGCTAAGGACACAGATTGTATTTTGTTTGTTGTCTTCTGTGGTTCTAACATTTTATGTTTAGAAGATTGCTAAAATTTTCATGTATTCTTTTGTGTCACTATTGATACATGTTTCCATGTATTTGTTCTAAGTATTTTAGTTAGAATCTCTGTTGTGTTATTTAAATCCAACTCTGCTGGATAATTATATATTCCACTGCCAATATTTAACTCTGATGATGTCGTAATGTCACATGAAAATAGAAAAAAAATTGACTTACGCTTTTGGTAAAAGGCGGGGCGTTACAGTTAGAAACCCTAATGCTTGTCAAACAATGAATGGCGCCCGGACGGTATAACCACATCGTCCAGACGAATTCGCTGGAACATTAGGATCTTCTCGAACTCTGAAGAGCGTCCGTAAGCTATGCCATTACGTCCGGATGGATGCAATCTTGAACTGTTCGAAGCTTTTAGACACTGATGGGCGTCCGGACGGAAAGATCTCGTTGTCCAGACGGATGATGCTTTGACAAATGAGCGTCCAGACGGGAATCCACATCGTCCGGAAGGATGTTGTTGACTGATGAGCGTCCGGACGGCTGGCAGGGAACCAAAATAAACTTCCTTGAAAACTTCACAGAATCTTCTTGAAGAACATTTTTGAATAGTAGACTTTGGATAAAACAACATCCCTGTGAAAGCAGCAACATTACATAGAAGTGATTTTGTCCAACAGAATGCAGCCAACACAAAAACTAACAATCTTTATTTTTATGTCTTTAGTTTTATGCATTTAACTTAGTTATAAACAAAATCAAATCAAACAATCTTTTATTTAGTTATTTTTAATCTTCATAAACTTGATAACAAAACACATGCTCAGTCCTTGAGGTTCGAGACCCTCCATAGAGCCCTATTCTACAAGGATTCTTATTATTGCAAGTGGTAATTTTATTATTGATATTTTTGTACACAAAATGACCACATCATCCTCCCTTGTGAAATGAGTCACAAACACAATACTTGACATGCCTTATGCTTGCCATTATCTCAATTGCTTTGAGTGAATTGTAAAACCATCATGTTTATGGAAATTTTGTGCATTGTGGTACACATTATGATCGTGGTGGGTGCATCCATGTTTATGCTTGTCACAAGTCTGTTTGAGTGTCTTTAGATAGGCATGTGTTTGTTTTAGGGAAGAGAGATTTGTTTTCAAAATATGGTTGAGTTGACTCTCTTTACTCAACATTGGTCGCTCTTACAAAAAAGATGCATTTTTTTTCTCTTACTTTTATTGTTTGCATGTATTTAGAGTCTTCATCTTGTTTTCACATATCTTTTCATGCCATTTAGAACTTAGGTTTGCATTCATCTTGTTTTTGCATATCCTTAGGGTTTCAAATTCAATCTCGGGGACTTGTTTCTCTCCACCTTGAGTTTATAAATGTATTAGAAATATTGCATTCTAAGATATGATAGTATGGATTGGATTTCCACATTGTCTTTTTCTTAGCCTTTTGGCTTTGCTTGTCTTATTGTGGTTATTGTTTGAAACCTTGATAAGGATTCATTCATATTTAAAACACATGTCTTGTGTTCTCATTCTTGGATCATCTTATTTACATGCATTCCTTCATCGGATTTGTAACACCCAGACCTAAAAAAGCCTAGTCCGTTAGCCTTAAAGCTTCAGAGGCGCAAGGTTACATATTAGGACGCTAGAGCACTTGTAAACTACTATCATGCATGCCATGAGAAAATAATATTTTTGCGGAAACATAAAGAGTACATAATAACACGACTTAACAAGTTAAGTGATCCATTTTTTCTTTGTCTATGCGTATGCACTTACTAACATAAAACATAGTTTGACAAAGTATAAATGCAATAAAGTAACATAGTGGATGATATGATGACCCCCAAAAGCCTAAGCATTCCTCCCACCTACCCATCTGCCTCAAAACCTGAAAGGGGGAGAAAATAAAGGGTGAGCAAAAGGCTCAGTAAGTAATATTCCCAACCGAGTTAAAACGGTTGAGGTTGGGACTTTTGAAATAAAGTAACATTAAAATTTGAAGGTGAGACTTAAGCATATAACATAAAGTAATTAGTTGAGTTAAACTCCATTTTTTTATCCTCAAAACTTTTTGCTTAACTTTACTAAACAAAACATGTGTTTAGAAATATCTCATAAATCAACTTCTTTCATCAAACTCGATATAAAGACTTGATTTTCGATCGAGTAAAAATTTATCTTTTCACTTGTCATTTATGGCCTCTCATACAGCTACGCCTCGTATGCATGGGGTTGTGTGATCCAACCTTCGAGGATCAGGCAACACCCATGGCCGCAGGGTGCCCATGTCAGCTGATTAACTTCTAGGTGCACTCAGCATGACAACTTAGTGATTGCTACGCCTTGACATAACTGTAACTTCAGTGTGATGCAACATATCCTAACCCAGTACCATGCTACTTTCCCTTAGGTCAAGTGTCTTAAAACATTCCTTTACATAATTTGATTTCACCTTACATATGCTTATTCTTTACTTCTTTAAACTTTTAATAATCATATAACTTAGCACGTGAAAAGGGTACCACTTCTTTCTGTAAAAGTTTCATTGGATAAGTTTCTTAAAATGGAAAATTTTCATAAATGGAAACTATTCTTCATTTGGGAAAAATCACTAAAATAGAAGCTTCCCTTATTTGAAATCATCCTTTTGATACTGAGTGTTTATACCCACTTTTGAGTGACAACTTAGTTATAAATCATTCTGATGCAATGAGCTTTTCAAATCATATGATGACATAAAAAAAAGAACATATATAAAGCACTAACAAATTATGATAAATGCCATAATAAGTACATGTCATTAAAATATTTAAGGCAATAATGAAGCATTGCTTTGTAGGGTATTAAACTTTCAAAATAATCCATCATAACATGTGTAGTATGAAATTGAAAGTCATTTGAATTGAAATGCATTTGGAAGGGGTAAGGAGTACCACTTACCTCGCTACTGCGATATGGTATGCGAGGATCTGCTAAGGCCTGAACAATAAAGTTAATTTAGGTTAGCCCAGAGCTAGCTACTCAAAGACCCTACTTAGGAGTCTGTCGTCTCTTGCACAACCTTCCTGACCTTTCCCACTATTAGGAGATTTTTTTTTTTATTTATTTTTATTTTTTTTTTAAGAAACTCAAAATTGTTTTTATGGGGGCATGGGTCAAGAATGGGCCATTGGGATATCCTCCTAACTAGGTTAAGCACTAAGGCCCAAAAGTCACTAAATGGGTCTAAACTAGTGCTCTTCACTTAGCCTACTTGGCCCATTGGCCCAAAACACATCTAAAGCTATTCACTTAATAAATTTTGTATCAACACCCACTCAAACATGCCATGAAAATTGTTGGTACAGTTTTCAGTATGGTAACGTGTCGCCTCGTAATCCGCTCCGTGAGCTCCTCCTCCTTCCCTAACCAATGCCTTGAGATATGCAAAAATAACAAACGACTTGTCGGGGGTGCCGACTACGCCAGCTCCGATGACTAAATCAGTACGAACTTTATGACTTTCAGGAAGAACTTTTTCAATAATCTCAAAGCTGAGAGAGAACGTACCTCTTGCTTGTTACAAGCATCTTATTTATAGACTTATAGGAGTCTGTCAGTTATATCCGGAATTGGAGCCTTGTATCACAGATCGTGCAAATTCAAACTTATCTTTAATAGGTTTGAATTGTGTAGGACTAACCCTTTTTCAAATGAATTCCACATTACTAGGGATCAGTTATCCTTTAAACTCGGAATATGGATTTGGTGCTTCAATAGAATCCCCACAAATCTTGGAAATAGAATCTTAACAGTTGATAGATATTTACTCGCTGAAGATAAGGGGTCAATCTTACTACGCTTGAACTTATCATAACTCCGAGGTGGAAACATCCGAGATAGGTTAACTCCATACAGACTAGGAGATCTCGGCGTACTCCGTGCTTTGCGGGGTTTTGAGTTCCGAGGTGTTCGGTTTATCAGGTCAAGCCGTAGTCTGAAGCGTTTCAAGCGTCGAACTGATTTACCGATAACTGGGATTCACAACATCTCGAGGTACCCATAAATGAGTTATGACCGAGAGATATGACCGACATGATCTGGCATAGTTTGGGTTGAGTCGAACCTACCAGGTCGGATCGGGCTGATCTGACTCGGGACCACGTGGTTTCGGAGCTAACTATTTTCCCAACAGTTACCCCCAAATTCCTTTTATTTTAATTTTAAATCTAAAGGAATTACCTATACTTTCAAAATTTGTCACTTTCCATGCCATAAATGTCGTACCCTGTATCTGACAGTCACAATCTTTTCCCATCATAATGGCACGCCTCTGAACGTTCATGATGACGCCGGCCTTTCAAATCCAAACTTGCATTTTCGAGGTTGTGCCTTTAATGTGGATTTGAATTTTGAATTTTTGATCGGCCGCCTTTTTGATTCCAAAGATTTGAAATGATGGCGCTCTTTATTGCTCGGACACGTGTGTGGGGGGCAGTTAATTCTTCACTTTTTATCCCCTTTAATAAATACTGAAATTTACTGTTCCTGTTTACTTTTTCCATTGCTGCCGATTTCTTCAAGCTTTTCTTCTCCAAATTCCTTCTTGATCTTTTTACTTTCCCTTCCTTCCGATGGCCAAAAAGAAATCTACTTTAGAGGTTCCCTCAACTTCACGAGCAAGGACCAAGAGATTCGATGGCTCAACAGACCTTTCTCCCCAGGAGAGCAGGGTGGAAACAGCCATTCTCGAGAGGCACGAGGATGTCCTGCGCCTTAAGTACGACATCCCTCCGACAGTGAGGATGTTTTACCAAACACCTGGGACTCGGACAATCAACGGTGGTGACGTCACCCTTTTTGAGAGGATGTTCATGGCGGGACTTCGTCTCCCATTCCCAGAGATTGCCAGGGACTTTGTTCTATTTCTGATGGTCGCCCCGAGTTAGATAATGCCAAATGCATGGAGGTATCTCTTTGCGTCATATATCCTGTGGAGGCTGGTCCTGAAGAAGGAGATGAAGATCCTTCAATTTTTCCACATCTATCGGCCAAGGCAAACTCAGGAAGGGATGATAGAGCTGTCTGTTCGACATCCCCCTATCTTCATCAAACTTAAGAGTGGGCTAACCAATAACAAATACTGGGAGCAGCAATTCTTCTGAGTGTCCGAGGAGTGGGAATGCCCCGAAGGCCACAACCTTCCTGAAAACTGGAGAATGCCTCAGACCTGGCAGTCGTTGCATTTCGATCGGTGCGAGTTCCCATCCATTAGTACAACTGATGAAGACGATGTAACCAAGATTAGTGACTGGTCTGCAGCGAGGGTGAAACTCGAGAAGTTTGAAGAAATTGAATTCAACAAACTCGTGGCCGACGAGACATTGAGGCAATTTCTCGGGTATAAGATTCCGTCAAATAAAAAGACGATGACAAAGAGAGGCATGGCCAGAAGAAAGGATGATGCTCCTCGATCATCGAGACCTGCTGTTAAGAGGACATCCAAAGAGGCGGCTTCTAGCCCCGAGGGGATCCCTTCAAAGAAGAAGAAAAGCATTCCCCTAGCTGTCTCTGGTGCAAGGAGAACTCCTCCAGAGAGGCACGTACCTGAATCAAACACAGAGGAAGGTTCAATGAGCTTCCGAGGTTTCGTGCCCAAGGCTCCACAGCATCACGGGGAGGGGAGCTCGTCACCTTTTGGCCTAAGGGACGAATCAAGCTCCGAGGCTTTGCACCATGGCTCGGAGATTCCTCTTGATGAGACAGAGGGAGTGGCTTTTGGAGCAAAAAGTCTTGCACCTCCGAGGACGGAAGAGGGGGTTGAATCTACCCCCAAGCCAAGCCCTCAGCAAACTCCGCGTCGCGTAAAGCATGCGGCCCAGAGGAAAAAGTTTGGACCCCGAGACCGTCTGGCAAGTATAATACTTAAAGCTGAAGAAATGTTGGGTAGACCGAGATATAGTCCATCCGAAGTTGAAGGTTTTCAGCCTGAGCTCTGTTCTTCTGCTGAAACTGAGGAAGGCTGCGAAGGAGAAGAAACCCCTGAGGTTTCTTTGTTGGTGGAAGAAGTTTCTTCTTCGCCTGTCATAGTGCCGAGGAAATCGACTCCGTACCCAGAGGGGCACAACGAAGGGACCTAGACAAACCTGAGAAGTTGTACCACAACGCCAAACCCCGCCCAAGACGGGCAAATATCCGAAGAGGGCATTACGGGAGGTTGTCGGCTTATCCCCGAGCCAATCGCCAGAGAGACGTTCAAGACCGGAGAGTCTGAAAGGTCCGAGGCTCCTCCAGATGTTGAGGCCGAAATAGCCCCTCAAGAAAGTTTGAGACATTCCGAGCCCGAGGCAGTTCTTGCTGAGGAGGACATTCCTAACACTAAGGAACCCAGTACTTCAAGGCCGAGGTCGCCTTTTGAGATCCTTGGACGACGGCTTCGAGGATGCCCGATGGAGGCCATTCAAAATTTGATTCCTAAAGATTTTATGGGTGTAGCCTGGGTGACTTCTCCAGAAAAAATTGCGCAGGGCATCATGATCTCCCATTACCAAGTAACTTATTTTTACCTTGGGAATTTTCACTATATACATTTTAAATTCTCACTCCTTATCATCATAATTTTTTTTTTTTTTTTAGCTCTTGGTAAAAATGACCGCGCTATGGCAGAATTTCGACAAGCATCATGAGGTTCAGCAAGAAGCTTCTAACGCTACGGCACAAGCTTGAATCTCGGTGCTTAAGAGACAAGTGACCGAGAACAACACCCTTCTACAGGCCCGGGGTGAGGAAATTGCTTTAAAGGATTTGGTCGCTTCTCGAACGCAAAGCCAAATCTCCGAACTTGAGCAAGAGGTAGTTGATCAGAAGGCTCTTCTTCAGAACCGAGATAACGACATTGCTTCTAAGGATTTGGCCATCTTTAAGGGCAAATCCACCATACTTCGACTTGAGAGGGAACTTTGTGCAGCCAACGAACAATGCACGCAGTTGGTTTCAAGTTTATCAACCGAGCTTAATTCCCGAGAAGCCCTTGAAATTAGACTTCGGGCAATTACAACTGAATGCTCCGAGGCCTGCAAGAATGCGACGTTTGCGGAGGCAGAAAAGGAAAAGCTCACCTCCGAAGTGGAGAAGCTTGAGTCTGAAAAGTCTAAGGCCTTGAAAGCACAGGACCATGCCGAAAACCTTCTTATCAGAATTCAGGGGCGTTATGAGGCTAATCAAGAGAAAATCAAAAGACTTCTGAAGCAGTTGAGCTATGTCCCCTATATTCGAGACTTTGGTTTTGGTCGGGGCTTCAACTGGGGGTTCGAAAACTTCCGAGCCCTCGTCTTAGAACCTTTTCTCGGCTTCGACCCTCGCACAGTTTAGTATGTTCCCGCAAGAATTCCTGAGGACGAGGTGAGGGAGCTCCCAAGGTTTGGTCCGTCTTTCATGCCTGATGTTCCTGACTGGACTGATTCTGCCCTAAGTCCATTTGATGGTGATAAAAACCTCGGGGCTAATCAATAGGTTTTTGAGACTCAAGATCAAGCTCGGGGTTTCAACCTTTAGAAACTTCAAAATAAAATTTTGAAATGTAAATTTTTGTCTTATACAAGAAGATCTAACACTAGTAGGACGTGTATCCTCTGGGGGTTTTTGATCTCTACCCCCGAGAGTTTAAATAAAACTTTATAACTTGACTTGAGACTTATACCCCCAAGGGTTTTGGACTTTTAAAACTTACTTGATGATTTTATATCTTGTACCGAGACGCTTTTCCTGAGTCTTGAGTTATATCCTTATCTCTATCCATATCTTTTGCTGAGCTACCACCTTTGACTTAGGTGTTTAGCCAGGTACCCTGGGTATCCCGCCATACTCGATCGTGTAATTTGGGTAGGGAGTCAGGTAGATAGTCCCCTGGGTATTCCTCCAATACTCGATCGTGTTTTTTGGGGAGGAAGTCGGGTGGATAGTCGGTGCAGCATAAAAACTTTGCAGTAGATAATAATTTGAGAAGAGGATTTCTTTATTTGATGATATGACTGCCAAGCTACAAAGATTACATATAATACTTCTTTAAATGCTCGGCATTCCATGCTCTCGGGAGCGTTTTTCCCGTCTCGGACTTCAAATGATAGGCCCCAGTTCCCTGACACTTTTCTATCTGATAGGAGCCCTCCCACTTTGGTGCTAGCTTCCCTTTAGTAGCGTCTTTGGTCATCAAGCTCACTTTCCTGAGGACCCAGTCACTGACTTGAAACTTCTTGGGGTTTACTGTTTTGTTAAAGTACTGAGCCGTTCTTTCCTGATAGGCTGCCTAGGTAACTTGAGCATCATCCCTTTTTTTCCTGCAAGAGATCCAGGTTCAAGCTGATACCTTCATCGTTGAGCCCTGGGTTGTAGTATGCTACTCTAAAACTCGGAGACCCAACTTCCGCCGGAATGACCACCTCGGTCCCATAAGTGAGGGAGAAGGGGGTGTCACCAGTTGGAGTTCTGACTGTTGTCCGATATGACCAGGGCACTTCGGGGATATACTCTACCCAGGCTCCTTTCTTCTCCTTCAACTTCTTCTTTAATGTTTGCATCAGGGTTTTATTTGTTGCCTCTACTTGCCCATTTGCCTTGGGACGCAATACACTGGAATAATAGTTCCGAATACGGAGCTCAGAGCACTACTTTCGAAAATGTTGGGAATCGAACTGTGTCCCATTGTCGGTTACAAAGGCGTGTGGTATTCCGAATCAACATACCACGGATCTCCAGAGGAAGCTAATTACATTTGTAGCAGTTATGGCCGCCATTGCCTCCGCCTTGGCCCATTTGGTGAAATAGTCGACGGCCACTACTAAAATTTTTTTGCTTCCTTTACTAGGGGACATTGGCCCGACGATGTCAACCCTCCATTTTCCAAAGGGCCATGGAGATGTAATGCCGGTGAACTCCTCGGGATACAAATTTTTGAATCTGGAAAATCTTTAGCATTTATTACAATACTTTACGACTCGGGCAACGTCCTTGCTCATCGAAGGCCAATAATAACCTGCCCGAGTTGCTTTTTGTGCCAACATCCGAGCTCCTGAATGGTTGCCACAAATGCCTTCATGGATTTCCCTCATCACATACTCCGCTTCATTCTTTGGGAGGCACTTCAACAAAGGTTCGGAATATCCCGTTTTACAAAGGATTCCATCGAGAAGATTGAACCGAGCTACTTGTATCTTGACCCTCCGAGCTACCACCTTGTCCTCGGGTAGGAGGCCGTTCTTCAGATACTAGATGACATCTGCAGCCCATTCGGGTTCAGTTGGAACTGCTTCTAATTCCATAACATCAAATTTCGGGGCAATGGACGGCTCGGATAAAATAATAACTTTTTGATCCAAGGCCTCAATTTCCTGCTCACTACTTGAGGCCAATTTCGAGAGCTCATCTGCTACCATATTCGCTTCTCTTGGTATCTTGGTGATAACAACCCTGTCAAAACAAGATTAGAGTTCATGTACCTTTTCCAGATACCTGCCCATTCTGACTTCCTGAGTTTTAAACTGTCCCTGGACTTGGCCCACAACTACTTGAGAGTTGCTACGGATTTCTACATTGGTAGCGCCCACTTCTCAGGATATGGAGAGGCGGGCGATAACGACCTCATACTCTGCTTCGTTGTTGGTAGTGACGAAGTCCAATTTGACTGCAAATCGAAAAACTTGTCCCTCAGAGTTGAGTAACATGACTTCGACTCCGCTCCTTTTTCTGGTTGAGGAATCATCAACATAGACAAGCCAAGTAGACTTCTTGGGAAGTTCTTCACTCTCTGTAATGTTGCACATTTCTACTAAGAAGTCCGCCAAAGCTTGTCCCTTTATTGCTGTCCGAGGGTGAAATTCAATGTCAAACTGTCCGAGCTCTACTACCCAATTAACTAACCGCCCCGAGAGATCGGGATTCTGCAAGATTTTTCTCAAAGGGTACTCGGTAAGTACCCAGATCGCATGAGCTTGGAAATAAGGCCTTAATCTCCGACCCGAAACTACGAGGGCAAAAGCCAATTTCTCGATCCGAGGATATCTTTCCTCTACTCCATGAAGCGCCTTACTCGTGAAGTGGACAGGCCTCTGCACTCCAGCTTCCTCTCTCACCAATACCGAGCTCACCGCTGAAGGAGACACTGCCAGATATAGGTATAGTATTTCCCCTTCCGAGGGTCGGCTCAGCAGAGGTGGATTCATCAAGTATTCCTTCAACTTGCCGAACTCCTCCCTACATTCTTCACTCCACGTAAAGGCCTTCCTTAAGATTTTGAAGAAGGGTAAACACTTATCTGTGGACCGAGGTATGAATCGGTTGAGTGCTGCGATTCTCTCTGTCAACTGCTGGAGCTGTTTAGTATTCCTCGGAGGTTGCATTTCGAGGACTACCTTCACTTTCTCAGGATTCGGCTCAATGCCTCAGTGTGATACCAAGAATCCCAAGAACTTCCCAGATGATACGCCGAAGGCACACTTGGTGGGATTAAGCTTCATCTGATGCTTCTGCAACGTGTGGAGGTCTTTTCAAGATCTGCGATATGCTTGGTCGCTTGAATTCTTTTGACTAGCATATCATCTACATAGACTTTAACATTCCTGCCAATTTGTTTTTGAAACATTTTATTTACTAACCTCTTATAGGTGGCTCCCACATTCTTCAAGCCGAAGGGCATCATCTTGTAGCAGTAGAGTCCCCAGTCAGTGATGAACGAAGTCTTCTCTTGATCAGTTTCATCCATATGGATTTGGTTGTATCTCGAGAAGGCATCCATAAAACTCAGGAGTTGATGCCTGGACGTTGAGTCCACAAGAAGATCAATCCGAGGCAAGGGGAAACTATCCTTCGACAGGCCTTGTTCAGGTCTGTAAAATCGACACACATCCTCCACTTGCCGCTTGACTTCTTTACTAGCACTACATTAGCTAGCCATTCCGGGTAATCAGCCTCTTGGATAAATTCGACCTTCAGTAGCTTCTTGACCTCTTCTACAACAGCCTGATTTCGCTCTGCGGTGAAATTTCTTCTTCTTTGCTTCACTAGTCTATAGTTAGGATCCACATTCAGCTTGTGGACAATGACCAAGGGATCAATCCCTGGCATATCTTCGTGGCTCCAGGCAAACACATCACTGTTGTGCCTCAGAAATGCCACCAGCTCTTCCTTCATTTGGTGGGGGAGTTGTGATCCTACTCGAATTTTTCTGCCAGTGGCTCCGACCTCATACTCTTCCAGGTCTTTGATAGGCTCTCCCCACTGTGGTTGCTATTTCCCCTCTTCTTTAGTTTTTTCCCTGAGATGATGTATCTCGGGGGAATTTTTCAAAGGGAAGTTGTAGCATCTTCTTGCCTCCCTCTGGTCTCCTTATCTTCTTGCCTCCCTCTGGTCTCCTTTTACAACCCCGACATCTTCAGGGGTTGGAAACTTCATACTCAAATGCGGAGTTGAAGTGACGGCCTTCAGCTTGTTAAGAGCGGTTCTTCCAAAAATGGCGTTGTATGCCGAGGCCTTATCCACTATCAGGAACTTTATCATAATGACCCTCGGCCTCGGATAAGTCCCTGCAGTGATAGGAACCTTAATGGATCTGAGAGGCGAAACCTTTTCACCTGCAAAGCCCAACAAGTGACACACCACTGGGACCACTCTTTCTCGAGGGATACTCATATGATCGAAGGCCGATTTGAACAGAATATCAGCCGAACTTCCTGTATCCACCAGTATCTGCCGAAGTTGGAAGTTGGCAATGGTTAACGATACTACGAGGGTGCTGGTATGTGGGAGTGAAACTCCAGCATAATTTTCATCTGAGAACCCAACAACCATAGGATCGCACTTTTGCGCCTTTGGAGGCTCCTGCACCGAATACACCTAAAAATCGTCCAGCTACCTAGCATAAGCCTTTCAAGCCAAACTCGACTCTCCTCCTCCGCCGAACCCACCCGAGATGGTGTGGATTATAGGAACGTTGTTGTTCTCTCGGGCTCTACTCCTACTTCTTTCATGCCTTTCTCCTTCTCGAGGTCGTGGGGTAAGTTCCCTTATTCTTTCTCTTCTTTCTTCTCGTCTCGGCGCATGATCTCTCATGTGCCACCTTTCTTCCTCTTCTCTTGGGCGCGGGGCCTGAGCTTGATCCTACTAATTCTTTTCACCGACAAGAAAACGGACCAACTTATCGTTCTCTACAAACTTCTCGATCAGTTGTCGCAGTGATATACACTGTTCGGTGAGATGGCCATAGCAATCATGGAAGGAGAAATACTTGTCCGCAAGACGCGCTGAAGGTACCTCTGGGAGGGGTTTTGGTCTCCGAAAGGGGGGGGTCGTTTTCTATTGCCATCATAACTTCAGTGATTGTCGTATTCAGGGGGGTCCACTTATAATCACCGAAATTCTTTTTTACTTTCTTATAATCCGAGGAGGTACCGTCCTGCCTTCTTCTTCTTGCTGGTCTTCCCTGATGAAGAAGGTTCCAACTGCCTTTCCTGGGGGCTCATGAAGGCCCGAAGCATTTCTTCCTGGTTGATGTACCTATCAACCTTGATCATGAAGGCTTGGAGGTCTTTTGGCGGTTTAAGTGCCAATTCTGCCATGAGGGGCCCATCCTTCTTTAGCCCTTGAAAAATGGCACTGTAAATGAAGTCGTCAGGGGCGCTCTCGGTGTCCAACTTCTCCTGGTTGAACCTCCAGATATAATCCCCGAGAGCCTCATTGGGACCCTGGCGCATAGAGAGCAGATACCCTCGGGGTTTTCGCCTAACCCTGCCTGACATAAACTATGTCAAGAACTTCTGTCCGAGGGTTTCGAAGCTATCGATAGACCTCGGTAGAAGATTCCTGAGCCAGTCTTGGGCCTTCCCTGACAAGGTGAGCGGGAAAGCTCGACATGCCACTGCGTCAGGGGTCTTGTGTAAAGAAGTATGCAACCGAAATGCGATGAGGTGCTCCATCGGATCCTTACTACCAGTAAAGATGGGGATATCAAGAATCTTGAATTTCTCGGGAAAAGCCGCATTAGCCACTTCCTCCGTAAACATAGAATCTGCATTCTAGAGGATATTGGCTAGAGGCTCCTTCCCACCTTGCTTCTCAGCCATGGTCTTTGACAGCACATCGTACTTTGCCCCTAAGTCCTGGACCATCCTCTGTAACCTCCTTTCTGCCTCGGTTGATGGGTGTGGTAGCGGATCTCCTTGCAGTTGACTTCGGGGATTACCTTGTTCTTCAGAACCTTCTGGGTGTTCACCCGAAACAACTCGGTCACCTTCATTTTGGCTATTATCTCCTTCTTTTACGTGTTGTGATGGTGCGGGCGTTCTGGCAGCTAGCAGCACTGCATTCTGTGCCAATAGATCCTCCACGTTCTTCTGTGCCTAAGCCAACTGCTGATTTAAATTGGCTATTTGGGCCTCAGGGCCGATGGACTCTGCATCTTCTTGGGTGTTGTTCTGACTCGGATTGGTACGGCGTGTATTCACCATGACAGATTTTATTTTTTGTTGAAGGAACAATGTCGTTCCCACAGGCGGCGCCAAACTGTTGGTACAGTTTCCGATATGGTGACGTGTCGCCTCGTAATCCGCTCTGTGAGCTCCTCCTCCTTCCCTAACCAATGCCTTGAGATCTGTAAAAATAACAAACGACTTGTCGGGGGTGCCGACTACACCCATTTCGATGACTAAGTCAGTACAAACTTTATGACTTTTAGGAAGAACTTTTTCAATAATCTCAAAGCTGAGAGAGAACGTACCTCTTGCTTGTTACAAGCATCTTATTTATAGACTTATAGGAGTTTGTCAGTTATATCCGGAATTGGAGCCTTGTATCACAGATCGTGCAAATTCAAACTTATCTTTAATAGGTTTGAATTGTGTAGGACTATCCCTTTTTCAAATGAATTCCACATTACTAGGGATCAGTTATCCTTTAAACTCGGAATGCGGATTTGGTGCTTCAAGAGACCCTCCACAAATCTTGGAAATAGAATCTTAACAGTTGATAGATATTTACTCGCTGAAGATAAGGGGTCAATCTTACTACGCTTGAACTTATCATAACTCCGAGGTGGAAACATCCGAGATAGGTTAACTCCATACTGACTAGGAGATCTCGGTGTACTCCGCGCTTTGCGGGGTCTTGAGTTCCGAGGTGTTCGGTTTATCAGGTCAAGTCGTAGTCCGAAGCATTTCAAGCGTCGAACTGATTTGCCCATAACTGGGATTCACAACATCTCGAGGTACCCATAAATGAGTTATGACCGAGAGATATGGCCGAGATGATCTGGCATGGTTTGGACTGAGTCGAACCTACCGGGTCGGATTGGGCTGATCTGACTCGGGACCACGTGGCTTCGGAGCTAACTATTTTCCCAACAGAAATAAATTTTTTCCAGATTTAAATCAAAACCTTTCTTGATGCCATATATGAGAAGTAATATATTTTCTTAAAATAATTTTAACATCACTTTAAGGGTTAATGTTTAGAAATAATTTATCACTCAAAAGAACCATACTATAAGACTTTTTGGTTATAAAAGATCATGACCTAATCTAAAATACAAACTCACTACTCATTTTTAAAACCATTTTTCATATCATTTTACAACTATGGACTTTTGGTATGAATCTTAGGTTATTTCCATGAAGAATATTATTAAAGGGTCATTATGAAGTTTTCTTTATAGCAAGGTGTTGTTCATAAGCTCATACACTTGGTCATTTACAGAACTCTTGGTTTATCTAAGATAAGGTAGATGTGATTTAAGAAAATAAAACATAAGGAACATAAGTTTGGGTACAACACATGCTTTTATGAGGTCTTCTTAACATGTGTTTTCATGGTATAAAAGAAATTTGACAATATATAGGTTAAGTTACCTAATAAAATAGTATAGTCACATTTTCATGGTTTAAACAAAAGATTTATACAACATAAGCAAAATCTCATCTAGGTTGAAGCATGATATTACATGGTTTTAAATACCCAAATCATATATATATATATATATAAAAGCCGTGTTCTTCCTTAGAATGGCATAGAATAGTGACACGTGGCATGAACTCATATTTTTTAGTAACTAAACCGGTCATTTAAGTACTGAACCGGTCTTTTAAATAAAATTGAACCGGTCTATTTAATTTCTCTCTCTTTCTTTCTCTCTCTCTCTCTATTAATGATACAAGTAGTCTCTCTCTCTTAATTAATGATATAAGTAGGACTCTTTGGTATTTTTATATTTTTGGTTTAAATCTAAATATGTTTCCATTTTGTTTGTGAAATTTGTGGTTGAACAATTCTTTATTTGAATGTTTATGAGATTTTTTTTTTTTTTTTTGTTCATTTGCTTTTTCAAATGTTCAGAATTATATAGGATTGAAATATAATAGGTATTCCATCAACATTATATAGGATTGTATCTCTATTAATGATACAAGTAGTCTTTCTCTCTCAATTAATGATATAAGTAGGACTCTTTGGTATTTTTATATTTTTGGTTTAAATCTAAATATGTTTCTATTTTGTTTGTAAAATTTGTGGTTGAGCAATTCTTTATTTGAATGTTTATATAGGATTGAAATATAATAGGTATTAGATCAACATTAAAAAAAAATTCTGCCAATTTTCTATTTTATATTTTGATAATCAAAATCGTGGTTTTCTTCTTGCTATTTTTCTTCTTTATACTTATTTTTATTCTAAACTAAACCTATGGGAACAAAGATTTTAACTAAAAATAAAGATCTTATGTTTTAATTCATTTAAATGTTTTATGAGATACTTGTTTTTCTTTTAAGTGATTTTTGCGATTTTCACTTATTTTTTGTAAGTGTTATTCTGCTTTTGAAAGCCAAAAAAGGCAAAAGTTTTATTTGATTATTTTGCACAAAAGGAATATAAATGTTTTTAAAACACTAAAGAGTTAATTAAGCATTAAATTTGAAATGCTTTTTTTTTTTTTTTTTTTTTAAATGTTCAAAATTATATGGATTTTATTTTTATTGAAACATATCATATATATATATATATATATAAGCCAAGTTCCAACTTAAAGTAACCTAGAATTAGGACACGTGGCATGAATCCATACTTTTTAAACATTGAACCAGTCATTTGAGTAAAAAACTAATAATTTAAGTAAAACTAAACCAGTCTGTATATTTCAAGTAAAATAAACGGTGCATTAAATATGACTAATTAACTCTCTTGTATTGAATAAAAAATGAATAGAAACATCAAATTTTTTTTGTCATTAAATTCTCACTAATTTCTACCTCTTTTTATTTGATTATTTGATTATTGTGCACAAAATGAATAAAATTGTTTTTAAAACACTAAAGAGTTAATTAAGCATTAAATTTGAAATGCTTTTTTTTTTTTTTTTTATTGAAACATATCATATATCATATATATATATATATATAAGCCAAGTTCCAACTTAGAGTTGGCTTAGAATTAGGACACATGGCATGAATCTATACATTTTAAACATTGAACCGGTCATTTGAGTAAAAAACTGATAATTTAAGTAAAACTAAATTAGTCTGTGTATTTCAAGTAAGATAAACGGTGCATTTAATATGACTAATTAACTCTCTTATATTAAATAAAAAATGAATATAAAGGTCAATTTTTTTTTTGTCATTAAATTCTCACTAATTTCTACCTCTTTCTCTTCCTTTAAGTAAAACTGAAAAAAAAAAAAAAAAAAAAAAAAAAAATTAAAATTAAAATTGAACTGCTCCATGTATTTCAAGTGAAATAAACGGTGGGTTTAATATTCCTATTCAAATCTCTTCCATTGAATAGAAAACAAATAGAAACATCTAATTTTGTTGTCATTAAATTCTCACTAATTTCTACATCTTTCTCTCTTCCTTTAAGTAAAATCTTTTACTCAAACACTGCTTCCTCTCCCACTAAATGTCCGTTACAAACTAAACTTCAAAGAGTCAAATGTCAGTTTTTTTTTCTTTGGGAAATGTCAAAAGTCACTCAAATATCTCTCGCTTTCTCAAATAAATATATGGAGAAGTAATGGTTTGTGGCTATGCAAAATTGTAATGTTGTTTACATTACTGGAGAGTGGTGCTCAAAGCAAAGAGAGCAAAGTTTTTGCTATTGTTAAAATCATTTTGTTTGTAATACTGCTATACCCTTTGTTTTTTAGTTTTCCTTTTAAGTTTGTCGGGGCTGTGTTCATTAGAATTGTAAATAATATATTTGTATTTATTTTATGTGCTTCTGTCTTTCTGATTTGATTTTCTATCCTTATTTTTGTATTGATAATTTATATTATTTTTTTATTTCTGTTGAAAAAGTAGTTTCTTTTACGCTATATATAAGAATGATGGTCAAATTAAAAAATATCTATTTGACCGTAGTTTCTTTCTATACCTATAAATTTCTTTGGAACTAGAAAAAGTACATAAAAAAAAAATAGTTATTTTCTATTATATTAGTGGTTATCATTTTACTTTCTTGTTTTTTCTTTTTACTTTATTTTCTATGATTTTGTTCTTTCTTTACATTCTTTTTGTCCTTATTTCCTAATTTATATTATTTTTTTGTTCAAATTGCTTTCTTTTTCTTTTCTTTTCTTTTCTTCTTCTTTTTTTTTTTTTTTTCTAAATTTTACATTGAATTCAAGGAAACCATGGAGAGAGAGAGTTTACATTAATTGTTGTTTTGGTACAAGGTATGACAATTTTTTAATTTACATTGTTCATTGATTTTTTTTTCCCTGTATAATGCACATTGTTAACGTGCTTAATTGATAGACAATATTAATTTTCAAGGTTTCATATGAACCAGAAAAGTATATGGAAAAGAAAACTCTATTCTATTCTATTAGTATTTTTTATTTTTCATTTTTGTCTATATTTTCTATGGTTCTCTTATTTCGTTTCCTCTTTTTTTTTTTTTTTTTTTTTTTTTTTTTTCCTTATTTTTTATGTAATTAATATATTATTTTTCATTCAAATTGCTTATTTTATCTTTTGTAAATTTTACACTAAATTCAAAAAAATAATGGTGAGAGAGAGTTTCCTATGGTTGTTTTTTGTACAGGGTATGATGATTTTTTAGTATATTATGTTTATTGAATAGTTTTTTATTACTTTGAGTAATACAGAAAATATAACACTATTATATTATATTAGTATTTTTCAGTTTTCATTTTTTATCTATATTTTCTATGCTTCTCTTCTTCCATTTTTTTTTTATTATGAAACTAAATTATAAGGAAGAATCCCGCGCATAGCACGGGTTACGAGCTTATAAAATATAACATACAAGTTAAAGCATAACATAAATGATAGCTTGAAAGAGGAGAAGATGGGTTACTTAAAAGTTAAGGCAAAATCACACTAGAACTCAAAGGCTTCTCTAATGAAGGAGGAGTGGGATGAGCTCTTGGAGGAGTTGAGAGTGTGAGGAAAATGCAAGAGGAGATGAGGTGAAAGGGGAGAGGCATGGACGTGTGATATAAGGATTTGAAGGCAAGGAACAAGCTTCCTTACTTTGGAGAAGTCAAAAAGAAGTCATGCTCTTCCAAATGAAGAAAAATTGCTTCTATTAATTAGTCCATCCCACGTAAAGCTTACTTTTCTTTTTACCTAGGTGGTCTTATGCATGGGGTGGTTTGTGATTCCAAGACAACTTAATTAATAAGGGTCATCTATAATTAAACATGATTAGAGGTAGTTAATGCACATAATTAAAAGAGGTCGTGTTACATTAAAATCATAAGGTTTTATTTCATATTGTTCTATTTGGCATATGTTATAAATTAATCCTTAATTTATGAAATCAAGTATTTTCCATGATCTCCTTTAGAGGGCTTGATACAATCTTTATTAAGCATACTAGGCCTAATGACATGGTTCCTAAGTTTAGGCTCAAGACCTAGATCAAAAATTCCGAAGTACAAAGGGTGTCTTGACCTAAGTATGTGGTTAGTTGCTCACACACGTGCACTCTTGTGGTTTGTGTATCACCTTCTTTTAGGTGATTGGACTGACATACTGAGTAGATCTTTTGATTCAGCTCAATTAAATCTTTAGTGTATGCATAATGGTTGTAAAAAAAGAAGAAGAAAAAAAAATGTGGAAGAAACAATTTTCTCCTATGTTTCAAGCATAGAGTTTAGAATGCCCATGATACCCTTCAACATATGCTTCTTAGGGTTTATTCATGTTGTAACATATTAGGTAGGGGTGGGGAGTTTTCTCGAGATGTATTAAATTCAAAGTAGGATATGGTTCTCAAATTAGCTTCTGGCATGATGTTTGGTATGGGGATCATTATCTTAAGGACGCCTTTTCGGAGTTTTTTCGTATTGCATGATGTAAGGAGGCGAGGGTCATGGATAATTTACAAGTTTCCAATGGTGTTATAAATTGGAATATAAACCTTTGTAAAGCAGGTACCTTCCACTTGGGACAAGTTTAGCACTGTATTAGTGATCAAACATGAAGTTAAGAAAAGTACATTCAAATTTCTATACTAACACAAATACCATGCTGTCTGTGCCACAAGCAATCTTGTTTGGTAACAGGTATGACTCTATCCTTACTTTTTGATCAGTTTTCTTGTTCACTCTCTTTTTAGAATTAATAGGTAATATTGAATTTTTGAAGGAAATTCAAGAGTTATAATTATTGTGAGTGTCAATTTCATCACTCCCTTAATTCAGAAATATGTGGATGATCTATTGAACCTAAAACTTCTGCCTCTGTATAGCCATCTTTGATGCCATGTGTTGTTTTTGTTGCCCACAAACCTTCCAACACTCCCCCCCCCCCCCCCCCCCCCACCCTAAAAAAAAAAAAACTCTGCTTCTCATCTCTGTCTGTGTGTAAATGATAATGTTCTTCTCTTTTCCTTCCTTTGCTATCTTCTTGGTCACAGCTCAAAGACACCTGGGTTGCATGCACTTCTTAGTTCCACATACAGGCATCATCTAGCTTAAAGCCTAGCATACCACAGTACCACTTGTCGCATTTTCATTTCCTTATTCTCATGTGAGATGCTGAAACATAGTAAGTTTCCAAATAGTAAGTTTCTGTTTTGATTGAAAGAAATGCCATTTCTTTCGTTTATTTTATTTAGTCACTAACTACAAATTCCAACTATTGATTGGTTTGTGCAAGTGATGATTTTCTTTATGATTGTGCCTCCCAATTTTAGGATGCTTTGATTCTATCAAAAGCCATAAAATGTTGAAGCACAACTCCATTCAAAGCAGAGTTCTAGAATGAAGACTGTTGAAGTTCCAACTCACAGTGTTAATGACAAACTTCCCAATGAAGATAATGAAGAGACTATTCACAGAATTTGTAAAGTTGAAGATAATGATTAGATAGTTGAAGAGATCTCACCTCTCATTAATTCATATGTTAGAATATGTATAGTTTGATAGGAGATGAATAAGTGTAACCTCTCATTATTGATGTAGAAGTTGTAAGGTTGTCTAGTGGTTATAAATACCAATATATGGATCCCTCAATTGATGTGAGAAATATTCTGAATTCACATTTCTCACATGGTATTAGAGCAATTCTAAAGGTACTATTGTCATTTTTAAAGGCACTACTGTCATTTTTTTTTTAAGATCCTCTCTCAATGGCTTCCTCTTCATCAACCACTACAGAGAGCACACAGTCCAATTCTTCATCGACTGTTTTTGCTCCTGTACTATTCACCACACTATTCATACCAAACTCTGTAATACCCGGGAAAAACACTATGCTTAGGATAATAAGGTATAAATAAAAATATGTGCATATGCATGCATAGGTGTAAGGTTTAATAATTATTATTGCTAGCTTAAATAGGATTGTATTTATATACATGCAAGTATAGAAATCAGATTAGTAAAGAAATTACTAAGCAAAGTCGATCGAGCGACTTTGGAAGTGAAGCCGATCGATCGGATATTAGATCGATCGAGTGACTTAAAGTTTGCGGGAAAATAGGATCGATCAAGTGACTCTATTTTCGATCGAGCGATTCTAGGTCAAAGTCGATCGAGTGACCGAATAGTCGATCGAGCGACTTAATTATCCAGTGCGATGCAGTTTACGTGTAAACAGCAATGAGCGATTTTCAACCTTTAATTCTTGAACCCACATCATACTCTTAAGACCAGACGATCATACTCCTTTCTAGTTAGTCTAGTTAGCCCAATTTGGCTCCAAACCAACTAGATTTCCATGGATATAAAGCAATCAATGCCCAAAGATGTGAAATAGTGACCTATGGGATTTGGGCTGCGAATTTGGGGTATTATTTGGCTTAAATCCGACCCTTAAAGTGTCTTCTTGCTGGCTTGATCTCAACCCTTCAAGATTGCTATATATAGGACGCATGGGTGAATGATTTCCATGAAGAAAACCAAGATTTCAGCCCAAAATCCCTCTCACGTACATGCTGCCTTCTCCCCTGTTCTAGTGCAGTAACTCTGAGCACGAAATTCCCTTTGTTTCACCTTTCTTACCAGCACGTAGCAAGCAAGATTTAAGCCTCAAATTACCTTCAATCCATCACAAAACCAATAGGAGTTTAGAGCAGAAACTTCTCTGTTTCATATCCAAAATCAAAGCACAATTTTAGTAAGAACTCTCTTCTGGACAGCAACTTCTTTTGTCCATTGGAGTTACCTTGGAGCAAGCTTTAGAGGAGGAAGACTTCTGGCTAGTACTAGAAACAAACCAATAAGTTGAAGCTTGTTCAAGCCATGAGTGTATTGAGGAGATTATGGGTTTAATAACTTGTGATGTATATATATATATATATATATATATATATATATATAGTATTGTGAGACTTTGATAAAAGTGAGGGCTTGAAGAAGGTGTATGTGTGTGTGTGTGTGGATTTATATATATGTGTGTGTATGTGTAAACATGTGTGTGTTTACTGCATGACGAAAGTGAGTAGTGTTTGAATAAAAACAAGTAAGTGCATATGTATGGTGAACGTGTGTGGGTGATCTCAAAGGGAATGAAATGATTGTGTGTGAGTTATTATATATATATATATATATGTGTGTGTGTGTGTGTGTGTGTGTGTGTGTGTGTAGAAAGAATTATTTTAGAAGTATATGTGTAAGTGTGTGAGTTACATGTAAATATATGTGTATATATGTGTATATATGTATATATATACTAGTTAGAACTAATGGTTAGTAAAAGAAAATATTTGATTATGTTTATAGTAGTTTCATTACTCAATAATCTAAAATGGCGATTAATATCATAATTAAGAGAATCAAATATTAATACCGTTACGTTATCCAATTTATAAATAGAAGTATTAGAATCATTGTTATAATAATTTCTTGAGAATAAATATAGTGATAGTAATAATTGTTTTGTAGTACCTTTAATTAATCTAATATTATTGCATGATTATGATTATGCAGTTTTTGAGGATAACCGTTGAAGCAAACTAGTAAGTATCTTTATACTTACTAAGGACGAAGCTGGTGGATTTTTCCATAATATTGCGTTTACTACTTTACTTAGTTTGTTTGCACATACATGTTTTATTTTTAATTAAACTAGTTAATAACAAAGCTGGTATGCAGCGGGGGGGTTGATGGCTACCAGTGGAACCTTTGGCTTCCGTGACACTTAATAAATAAACGAGCTATGACCTTTGGCTCATAGTCTGCTGAGACCTTTGGATTCCAGTAACAAACAAATAAGCTTTAAGTGAGGGGAATCGTTGGCTTCCACAACACGCTAATTCGGACCGTTGGTTCTATCACGAGAGGAGTGCAAAAGATGATAATTAAACCTTGCATATAAAACTGTCATATTACTATTTTATGGTTATGTATATATTCAATCTATGACTATGATTAGCTACCATGGATCATATATTGTGTATACATGTAATCATGAAGCCATTGCATTATGTTGCATTTATTTAATAAATCAGCATTCATATTATTATGGGAAACAGTGGACTCACTTTAGTATTTCTGTGTTGCTGTTTTCTTTTTATTATGTGTTAAATCAGGTTATGAAGAAGAAGAATATCAGGGCTATCCAGACATTTAGGTGGATCCTGATACTAGAATTAGAGGCTAGACCGCTTCCCTTTTTGGGAACTACCATGTTATAGTTCAATAACCTAATTTAGAGACAATATCTATATTTATGTTATTATGTTATTATTAAGCTTTAGTATTTTGACTTGTATAATTATATGAGCCCTGTAAGGCATAACTACTATCTTTTGTATGTCCATGATGACTTTCTTCATTTATATTTCTTGAGGTATTTCAGTAGAAGCTCTGAAGTGTTATTTAATTCCCAAGTCTGTATTATATATATATATTCCGTTGCCAATAATTAACTCTGATGAGATAGTGATGTCATGTGAAAATTTAAAAAAATGTCACTTACGCTTTTTGTAAAAGTGGGGCATTACAAACTCAACCGGGACAATTTCTTGGTTTGGCAAACATCACCGATTCCTTTTTAGAAGGGACGATTTTTTTGGCTACGTTGATGGTAGTCTCCCTCCTCCATCAGTGTTGCGGGGACAGATGGCACTATTTCTATGATTCCAAATCCCGCCTATCACTCTTGGGTTCAACAAGATCAGATGATTCTTTCAACAATCATCTCCACTCTTTTTGACTCTTTAATCTCACAGGTGGTTGGCTTACCTACATCTCAAGCTGTGTGGGACACCCTTAATTGGATGTTCTCTTCTCAGTCTCAGGTGCGGATTATGCAAATCCGCTATCAACTTTCTACCATCAAGAAGGGGAATCTCACTGTTATGGATTATTTTCAAAAGGTTAAGCAGCTTGCAGATACACTTGTTGCTATTCATCAACCCTTACAAGATTGTGAAACTGTCTCCTACCTTCTTGGTGGATTGAGTTCCGGATACGATTCTTTAGTTACCTCGGTGACTACTCGTATTGCTCCCATGTCTCTTGATGAGGTATATGGTCATCTCTTAAGTCATGAACAGCGAATGGAGCATCTCAATGCCGCTACTACTATTCACAATCCTACAGCCAATGTGACCACTTAATCCTAAGCAGCTCGTGGTAGAGGTAACAAGTATAATACCAGCCGGACTTTTTCTCCTAATCGGGCTCTTGGTAATTTTGGTGGCAGATCTAAAGGTAGGGGGGCGTGTTGGAAGTGTTCGTGGTCTTCTTGGATCAGGCCCTAATTTTGGACACAACTGTCTCTTGTGCCAACTCTGTCAAAAACCTAGACATACCGTCGTGCAGTGTTACCGTCAGTTTGACATCGCAAATGTTTTCAAATTGAAGGAAATTAAGCCAACAGGGAGAAATGCAGATGTCTCTGTTCGTGTTCATTTCCATATGAAGTTCATATTATAAATACACATACTATAGTGTTCTTGTTTTTTTTTTCTTCATATAGGCCTCTATATTGCCAAAAAGGCACCTGTAAGCTCCAAAGTACTGAGTGGAGACCCTTTTAAGTCTCCATTGAGTTTGGTTATGAGGATTTACAACTTCAGTTGTACCCTTTTAGTCCTTGATTGCCCTTCATTTAAATTTCTGTCTTTATTTTTGTTAGAATATACAGAAAATATATTATATTTTCTGTATATTCCATACTTGGTCGATATTATAATATTCTCTATTTACAGGTTAATTGTATTCAAATATTGGGATTGTAATCAAATCATGGGGATTTGATTACCATACTTTGTATTTACTCTAAACCTTATAAATAGGGACCTTTATATTGTAGACAAATCAAGTCAATAAGCACAATGTAGCCTTTAGGGCTAATTCCTAGCGGTGGACGTAGGTGACTAACACCAAACCACCCATAATTCCTTGTGTTCTTGTCTCTCTATTATTTCCGCATTTATTGTTATATTTTAGATTTCAGCATGGTATCAGAGCCACTTTTCTGTGGACTCCAGTGTCTTCTTTCTCTCTTCTTTTAGTCTTTTCTTTTACATGGTGTAACACATTTGGAACTTCTGGTGCCTCTCTTAAATCTCAATTTCTTGTTCATGCAATTTCTCTGTTTAGCATTTCTTTTTGGTGTTTTTCACTATGAATGCTTCATTGAGCTTTGTTTGCACGTAACGGAAATTTGCATATCCATTTATTGTTCATGCAGTTTCTCTATTGAGCGTTTCTTTTTGGTGTTTTTCACTGTGAATGCTTTGTTGAGCTTTGTTTGCACGTAACGGAAATTTAGAGTCCATCCGCAGCCACACACGCCGCCACTATTTACTGTCACCACCATCACTCTTCCACGCGCCACCTAGTTCTGCCAAATTGATCATAAAAATTGGTAGATCAAGCTCATATCGGCATTTTGGGTGAATAATAGTCTTCAAAAGACCTTCCATGTGCCACCACGCGCCAACACTTTCTCCCCTCTCATGAGATCCACACTCGCTATACCGGATCTGCTGCAACTGCATCACACTGGATCCTTGCCTCTGCTATACATGACCTTGCGCTACACCAAATTACTCCCCAAGGGTCCATGGCTGCTTGAGTGTGCTGCATTCCACCAGATTCCCTCAGATTTTATTTTATTTGATTTTCAATATTTTTCTTCTTTATAAAAAAAAGAAAAAAAAAAAAAGAAAAAAAAGAAAAAGTAGAAGAAGAAGATGAGGAGGAGAGAAAAGAAAAAAAAATGGAAAAAAAAAAGAAAAAAGAAAAAGAAAAACCCCTCTTTTGGATTTATGGCCCTATTTTATTGTGATCTGCGGCTCAATTTTTTGGCAAATCATGGCACAATGTGGTTTTGGCCCTTCACAGGATTTACAGCTAGTTTCCGTTTCCGACAATCGTTGTTAGTTGCGGCTTTGGGTTTCTTCTAACGAAAAGTTTCCGTTCTCCGGCCGTCACTTTCAGCCTTTCTCACCGGCAACATTTTGATCCAACCATCGACTTCAGTTGAATTTAAATCTAGTTTCTGTTTTCAAACTCAAGGTTCCAGAATCTTCCACCTTGAGTTTGAGGGGATGTTAGAATATACGGAAAATATATTACATTTTCCGTATATTCCATATTTGGTCAATCTTGTAATATTCTCTTCTTTTAGTCTTTTTTTTATTTTTTTTTTATTTTTTTTTTATTATTATTACATGGTGTAACACCTGCGGAACTTCTGGTGCCTCCCTTAAATCTCAATTTCTTGTTTGTGTAGTTTCTCTGTTGAGCGTTTCTTTTTGGTGTTTTTCACTGTGAACACTTTGTTTAGCTTTGTTTGCAAGCAATGGAAATTTAGAGTCTATCCGCAGCGACACACGCTGCCACTATTTACTGTAACCGCAATCACTGGCCCACGCGCCACCTAGTTCCGCCAAACTGATCATAAAAATCGGTAGATCAGGCTCATATCGGCATTTTGGGTGAACAATAGTCTTCGAAAGACCTTCGACGCACCACCAAAAGGTCTAGATTTTCGGTGTGACGCTCCAAGCGCCGTCACTCTCTCCCCGCGGGTGAGATCCATGCATGCCATACTGGATCTGCTGCAGCTGCGTCATACTAGATCCTTGCCTCTACTGTACGTGACCTTGCGCTACACCAAATTACTCCCCGAGGGTGCATGGCTGCTTGAGTGTGCTGCGTTCCACCAGATTCCCTCAGGTTTTATTTTATTTGATTTTCAATATTTTTCTTCTAAAAAAAAAAAAATGAAGAAAGAAGAAGAAGAATAGAGAAAAGAAAAACCCCTTTTCCGGATTTATGGCCCTATTTTATTGTGATCTGTGGCTCAATTTATTGATGAATCTTGACAATGTGGTTTTGGCCCTTCACAAGATTTACAGCTAGTTTCTGTTTCCAACCATCGTTGTCAGTTGTGGCTTTGGGTTTCTTTTAACGGATAGTCTCCGTTCTTCGGCCGTCACTTTCATCCTTTTTCGCTGGCACCGTTTTGATCCAACCATCGACTTCGGTTGCATTTAAATCCAGTTTCTATTTTCAAACTCAAGGTTCCAGAATCTTCCACCTTGAGTTTGAGGGAGATGTTAGAATATACAGAAAATATATTATATTTTTCGTATATTCCATATTTGGTCGATATTGTAATATTCTTTATTTACCAATTAATTGTATTCAAGTATTGGGATTGTAATCAAATCATGTGGATTTGATTATCATACTTTGTATTTAATCTAAACCTTATAAATACGGACTTTTGTATTGTAGACAAATCAAGTCAATGAGCATAATGTAGACCTTAGGGCTAATTCTTAGTGGTGGACGTATGTGTCTAACACCAAATCACCCATAATTCCTTGTGTTCTTGTCTCTCTGTTACATTCACATTTATTGTTATATTTTAGATTTCAACAACTTTTTATTCTATTATGATGATCTTGATAAATTTCTGTCTTCTGCAGATGTTGAAGTCCCAGTTTCTTGTATCATACTAGTATTACTAGTATTATTGTTTGCTCTCCAATATTACGGGACCCTCCGAGTAGGGTTCCTCTTTAAACCTGTCATTTCATTATGTGGCTTTTATGCATCAGTGCTATATGAAGGAAAATAATAGGAGTGAGCTTAAAAGACTTGACAAAGAGAGGCATGATGACTTCATGAGCATGTTGAGAACTTGAGAGGGTTTGTTTATGTTTTATATTTATTTTTTATATTGTGATGGAATCTTTATCTTAGGCTCACAACTTTTACAGTCTTTCTTTTTTTCTAGGTTATCTGTGGATTCTTGTAGAATGTCTATTAGTTAAAAATCCTCTTTTTGTGATGTAGGGGCATATTGGAGAGATACAAAAATCTGCAAGTGGAAGCCCCAGTGTGAAATTAGCATGTAATGAAGATAATTCGTTTTAGCTCTTCTTAATTTTTAGTTTTCCATCTCTATTTTGTGTATCATAGTTATAGGTGGTACCAGTCGTTAAAGAAAAAACTAAGTTGGTACTTCCGTCTGGCTTCCCGTCCATTTTTTTAACGATCGACCACATCATCCCCCTTAAAATTTTGACATATGTCCCTCCTTCCACATGTTTAGTCCAACTAAGATTACCATCCCACGTGGCTCACGTATTACATATGATACTAAGGGTTTTAATGCCACGTAGGACGAAGTAATTATTAAAAAAATTACATATTACATATTTATTATTATTTTTTTTAAAAAAAATAGATAGAAAATTTGGGGGTGGCATTTTAGCCAAGGGGTAGCTAGAACCGCTCCCGTTAGCTAGCCAGGGAGTGGTTGAACAACCCCCAAAGCAAAAATGGGGTGGTTGGCCAACCCCATGGCCAAATTGACGGTGGCTTGGCCACCCTTGTTTGGCTTAGGGTGGGTTTGGCCACTTGAGACCGACCGATGTGAGGGTGGCCGAACCACCCTATGGCTCTTGGGGTATTCGATCACCCCCAATGGCCAACCATCAATTTGTTTTTTTTTTTACCTTTGGCCTTTTAGGGGTGGCTAAACCCACTCCCATGACGCTTGAGGGTGGACTGACAACCCAATGGCCAAAATGGGGACACTGAAACCACCCCAAGTGAAAAACAATTTTTGAGGATTGGCCTTTGGGGTGGCTGAATCACCTCAAAGGACCATGCGAGTGGCTCATCCATCCCAATTTTCTATTTGGTCTGGGGTGTCCTTGAGGGTGGTTCGATCACACCCTGGCTAGCCATAGAGGGTGGCTCCAGCCACCCCTTGGCCAAAATGGGGGTGGCCGACCATGCCCAAATTTCTTTTCTTAATTATTTTTTCGTTTTTTTTAAATAAAAATAATTTAGTAGTTTTTTAATATTTGTTTTTTGTCCTACATGGCATTGAAACACTAATTATTACCTGTGACACATGGGCCACATGAGATGGTAATCTAAGTTGGAAGGAGGAAGATGTGTCAACATTTTAAGAGGGGTGACGTGAACTACTGTTAAAAAAAGGGACAAAGGCGAGACGGAAGTACCAACTATTTTTTTTCATTAGCGATTGCTACCACCTATGACAATTTTTGAAATTGAGACGTCGTTTTGATGCAATGCCTAATCACAAGTACTAGTGGGGTATTTATCCCTTTAGTTTTTATACAACTAATAATTTTACATATGTTTCTCTAGTTATTTTATGTCCTTTTGTAGATGTGCTTCTTCTAAGGTGTGAAAATTTCAAGTTCTTATAATCAAATTACATTACAACGAACATGCAATCATCATTTTTGCCCGAAAATACTTTTGAGATTTTGGTACATAAAACCTTGAGATATGTCAAGTACTAAGAATCAAATTAATTGGGATCCTTTTGTAATTCCAATTACAACAAGTTATTGAACCTCAATGTAATGCATGTATCTGTCACGGGTGCATTATTCTTCGGCTAGTTTCTTCTACGGCTAGTTGGGAAGTGAAGTTGTTGTTGCGAAGGCTGGTGAAGGGAGCTTAATGGCAGCACACGTGGAGTCTATTAGTTGGTGGAGTGGATTACGTTAATGGCAGCTGTAATCCGGTTGAGTTTAGTTACGCACGTGTTAAGAATTGTTAGTTAGTTTAACTGTATTCTAGTAGTTGTTGTAAGTAATTGAAAGAAGCTTTATAAGCTGTAGTTAGCATTTGTAATTGATATCTTGGATCATTGTTGTTCATTGAACAAAGGAGATTTGCACTCTCGAACGTGCCTGGAGAGTAGCCTTCTCGAATTTGGCTGATTCTATAAAATTTCAGAAGTTCATTCTTTTCTTCCTCAATTCTTCTTCTTTTTACATTTTATACACTGATTTTTCATAACAGTTGAAGACAACTGTTACAAGTGGTATCAGAGCCCACTGATCTTATCACGCTTATGAGAACAAGATCTGCGAGTATGGCAGACGAAGGACTGGTTTCAAAGGAGATGAAAGCTCTTGGGAGCCGAATGGATCAGATGCAGTCACAATTGTTGATGGTTCAGACAGTAGGTCAAACGGAGCTGCTGCAGCAGGTGCAGAAATTGATCGATGCGAACAATATGAAGCTCCAGGAGATGTGGGGAGCTACACAACGACAATCTCAGAAGGATAAAGGTGTTTGCCCAGATGTTATGGGGCAGAGTTTCTATGAAGGGGAGCCTTCAGGTCAAGAAGGGCATCATTCCGGTGATGGGTTCCAGACTAGATCTATGAAGTTCGATTTTCCTCGCTTTGATGGGGAGGATCCGGAGACTTGGAGTTCTAGAGCGGGGCAATTTTTTGATTATTATTGCACACCTGATAAACAGAGATTGTCTATATCCTCATTCCACATGGAAGGTAAGGCTTTATCTTGGTTTCAAGAATTAAAGTCTAGTGGTAGTTTATCTTCTTGGGATGAATTTTTACGGGCCATGAAGATTCGGTTTGGTAAGGGGTCTTACGATGACCCCATGGAAAATCTCACCAACCTTAAGCAAGTTGGGTCCTTAGAAGATTATAAAACTCAATTTGACACCTTAGCCACTAAGGTGCATGCTTTGCCTGATTTTCATAAATTGAGTATGTTTCTTGGAGGGTTAAGGGATGAAATTCGGTTGCCTGTTAGAATGTTTAATCCCAAAACCTTAATCGATGCTTATTCGTTAGCTCGGATTCAAGAGGAAAATGTTAAGGCTTATCGAAGAGTCAGTAGGCCTGCTTGGCATAATTCCTCTTCTAATCAGTTGTATTCAGGGGGAAATACTGATTTTATTGGGGGATACGCTAAAGGCAGTGGGTATAATGGCCCTAGAATGAATTTGTCTGTTCCACCAAGACAATCACATGGTCAATCATGGGCTGCTAATCAGGGTAGCAAGGAGGGGGGTACTCAAGGGAAGCCTCAGCCCTTAGTTCCTATTCAGAAAATTTCCCAAGCCCAGATGGAAGATAGGCGTAAACGAGGGTTGTGTTATACATGTGATTCTAAATGGGTTCGGGGGCATGTCTGTAGTGTTCCTAAGTTGTTCTTGATTGAAGCTATACAGGAAGAAGTTAATACAAATATTGGTGAATTACCTCAAGAGGAGGAAGATCCGGGTGAATTTTTTTTGGAGGAATTTCCAGAAATTTCCCTCAATGCTATCATTGGGACACCTAGTCCCAAAACAATGAGATTGGTAGGCATTGTAAAGTTTCATACCTTGACCATCCTTATTGACTCGGGGAGCACTCATAACTTCTTAGATGTGAAATTTGCTGCTAGTTTGGGTTTTACACCGTTGCAAGGGGACAAAATTTCTGTAAGAGTAGCTAATGGTCAGAAGGTGCTTAATCCAGGGAGCTGTAAGGCTGTGTGTATTAAGTTGCAAGGGTTCTCTTTTCAAACCGATTTGTTCATCCTCTCGTTAGCAGGGTGTGATATGGTTTTAGGGATTCAATGGTTGCAAACATTGGGCCCTATATTATGGGATTTTGTTGCATTAAAGATGCAGTTTTCCTTTCAAGGACAGCAGTATGTGTTATAGGGTATTCAACAAGGACCTCAAGTGAATATGATAGAAGCAGATACTTTTAAATTTCCTAGAGCCGAGAGTAAAGGGGTATTGCTTCAGCTGATGGCCACTAAACCTCTCTTGCATTCTACACCTCCTGCAGTGCATGGACCTGTGCAGGATCTTTTACAGCAATTTGAGGACATTTTCAGAGAACCAAAAGGGCTGCCTCCTCTTCGGTCGCATGATCATGCTATACCTTTACAGGATGGTGTCACTCCAGTTTCTGTGCGCCCTTACAGATACCCCTTTTATCAAAAGGAGGAAATTGAGAAGATCGTCAAGGACTTGCTCAAATCTGGTGTCATTAGGCCCAGCCACAGTCCCTTTTCTTCTCCAGTTCTGTTGGTCAGGAAAACGGATGGTACGTGGAGGATGTGCATGGATTACCGAGCACTTAATAAGGTAACCATTAAGGATAAATTTCCTATTCCTATAGTAGATGAGTTGTTGGACGAATTGTGGGGGGCTAAAATATTTTCGAAATTGGACTTAAGGTCCGGATACCATCAAATTCGGGTGGTTGAGAAGGATATTCCCAAGACGGCTTTTAGAACTCATGAGGGACATTATGAGTTCTTAGTTATGCCTTTTGGCTTAACTAACGCCCCCTCGACTTTTCAAAGTTTAATGAACCATATTTTCAATCCATACCTTCGGAAGTTTATACTAGTATTTTTTGACGATATTCTAGTATATAGTAAGGATTTGAAATCTCATCTGGAACATTTGCAAGTTACTCTAGGGCTGTTGAGACATAATCAGCTCTATGCAAAGTTGTCAAAATGCAGATTCGGGGTGGCTGAGGTGGATTATTTGGGGCATATAGTATCGGTTGAGGGTGTATGTGCCGATCCGGGTAAAATCAAGGCTATGGTGGACTGGCCCCTGCCCTCTAACATTAAATCTCTGAGGGGATTTCTTGGCCTTACGGGGTATTATAGAAAGTTCATTAGAGGGTATGGTTCAATTGCAGCCCCCTTGACTGCAATGCTTAAGAAGAATTCGTATTCTTGGAGTGATTCAGCAGGGGCAGCTTTCAATGCTTTGAAGACTGCAGTAACTCAGGCACCTGTCTTGGCCTTGCCAAACTTTTCTAAACAGTTCACTATTGAGTGTGATGCAAGTGGACTTGGTGTTGGGGCTGTATTGATGCAGGATAAACGTCCGATTGCCTATCTCAGTAAAGCTTTGAAAGGGAACGCTCTTCACATGTCTACATATGAGAATGAGCTCTTTGCTTTAGTCACAGCCATTCAGAAGTGGCGTCCTTATTTGTTAGGGCATTCATTTGTGGTAAAGACAGATCAGCAAAGTTTGAAGTTCTTGTTAGAACAAAAGATTGGCACTCCTTTTCAGCAAAAGTGGCTCACTAAGCTGCTCGGCTATGATTTTGTTGTTGAATACAAAAAAGGGGTCGAAAACCGAGTGGCTGATGCCTTATCACGGAGGGAGTCTTGGGAGCAGGATGTCTCCTTATTTCTGCTGTCCAGTCCTAGTGTTACTTGGGTGCAAGAGTTAAAGAATTGTTACAGTTCTGATGCTGACTTAAAACCATTGTGGGAAAAATGGTCTCTTCATGAGTTAGACACAAGGAAATACTCTGTTAGGGGTGGACTTCTTCTCTACAAGAACAGAATAGTTTTGGGTCAATCTCCTGAATTGAAAACTCAAGTCTTAATGTTTGTCCATAGTGATCCTCTTGCTGGTCACTCGGGTTATGAAAGAACTCTTCAACGGGCTAAAAAAGACTTCTACTGGAAGGGTATGAGGAAAGACTTAAAAGCTTTCATTCGGTTATGCCCTACTTGCCAACAGAATAAACATGACAATATGTCTCTTGCTGGTCTCCTTCAGCCGTTACCTATTCCTACAAGGGTGTGGTCTGATATTGCTATGGATTTTGTGGAAGGGCTGCCCCTATCTCAGGGTAAGTCTGTTATCATGGTGGTGGTTGACCGGTTGTCTAAGTATGCTCACTTCACAGCCTTGGCTCATCCCTACACGGCAGCTTCTGTGGCTAAACTCTTTATGTCTCAGATTTTTAAGCTCCACGGTATGCCCACATCTATAGTTTCTGATAGAGACCCGGTGTTTACTAGCTCTTTTTGGAAGGAATTTTTTCGTCTGCAGGGTACTTCACTCAAAATGAGTACAAGTTACCACCCGCAGACTGATGGCCAGTCGGAAATAGTTAACAAGTGTTTGGAAACTTATTTGAGATGTTTTTCACAAGATAGACCAACTCAGTGGTCTTCATGGCTGCCTTGGGCGGAATATTGGTACAATACCAGTTGGCATGCTTCAATTAAACTTACTCCCTATGAAGCAGTTTATGGGGTTCCTCCACCAAGGTTGCTTTCTTATGTTCCGGGGACGACTCAAGTTGATGAAGTTGAGGAAGTCCTTCGCACTAGACAGCAGATTTTAACTCTGCTTCAGCATAATCTGCAACATGCACAGCAGAGAATGAAGAGGTATTCTGACTTGAAACGCACTGAGCGGTCCTTTGAAGTGGGTCAGATGGTCTACCTGCGGTTACAGCCTTATAAGCAGTCTTCGGTTGCTGCTTGTCGGAACCTCAAGTTATCGCCTAGTTTTTACGGGCCTTTCTCCATTATTCGGAAGATCGGGGCTGTAGCTTATGAGTTAGATTTGCCTCCTACATCTCGGATTCATCCTGTTTTCCATGTTTCCCAGCTTAAGCTCAAGCTGGGATCTTCTTCTTCAGTGTTGCCTAAACTACCTCCGGTTGATTCTCATGGGGTTTTCTCGCCTGAGCCCGTGGAGGTATTGAGTCGTCGAGCTCGGCCTCGGAACAATAGGCCCTTTATTGAGCTTTTGGTCCGGTGGGATGGTCAATCCAAGGATGATGCTACATGGGAATCCTATTATCGTTTGAAGGATATTTTTCCACACCTTGTGGGCAAGGTGTTTTAAAGAAGGGTGTAGTGTCACGGGTGCATTATTCTTCGGCTAGTTTCTTCTACGGCTAGTTGGGAAGTGAAGTTGTTGTTGCGAAGGCTGGTGAAGGGAGCTTAATGGCAGCACACGTGGAGTCTATTAGTTGGTGGAGTGGATTACGTTAATGGCAGCTGTAATCCGGTTGAGTTTAGTTACGCACGTGTTAAGAATTGTTAGTTAGTTTAACTGTATTCTAGTAGTTGTTGTAAGTAATTGAAAGAAGCTTTATAAGCTGTAGTTAGCATTTGTAATTGATATCTTGGATCATTGTTGTTCATTGAACAAAGGAGATTTGCACTCTCGAACGTGCCTGGAGAGTAGCCTTCTCGAATTTGGCTGATTCTATAAAATTTCAGAAGTTCATTCTTTTCTTCCTCAATTCTTCTTCTTTTTACATTTTATACACTGATTTTTCATAACAGTTGAAGACAACTGTTACAGTATCATGACATTCGTGTCAACGTAATTAATTAAGAATCATATCATAAGCGAGATCATTAGTCTTGCTGATCAGGATCGTAATCCAATACTCAAATATCAAATACATCCAAAATAGTTTTTTTTTTTTTTTTAATAGTATGGTAGAACACATTATTTTTTTTAAGGAAATTTCCTCCAACTCTATAATGATATCATATACATCGTTAGATACGCACCATTAAATAGATACTAATAGAATTCCTAATGAAATACAGATGATCCTTGTCACCAAAGACACGTACCTAGACCAATTTGTAGGAAAAATTCTTAGTTAAAACTATATACATTCAATATAGTTTCGAAATGCACAATTAATGATATCATAGTTCTCAAATGTCCTTTAAGTCCGAATTTCCCCACTTGACCAAATGCGATTGATCATAGTTCACAAATGTAAGCTAAATCCAAAAATTATATTCCACTTTTGGCCAAATCAGATTTACAACCATTTTTGCTCGGTGATTTCAAACACACACATCTATAGCTATGAGTCAGAAGGGCCCAAGTACTGAAGTTCAAAAGTAAACATCATAATCTTCATACGCAGCTGCACAAAGACAATATTAGAGATGGAGTAATCTTCCTTCAAGTTTCCCTCTTGGTTATAAGCTCTTGTAAGAATCCACTAATCCTATTCTTTTCGTTTTTGCTTTCTTAACTAAGTAGTGTCACAATTACGTTCTTTACGTACACGCGCATATATATCGATAAACAATAAAGGAGCTTTATCTTGTCAAGGTTTAATAAAAGGACAAGAGTTTTATGTGTAATTGTGAATTTTCTCACAATTCAGGCCAAAGACAGAACTATGAATTTAACTTTTGACCGTGAGTAAGATTGTATTGATTTTTTTAAAAAAAATAAAAAATAAAAAATAAAAAATCTAAGATATATTTTTAGTGACTAACGTGGCTCCAATCACATACTGGTATATGTCAACAATCAACATGTGATTAGCAGATGTTAAAATTTTTCAATAACTGACGTGGCTCCAATCACATACTAACATGTGTCAACATTGATGATAATATTGGCAGGTTTGCAGTCAAAAGTGGAAGCAAGGAATGTGAATTTTCCATGCAAGAAAGTTGCTGATTGCGGTGACCCAGCGAAATGCGAATGCAAAATGAACTTGTGTTTCTGCCACCCAGCAGTGCAAGAGCAAGAAATGTTCACCACTGCCTCCGTAAAACAAAATCAAACTCCACTAAATTAATTGCATGCCATATGTATTATCATCATCTATATAAATAAATTAACGGAAAAAATAAATAAAACAAAATGAAATTCTACTAAATTAACTGCAGGTCATATGTATTATCATCTTTATAAATAAAGGGAAAAGAGAAATTGAGTCTCTTGATTCATCATGAAATTTTAATATATTGTACTCCCAATATATTCAAGATGAATGAGCCGAATGATAAATATCATCAATTTTAGTTTTACCTTTCTCGATCAATTCCTTCTTTTTGGTGGATTTCTCATTTCTTTTTTACTCTTTTATTTTATTTTTTATATATATATATATACACACACATCAATAAGGCTTTATTGAAAGGAGTAATAATAATATAAACAGAACAATAAATCATAGGCACAATACAGGCAAGCCCTCACATCCAAAACTAAAGTGTCAACTTAAAAACCAACAGGCCAAACAAGGCCAATAATACAATGGGAATGATAAACTTCAAGGAAGCCGTCGCTAATTTTTTTAAAAAATTTAAATAATGTAAAATTATGTACACAAAAATTCAAAGCATGAAATGGATAATATTCATTTCATTGAGAATCCTTACCCTATTTTGTAAAGCCCCCCTAAAAACATGTCTTTGACAAAGCAAAAAAAAATAATGTAAAAGGTGTTAAAAATAAAAAGTTACAGGAGTTGACAACTGGCAAGGGACGTTTAAAAAATCCGTTTTGGGTGTTTGAGTTTTGAAATTAGAATTTAATTTTTATTTGGTGCCCGAATTTCGAGATTTGACTTTGTGAGCTAAAATTAGAAAAAATTTAATAAAATATGATTTGTTTAGAAAAAGTTGAATAAAATATGATTTGTTTTTTAAAAGGTTGAATAAAATATAATTTGTTTTTGAGAAAGCAAGCACTATAGCAAAAAGTTGAATAGAAATAGAATTCCACTCTTGCATCCAAATAGACCACTTTAAGATTCCAAACAATTGCATGTACCCATTTCTTATTTCACTTCCCTTTCTTTCTTTTTTTTCATCATGCCAAATCAAATCTTGAATACATATATTTTATTAGTCAACTTTCATCACAAAAAAAAAAAAAAAAAAAAAGATTGTTTTTAAATAATATTTTTAAATATTTGATATTTTATATAAAAATTGGGGTTAAATACATTTTTAGTACTGGAGTTTTGAAAACTTTATTTTTTGGTACCTGAGTTTCAATGTGCATCATAGATGATACCTCAATTTTAGGAAAAGACCAAATTAGTACCTCAGTCAAGTTTTCTGTCAAAAAACTAACGTCCTGCCACATCACTGGCACTTAGCACCACTAGGAACACGACACCTGCCCCTTCCAACATGTCAGCACCCACATAATTGCCAAATCACCCAAACACTTCCACATCACACACCCACGTCATTTGCTGATTTTGGGGGGATTTGGCAATTATGTGGGTACTGACATGTCGAAAGGATCAGGTGTCGTGTTCCTAGTGGTGCTAAGTGGCAGTGACGTGGTGAGCCGTTAATTTTTGGATGGAAAACTTGACTGAGGTACTAATTTGGTCTTTTTCCAAAACGGAGGTACCATCTGTGATGTGAATTGAAACTCAGGTACTAAAAAATAAAGTTTCCAAAATTCAAGTACTTAGAACGTATTTAACCATAAAAATTAAAATATATTATATGTTATAATGAAACAAAACCTCATTCTTAATGAAACAAAACCTCATTCTTACTTTTTGTCTCTAACCTCAATTTATATTGAACCTTCGTTACCAATTAAAACAATCTCCCCTAAACTTTACATTGCGATGATGTATATACCAAACTACCAAAAATTGTCAGTGTCACCCCACAGGCTAGCAAAAAGACCAAAATTACCATTTTTTTTTTTTTGAAATAAGACAATATATCATACCACTATAAATTAAAAAATTAAAATTAAAATTAAAAAATTAAAAAGGAAAAAAGGAAAAAATCATTGCTGAAACCGGGGGTGGCAGATCAAAGAGAGTTGCCGAATCCCCTCTGGCATTGGTGGTGGTTTGCACGGCTACCCACCATTTGACTCAATGTTGCTTCCATTTGGCTAAGGGGTGGCTCGGCCACGCCTGGTTCCAATAATATTGGATGAATTTTTTGTTTTAGTTTTTAGATTATAGACTTCTCAATTTTTTTTATTCTTTTATTTATAAAATGTATTCTTGTCATTGTGGAGCCATTGTCAATTTTTGGAGGTTTCGAGCGGACATTGTTGCAAGAAAGTTTGGGGGGACATTGTCTATATTTGGGTTCTAGTTTGAGAGGTATATAGACTTGTCCCTTAATTTTATTTCCCAATCAAATAATGTAACGTACTAGGGTAAATCTAAGCCAAATCTACGATATTACTTCAAAAGGACCAATGAATTTTTAACTTCTCTAAAATTACTTCTAAAGCCTAGGGTCTCGTCATGTTGAAAAATCATTTCAATCTCATGCAAAAATATTTTTATCTACTTCCAAAGTGTGTTTACTTTCCTCAAACGCTCAGATCCAATCCCACACATACCGAAAGGTTGTACAATTCAAACCCTAATATTGGTCAAACAACTAAAACAAACTAGTGATCATAAATTAACAACAAGACTAACTAAATCCAAGATTACATGATGTAGAAGGAAAAGTTGTGAGAAACTTTTGTAGAAGAAGTTTGCTTGCAAGACTTGGAAAGACTCAAATCTTGATGGCGTTGAAGATTCTTGGCCTCTTGGAGTGTTAAGTTATTAATTAAATGAATAAATTCACATTTCTCTATTAATTTACGTTTTGGGTTAAATACCCCATAGTTACCTGTGGTTAGGCCTTGCATCAAATCGCTGCCTATGTTTCAAATAGTATCACAGCTGGTACTTGTCAATAATGAAAAAACCTAGTTAGTACTACTATCTAGCCTCTATCCACTTTTTTAACTGTAGTCAACGTCACCCCCCATAAAATGCTAATACCTGTCCCTCATTCCACGTGTTTCGTCCAACTAAGATTACAATCCCACATGACCCACATATCATATGTGATACCTAGGGTTTCAATGCTGCGTAGGATGAAGAAATTATTAAAAAAAAATCATTTTTTTAATTTTTATTTAAAAGAACGAAAAAAAAAATATTAAGTAAAATTTGGGGTTGGCGGGCCAAATTATTATCTTGACTTACAAATAACAAAACATTAGTTAAATTTATTGAATAACAAAAATGTCATACATGCTACTTTTATTGTGCTAGTTGTACTTCAAAGGCTGGTATGTCATTTCGGCCACATTCAATGACATCATTGTCAACATCATTTGGATCATGATTATGTTGGTGTAAGAGTAAGATAGTGGCATGCATCGATTGAATTACGTGAGTCATCATTCTTTTAACATTGTAATAAAGAATGATGTACATGCACGAAGACTTATAACAATTACTCTAAATCCTAATAAGATTGTGAACTCAGATGTAAAGTGTAAGTCACTTTGATGAGTGAGAGTGAGATCAAATATGTGGTAAACATATATGTGCATTAGGTGATCGTATATAGGATTGTGGGAACACCTTCTTCAAGAAGGAATCCAAATCATTTGTCATAGAACAAAGTGATAAGGAATATTCTCCTTGATATAGATTTAATGAGAATTATTATCCTAAAGCTCGGGCCTAAGTGTTTCAGTGGTATTTACTGATAATTTATTTTGTGCAAGGTGAGATGAAATCTCACAAGGTACAAAAAATGATGTATCATATAATTACATCAGGTTATCAAGGAAAATAGGTGGTTAACAAAGTTACAGTGTATTGACTTTGGTTCGACCATGGAATGATTCCATGGAGGGGTAATATTTAATAAATAAGTACGTCACGGGGATATTAATTCATTAATTTGAAAAAAAAAATACTAAAGTGCAATCACATTTGTTTAGTGGAATCAATTGTGATTAATAGTGTCATGTGATATTATCATAGACCTATTTTTAAGCTAATTGTATTTTTCTCTTTAGGTCCCTCTTTGAACCGATATAAACTGACCATTTATTTTGGGCCTCAACTATGCATTTATTAATTTGAATTCTTTTATTTGATAAAACATAGGCCAAAGGAATATGATTCCTAAGTTGCTTATTACTTAGATATGACTGCGACTAGGAATTTATTTCCTAAGGGCTTAAGTAATTAAAGAGCTTTGAACTATTGGAATTCATTTCAAAAGGCTTAAGTAGAGTTAAAAGAGCATTGGACCTAATGGATAAAACTAGGGATGTAAAAAAACCAGTCCGTTCGACAACTCGCTCGATACCCGCCCGGTTAAACTCGACCCGAACTCGAGCTCGGCACTGTACAAACCCGCTCGTTACTGTAGAAACCCGCTCGATTAATAAGTGATACATACCCGACTCGTTCGACAAAACTCGATAAGGGCTCGCGAGCCTAACTCGTTTAAAGCTCGACCCAACCCGCTCGCCCGACTCGTTTAGGGGCTCGTGAGCCTAGTTAGCTCGTTTAAAGCTCGACTCAACCCGCTCGCCCGACTCGTTAGCTTTATATATATATATATATAAGAATGTATATTAATAATTAAGTAATATATATTATACTTATATTGGTTATTCAATATTTGTATTTATATTACTCCATTTAATTTTTATATCATTATCATATGAATATAACCATATAATTTAAGTATTATTATTATATATTTATGAAATCATTAAATCGCATGATCTGATATTTAAAATCATATGAATTATGTGATCATAAAATAGTACTTAGCAGTTAGCTCATATGATCTAATTTAAGTATTATCATTAAATACTTATGAGTTGTGATGAAGCTCGACTCAACTTGTTAACTCATTCATACATCTTTGTATATATATATATACAAATATATTAGAATATAGTTAGAATATTTTAATTAAAATGAGTGATGTATATTTAAATATGTATATTAGTAATTGAGTAATATATGCTATATAAGTAACTTTAGGATAACATATTAACTAGTTAGTTAATAAACTAATCTATTATTTAGTTAATTAATATATACTAAGTAAATAAGTGAATTAGTAATATAGTTAGAATACTCAATATTTTGTGTTAATATATCTATATATATGTGTGTGTATTATATATTAGCATCAAGTACTGACATACTAACTAGTAATGAGTTAGTTAATATGTTCGTAGTTAACTATAGGTTATTTTAATAAAAAAGAAAAAAGAAAAAAAAAGTTACTTAATATTTGTAGATGTATTATATATATGAATGTGTTTAAACAATAATTCGTGAATAACGAACAATCAGAGCTATTACTCACTACATATGTATTTGTGTGTATATATGTTAGTATTAATGTCCTAACTAGCTAGTTAGTTAATAAACAAACATATTTAATAGTTAGTTAATATATACTAACTTAATATTACTAAATTACTAATTAAGTTAATTAATATAAGTTATATGTTATAACTGTATAAGGAGTTAGAAAGTTAGTTAATAGGTAATATGTTACTGTTTTTGCGCATATTAAATTATCAATTATAGTTATAAATGTATTAAATTATTAATTAACCGTATATGATTCATAAAGTATAGGTAAGAAATTATAGTATTATTAAGTAACTAACTAGCTATTAAGTAACTAATTACCTAGATAATTTCATATCATAGTATATGATTCATAAAGTATAGTCAAGGAATTAGAGTTTTATTAAGTAACTAACTAACTATCAAGTAACTAAGTAACTAAATAACTAAGCATAGTTAAGGAATTAGAATTTAGGGTTTAGGGTACATAATATTTTGTATATATATCATATATTATTAAGTTATTAACCCATAGTAACTAGTTACTTAATAAAGTAACATTTTAACTAGTTAGTTAATACATAATTATATACTAACTTATATTTACATTATGTATTAATTACTATATTTTTGTATTTACACAAATAACAAATTATAGTTACATTATGTCTGCGTGTGTCTAAAAATAAATCACATTAGTATAGTTACATATGTATATTAAATTACATAATCATATTGTGTATAGAATATAGATAATAGTCTTAATAGATATAAATATATGAGGAATGTTAGAAATACATTTTTGTATATATATATATACAAATACATATTAATATGTTTGAATATGTTAAACAAAATGAGTTATATACATTTAATAAGGACAAGTGGTCAAGTGTTATCATAATTACGTCTGATGCATTGGGGGTGGAAAAAGATGAAGAGATGTGCATACACATATATAATGAAAATGGGGAGTTTTAAGGTGTAATTACTTCAACAGTGTAAGCAAGAAATGGACGATTCAGTGACTTCAGTCTTTCAGATGACAAATAATATACATTATATACAACATATTAATCTAAAGGCTATTAATATACAGTTTTTATCCAAAGGCCAGGGTTTCAAATAAAATCATCCACGCATACGACTCATACAAGGATGAATTACATGGAAGACAGTCAGACCATGGCATTTTAATAGCCTGTACGCGTTTTGGGGGGTGGGTCTACAGTGTCCAGTGACGAGTTGACGACTGACGAGAGTCACGAGACTGAGAGTTTGGGAAATTGGGAGAGATGAATAAAATACAAAAAAGAAAAAGAAAAGAAGAAACCCATCATTTCAGAATTCAGAGTTTCAGACCTTCGGTGAGCGACTGAGCGAAAACACCGAAACAGTGAAACGGAAAACCCATCATTTCCTTTTCTTGAATCTGAAGCGCCACCCTCAAAACCAGTTGATTCTCCTTCCATACGCTTAGGTTAGGAGTGCTAGGTAGTTCAGAAATTTAATGCTAGCATTTAATGCAATTGTTTTCACCTCAACTACTCGTTCCTCTTGTTTGAAATCCAGCCTTTGATTTTCGTTTACCCATTTAATCGAACGGCTTCTAACCTTCTACATGATTTGGGTTTGATACAATTTAGAGTTTCAAAACGAAATTTTTGATTTCAAACCAGACGACCGATCAGCTATCCCATCTCACCGCCAGATTCCGATTTTTGTGGCAAAGTTTTGTTCTTTCTCACACCACCAATGACAGAGGCAAATATGACTTTTGATATTTTGTACTTGTTTCTTCTTCCTTGAATCCCCTATTATACTCATACAACTCATAGTTCTGCTCACGATTTTATGAGCAAGAAGACTCTGAAGAGAGAACTCACCCCCCCCCCCCCCCCCCCCCCCCGTCTCTTGATTCTTGAAGTAGATTACAAGGTAGATACGTTTCAATGGTTTCATATGCCCTTTGATGTTATATTTTTTTTTTTACTTTGTATTTAGTAGTTATGTTTTAAGAATCTTTAAGTTCTAATGTTAATTTTTGGCTTTTTAACTTTCAGGAGAGGAGACGAACGTTCATTTTTTGCTGCTTTGGTTTTGTTTCTCGATACTCCAAGGCTCCAAACTACAAACCTGCATATGACACACTGACTCTGAAGGTATTTTCTTCTAATTCACCAAAAGTAATTACTGATTGTAACTGTTTAAAGAATACCTTGCAACAAAAATTTGTATAACAAAATAAAACTACAATGCAAATCCAGGAAGTAATTAAACAGAAAATGTTTGTACAAGTATAATTTCTACTTTAGGAACAAGTATGTATAAAGAATATTTTTTAGATAACTTTTTAATTTTTTATAAAAAAATTCTTTATATAATCTAATTTTTTCTTTTTTATTATATTGTTAGTAGATTTCATATTAAGATAAAATAAATTGTAACTATAAAAATAAGTTATAACTGACTATATTGCCGTATCTGTTTGTGTTGTATTCATAAATACATGTAACATGTTCACTTTAAAGAGTATAATTGAATAAATAACATAAAGTTAAAAGAATGTAAAGAGTATCACCCAGATCGAAGTCCTAGGCCATCCATTAGGCAAGCAATTCACGTTCTTAATTTTAGAAGCAACAATGCCAAATCTTCCAACACAGATGCCTGTTCCCATGTATCATCTACCTACACTAGTAGTCACTTCTGGTGCTGTGGTGCACCTTCCATAACTTCAAGCCTTCAACATGGTCGTTGAACAAGTGAACCATCTTGGTTTTTAAAACTAGCATAATCACTTTAGCCTGGCTAGCATTATGGTAAATGAAATATATCTGTTAAGTTTTAGTTATAGGATACATCTGTAAGGGTTAATATATCAAAACTAGCATAATCACATCTAATAAGCAGAGTTTTTCTAGTGCTGCCTACAACTGCTTCTGTATGAGGAATACAATTAAGGATTCATAATTAACAAGAATATTATTTTATATTCTATTTGATTATTAAATGAATTAAACTTATCAGATATTCTATTTTGGGCAAGAATGTTAGCATTCTATTTCTACAGAAAAGGTGAACCTCACAGTAATGAAGTGGATTAAACATTTAAACCTAAACACCAGCAATGTGACCTTTTCCTCTCTAGCACTACAATTTCGAACCAGATTCAGTTAATCAAATAAACCCAATATTTACCAAGAAGATTAAACTAAAAACAGGACCACACATCTCTGTATCAGATATACCAAGATTAATAGGTGGTCGATATTACCATTAATAACAGGTTTCTAATTCTTCTTTCAATTATTGGTGATTTTAGTTTTGTTTTCTGACATGTTTGGTTAGTATGTTTGTTCCTAGTTTTGGGCATTTTTGTTTCATACCTATCTTTCACATCTTAATAGTTATGGAAGATACAAGTCAACCAATAGAAGTTGATCGATCTATGTGTGGGGATGATTCAATGATAAGTCCTTCCCTAGAAGATGAATCTCAAACTATGGGTCCTCTTATCGATGAAAATCCTAAGAATAATGCGTATGGAAAGAAAGAGAGGCGGAAGACTTCGCCTGTTTGGAATGACTTTGATATTGTAGAAGTTTGTGGTGTCAAGAAATCGCAGTGTAAGTGGTGCAAAAAGTTGTTTGCCATTTCTAGCTCAAGTTCTACCTCTACACTTGGTAGACATTTGGTTGCATGTCTCAAATATGTGGCTGCCAACAAGAAGCAACAGTCCATTGTTCTTGATCCTAATGCGGCGGGGGATATATCTTTGTCAAATTATACTTTTAAAATTGAGAGATCTAGAGAACTTGCTGCTCACATGATTCTTTGCCATGATTATCCTTTTAATATAATGGAGCATGAATTGTTTAACAAGTTCTGCAAGTCCTTAAATCCCCTTTGGAAGAAGGTTAGTCGTACAACCATTAGGAAAGACTGTTTTACTACGTACAATATTGAGAAGAAGAAGTTGAAAACATTGTTGACAGGGGTGGACAAGGTAAACATCACCACGGATATGTGGACAAGTGCACAAAGAGTGTCATATATGGTGGTGACTTGCCACTTTGTGGACTCCGATTGGTTTCTTCAAAAGAGAGTGTTGAATTTTTGTAACATACCACCTCCACATAGTGGTGTTGTTATTGCTGATGCACTGCGAAAGTGTTTTGGTGATTGGGGCATTGAAGACAAGGTATTTACAATAACGGTTGATAATGGTAAAGCAAATGATACTGCCATTAGAATTCTTAAAGATGATTTCAAGTTGAGGGAAGTCTTGCCTATTGGAGGTAGACTATTTCATGTGCGATGTTGTGCTCATGTAACTAACTTGTTGGTGCAAGCAGGACTTACTGAAATTGGAGACATAGTTGATTCAGTTAGAGAGGGTATCAAGTATATAGTGGCTTCTGATGGTCGATTGAGAAAATTTAGTGACATTGCTAAAAGATTGCAACTCCCTTGCAAGAAATTGATTTTAGATGTCCCTACACGTTGGAATAGCACTTACATAATGTTGGCGACAGCCGTACAATTCAAAGAAGTATTTCCTAGGTACCATCAAAGTGATCAAGCTTTTCAGTGGTTAGTAAGTCCTGAAGAATGGGATAAGGTTGAAAATGTGAACCAACTTTTGTCAATTTTCAATGAGGTGACCAACATAGTATCTGGCAGTGAATACCCAACATCAAATCTATTTCTACCTGAGGTTTGGAGGATGAAGGAAATATTGTTGTTGAAGTGTAGGGATAATAATGATTACATCAGGGCAATGGCTAGTAAAATGAGTAACAAGTTTGAGAAGTATTGGGGCAGTTGCAATTTATTGATGGCACTAGCAGCTGTGCTAGATCCGAGATACAAAATGAAGTTGATAAACTTTTGTTTCCCTCTAATTTACCCAGAGTCTGAAGCTTCTATGAACATTGATAATGTCCTATCCGTTCTTCATGAGTTATATGAGGTATATGTAGCGTCTCATAATTCATCTATTATGCAACTGCAACAAAGTACTCAAGAAAATTCTCGTTCTACAAGTGGTTCTACTAGAGTTGCTGCAGTCAAGAAATCGACTGGTCGATCAATATTTATGGAACACATAAGATCTAATAATGTTGTGCGACCCACTAAAACAGATTTGGATGTATATCTTGAAGAGGACGTTTACATATGAGAAAAGGATGTTAATGGAGAAGACATAGATGCTGAGTTTGAGGCTTTGGCATGGTGGAAATTTAATGCCTTGAAGTATCGTATCTTGTCTAAGATGGCGCGGGATATTTTAGCTGTTCCAATCACTACAGTAGCATCAGAATCATCCTTTAGCGCTGGTGGTAGAGTCATTGATCCTCACCGAGCGAGATTATCCACCGAAACAGTAGAAATGATCTTGTGTGGGAGTGATTGGGCTAGGGCATTACATGGACTTAGAAAAAACTCTATAATAGATGAAGATGAAGCTGTAAGTGAGACTTTTATGCACATTTTTTTTTATGTGTTAATTATTTCTTTTAAGGCTCTATAGTAAGTTATTAACTTTTTTACAGTTTGTTTTTGTAGAAAGTAGTTGAAGTAGACTTGCCAATGCCACCATGATTCAAGAAGTTCAAAGTTGCAGGGACTATATATGTAATCTGTATTTGGTATTATATTTTGAACTGTTGTTTGAATTTGGTATTATATTTTGAACTGTTGTTTCATACTTCTATCTTAATTTTAGGCTTTTTGTTGGAAAATCTATGTAAAGTAATTAATACCTGAAGTTAAGGTAATCTACTCAGTTCCCTATTATGCTTTTCAAATAATTTATGTGTTATTTTATTTATAAACCTCCCTTGACATATTTCTCAAGGTTTTTGGAACTTTGAGTAAATAAATGCAAGGGAGTAAAAATATCTAACTTTTTTTTTTTTTTTGACAATTCTTGTCTTTTTTCATTTGCTCAATATTGGTGCTCTTGTAAAGCTGAGGTTTGTGGAGGCTTTTAGAATCACATTGGCTCAAAAGGTTTGTCAATTATACATGCTAAATAAATCTTAAGTGATGAAGCTCCCTTGACATGTTTATCAAGGTTTTTGAAACTTTGAGTAAATAAATGCAAGGGAGTAAAAATATATAACCATTTTTTTTTGAGTATATGCAGGTCCTTCTCCTTGAATAAGAAAGAACTATGGTATGATATTCTTCATTAAGTATTGTTTTAGCTTATAAAATATATGTGGGATCCAGTGCAACTATGTAGAAAAATTGTATTGTAAAATTTCTGAAAGAATGAGGGATTAGATTAATTGTAGAAAGTTCTGTTTATAAGCATTTCTTTGGCCAGATCTGTTGTTCGGTATATTATATTCTTTGGTTTTTTTCTTTCTAGATTTTAAGATCATAGTTTGTCCATAAATTCGGTTTATTCAGACGAAAATTGATTAACATACTATGCAGGGAAATAGGTATTCAATGGTCGTCGGTTTATTTTTATATTCTAAAAACAGTCTTTCTTGTTTCTGATTATTTGTGGTTATTCATTTTGGCAGATAAGATCCACAGCAAAATGGGTGAAGGTATGATAGAAATTGAAATGCTACAGCAGCTTCGTAAACATGATAAAGGTGGCAACCGGTGAGTGTTATGTTTCTTGTTGAACCACATTTACTGTCCTTTATTTAATGGTTACTGTTAAGAAGTTTTTATGAGCTCTTTGGCAATTGTTAAATGGGTTTATTCCTTGCTGTTGTGTGCAAATACGGAACTAGTCTGACTATCGTAACCATATATGTATTGTAAGTATATGATTGATTTTGTAATGGATTAATTACCCAATTCACAAATAATTTTGGGGTTAAGACTTGTGGGTGTATTTAAATGGTTTCAACAGGTGTTTGAGAAGCTTGGACCAAGCTTATACAATTTTCTACGGAAAAACAATTATCGCCCATTTCCCATTGATCTTGTCCGTGAGATTGGCCAACAACTATTGGAATGTGTAGCATTTGTGTAGTAATTTCATAAGCTAGTTATTTTTCAATCTTTCCTTTGTTTTTCTGCCTTGCTATTACCGTTTGATCTACTGGTTACATCTGAGTGTTAGATATAGAATAATTTTCTTAATACAGTTGAGTGATAATGTCAGATCATATCATATCATTGTTCTGCCATTTATCAATATATGTAAAATGTGGCAGTGATATGTTTGGAAATGATGTTTTATTGCATTGAATTGCCTAGTCTGGTGTCTTTTTTTTCTTTTTCTTTTTTCTTTCTTGTGGCTTTGTTTTCTGATGATGATGTTAATCACATTTGGAGTTATGCATGATTTACGTCTGATACATATTGACCTGAAGCAGGAGAACATCCTTTTAGTTTCTTCAGATTATGTTAAAGTTCCTGATTACAAGGATATTTGCTCTCTCCGTGACTTCAAAGATTTGCTTTTAGCCGGTAGCAACTGTTTTACTAGGCTTACCAGGCTTATGGCATTTTGGGGTTGCTCTATTTAAGTCTGGATCTTTTTTTCTTTCGAAGTTGCTTGTAATTTTGTGAATGTTTGAAATAAGTTAGTTATTTGACGTTTATCAAGAGAGTAATAATATTTAACAAATTTTTTTTATTGAATGTAGGGTGACAAGTGGAAAGTGCCAACCCTTTAAAGTTGAGACTACATTGTTTTAAATTGTAATTTGTATTGTATTTTAGTTTTTTATGTAAATTTTATCTCTTAGTTCACTTACGGATTTTGGGTTTTTTTTTTTTTTTTTTTTTTTCTTTTCTCTCCTTGCAATTCAAGATTTATTTTTTTCAAATTTGCTTATAATATTGTGAATGCCTTATGCCTAAAATAAGTTATTTGGCATTTTTAAAATTGATATTGTATTTAATAATTTATTTACTCACATTTACAGATCATATAAAAAACAAACTAAACGAGCCTTAAATGAGTCGAGTTGCTCAAATAAGGCTCAAATAACTTTTTAATCGGGCTCGAGCTCGGGCTCGGGCTCTTTTAAAATTTTAATTACATCTCGAGCTCGAGCCAAACCGAGCTTATCGAGTCTCGGCTCGGCTCGATATGGTTTACTTAACGAGCTCGAGCTCGAGCTCGAGCCAAGGTATTTATCTAACGAGCCGAGCTCAAACAAGGATTTTAAAGCTCGGCTCGAGCTCGAGCTCGGCTTGATTAGTGGGCCTCTTAAACGAGCCAGTCCCGAAAATGTAAAACTCGACTCGGCTCGGCTCGATTACATCCCTAGATAAAACCCAAGCTCATGCTTAAGAGTGTGTAACAATGGGATAGGGTTAAAACCCTAGCCCTAGTTTAGCTACAACTCCAGTTTATCTTCTAACCCTGTCATGATTGTAAATCCATGTCTATAAATAGAGGACCATAGTGAAGCATAATTCACCAATTTACTGTATCAATAGTTTGTGAGTCCACACTCACGGTCATATTGAGTCACTAGAGAGAAGATCTAGAGGTTTAATCAAGAACATGAAAAACATAAAAAATGTGTTCTTGATCATTCAACATGTAAGGAGAATCTCAACCAAAGTCATATAGTCCTAAATGCCTAGGAGAGGCTGAATTTGATTGTAAGTACCCTGAACTTGTATATTTAATTTATCTAGCCTTGTTTATCTTGAAGAAATATTTTCCTTGGATCAGTTTTCTGTTGCACTTACTCTATACGTGCATGATCCCCAACACATACCTAGTTGTGTCATAGTACTATACCTCGATTATTCGAGTAAGCTTGATGTAGTATGTATCTCCATCAACTGTCGACACACACACGACACTATTCTGAGTTGTCTTTCCTTCATCGTGTGCGAGTGTACGAAACAACTGGTCGTTAACAATGTAGCGGTTATATTCGAGTGCCATTTGGACTAGCCTTTTAGAATGCCATACAAGTTTATCATCCAGCTCAGTTCTGCATGTCTAAGATAGGAGGAGGGTGGCCACGTGGCCACATTATAGGCTGGGGTGGCGGGGAGCTACTATATATATACCCCAGGCTTGACGACAAAGCAGAAGCCGAAGGAATAGTAGTCTTTGAAACCCTCAATCTTTTCCCTCTCATGATCTTCCACTTCCAAACAACCATTCTTGTTTGCTAAGCTCATATCTTCATCTCCACCCTCATTTTCTGCCCACTCAATCCTTGTGTTCCTTAACGAAGGAAGAGATCTGGTTCTTTTGCGCAAAGACTTATCTCGTAGCTTCAGATCTCTGCCTCTCACACCAAGCTGATCTATGTCATACTCATCCAATTCCGGTTCAAGATCCACCAAAGGTGCTAAAACCTGAGGCTTCTCCAAGTAGGTGGAGAGCTTCATGGGCCCGATCTTCCCATTCAAGAACAGCTCTTCCACGGATCTCATAGACCTGGTACCATCCCACTTGATCCAAACCTCGTAGAGAACTCAAAGTCATCCATTGATGAAGTTTGAAGTGGTGTGTTAGACAAGGCCATAGCTGGGGCTGGGGCTGGAGGGATGATAAGTCTTGAATTATTCGATTCAAGACCCCTTAATTTGCATTTGTTAGACCTAGTTTATGTTGTATATATAAAGTTTTGTTGTAATTTTGTGTTATGTCTTATTTTCAGCTCTTAATTGAAATCTAGTTTAAAACACTTGAATTAGACCTGAAAATACATCAAGGGCAATTTGGTCATTTTCGGAGTTCAAGGTTGATCCTGAAAAGATGAAAATCGTCCAAGGTATTTCGATCGATCGATTATTTGTACAGCCAATAATTCGATCGATCGACTTTCAATCGACTAAACTTCGATCAATCGAGATGCGATCAATCGATTCTCATAACAATATAAAATCGATCGATCGACTTCGCGTCTTCCAGAAGGACCAGATATTTCCAAATCTTTATGTGATCCAAATCAAAAGTTAAGTTCTATGGACAGAAATGGACTCCAAACTGCTCTGAATACTTGGCTAGAATTAACTCTTGTAGTCTTTTTGTAAATCCAATTCTCTTTATATATAAGGATTAGGATTTAGGTTTAATTATGCATCTTTTGGGGGTTTCGGATTTTCCCAGGTGTATCACTTAATTTCTTTTGTTTTTAGTTTCCTTTGATGCGCGTTTTCTGGGCTTAATTCCAGAGACCTTGTTTCCTTTGCATTTCTTCTTTAAATTTCAAGTTATAGCTTAGGTTTTGTATTCCCTTTTCCTTCCTTTTGTAATCTGAATTTTACATAGTTTAATATAGTTGTTGTTCTTTGTTTTAAGCTTATTTCTTTACTGTTTTTCATTAATTTTCATGCTTAGATTAAGCTTATTTCATATCTAGCTAAACCCTTCCTTAGGGTTTTGATCAAAATCTCTTCCAAAAACCATGGAGTGTTCTTGATGTTCTTGGGATTTTCTTGAAATGTTTGATGATTGTGTAAGGCTAGAGGATCTCAAAACCCAGGCTAAAAGGTTTTGTTTTCAAGATTACAATCTACTTATTCATGGAAAAGAGTTAAACTTGTCTATGAGTTTTCTTAGATTTCTTGAATAAAATCAACGTTCTTGAAAGAGAACGATGTCTTTTGCAATGGTGCTATTTGACATAATGTGTGTTTACTTATTAGAATCACCTTATAGGGTATGCTAGGGAGCACCGGTCATTTCACACCTTTGGTAGTCTAAAATGTTTTTCAATTGTAATGTAACTTTTACGTGAAATAGATCGGTGTGAAACTAGATACTTTATTATTGTGGCCTAATTAGGGTTTTCACGTATTATGTATGCTTATTAGGATGTTTTATAAAGTAGTAAGCTAGGGAGCATTAATACTTCACACCTTTGGTAGTGTAAACATTATTCAATTATAGATTAATCTTTACGTGGAGTTATTTATGTAAAACTAGGTGCTTTACATTATGTCTTAATTAAAGTATTTTCATGTTGAGGTCGTTGTAATGGTTGACGCCCATTACTCGCTCATATCATGCATATTAGGAAGATCCATATAGACTTTAAGCATTTTATTGGTTTAGGATTAGAAACGATCATTACCATAAGTTTCTTTTAAATTAATTTTCGTTTTCTTTGCTTTCATCTCTAGATTCGCTGTAGCTTCAATTCTACAACTTTACTTTTGTTTTTATTATCAAGATTAAGTTAAATATGCTATTTAATTATCCCGTTACGCAAAACAACCCCTCAATCTCTGTGGTTTGATAACCCTTACTATAGTACAATTGATTTGTACTATTGCGAGTGGTAAACTCATATAAATTTAAAATCCACGTAGTCGATCCGGATACCAAGGGAGCATAAACATAGGGAGTGGAACAAGAGCTATCAATGTCTTCGAAAGTGGGTTAGGGTTCATGGGTGTTATGGATTTCGCCATTAGTATGATTTGGAGGGTCTTGGTTTGAGGGTTCGCCATTGTTGCCATCCATTGTGTTGCTTGTGTGGGGAAAAACAGGTTGTGTGGGCAAGCTCAGGATGGCTGCGTGCATCCAGGTGCATCCTATTTGCAGTCCAAATTTAGAACTCATAAGTAATGGTATATGTTGGTTTATTTTAATTGGCTTATTCTGTTTTGACAAAAACGCTTCCATATCAAGGAATTTTCACAACAGAGACATCGTAATTTCCAGAGAGCTTCCAGAAGATTATTTGCAAAATATATTTTCCAATATGGAAGGACTAATCACAACAAATGTCTGCACAAAATATCACTAAGAAGGAAAGGTCCTGGTGAAAGAATTATTTCTTGAGATTTTACAGTTCAGAAAGTCAATTTTCCCTACAGACTGTCTGGACGCTCAGCTCAGAGACTCAGAGTCCTATGAAGGTCTAAACGCTACAGCAAACGGTGAAGTCAGTAGATCAAGGTCCGGAAGACGTCCGAACAAGCCCAGTGGACGCTAAAGTCAGTAAGTTCCCGTCAGCAAGGAGTCCGAATGATAATGTGATGACTACAGACAGAGGAAATACTATATGCAACCATTTGGACGCTAGGGTTTCTAGGTCTAGATTCACTTCAGAGTTTTATGAAGTTTCAGTCGCAGGTCCGGACGCCCAGAAGCTAGGTCCAGATGCCGCCTATGCAAATTTTAGTTTTAGTAGAATTAGGATTTCTGAAGCCTCTTTAAAGAGGCTCATAGGCTAGTTAGTTTCAAGAATTCCATAGTAGAATTCTCATTGTGCTAAGAGAGGGTGTTTTGATAGAAATTGTAAGATGTGCTAACTCTCTTAGACTTTTATGGTTGTTGTGTTGTAATCAAACGTTTGAAATCTAACTTAGAGAGGAGCTCTAAGTTAAATAAATCCAATGAAGAACTTTTCAGACATGAGGTCTGGTTGAGAGGTGTTCACATATAGGTACGTGTTAGAGTTCAAGGTACAATTACTACATCGGTTTATGTGACAATGATCACTTATGGTAATGATAGTCAATCCAAGGTCATCGGAAAAGGTCTCGTGGAAATTCTAGGATTTTCGGGTTCTCAAGGCTCTATATGTGGAAGGACTCAAGGCCAACTTACTCAACATCAGTCAGTTCTATGACAATGATCTTGTAGTGCAGTTTTTGAAGAAAGAATGCAATATCTTCAATTGCAATGGCAAATGGCTGATGGGTGGAGAAAGAACTCCAAACAACTACTATGGATTATCTAACCTTTCCTCAAAACCACAGATCAAGTGCAACAAGGCGACAGTTGATAATTGTGAGCTTTGGCATTAGCGGCTGGGGCACTTGAATTACCATGATCTGATCAAGATTGCCAACAAAGAAGTAATCAAGGACCCACCCAGGATTACCAAGATGGACAAAGGAGACTGTGGACCCTATCAGCTGGGAAAGCAAACTCGACAGCTCACAAGAAGTCATCAGGTATTCTTACTTCTAGAAATCTTGAACTTCTTCATATAGATCTTATGGGGCCTACAAGAACTGCTAGCTTAGGAGGCAGAAAATACATCTTAGTCATTGTAGATGATTATTCCCGGTATACTTGGGTGCTCCTTTTATGGAAAAAATTAGATGCTTTCGATCAAGCTCAGCAATTATTCAAGAAGATCCAGATTGAACAAAATTGCTCCATCATGAGAATCTGTAGTGATCATGGGAGGGAGTTTGAGAACTCGAGCTTTGAAGAATTCTGCAAAACCTACGGTATTCCGTAAGAATTTTCCTCACCTATCACTCATCAACAAAATGGTGTAGTAGAGCAAAAGAATAGGGTTATTCAGGAGATGACTCGAGTTATGATCCACTCCAACGATCTAGCTCAACACTTTTGGGGAGAAGCTATCAATATAGCTTGCCACATCATCAATAGAGTCTACCTGGGGCTTGAGACCAACAAGACTCCATATGAGATCTGGCGGAGAAAGAAGCCAACAGTCAAATATTTTTGGGTTTTTGGAAGCAAGTGTTACATTCTTCGAGACTGGGAAAATCTTGGCAAATTTGATGCTAAGAGTGATGAAGGGATCTTCTTGGGATACTCATCGAACAACCATGCCTAAAGAGTCAGCAAGAGAACTAGGACTATCATGGAATCAATCAATGTTGTGGTTGATGATGAAGAAATTGGAGCACTCAAAAATGGGGAGAAATCTTAGCCTGCAGACACTCCTTTGGAAGCATCTGGCTTAATCATAGGTACATTCAAGCCTCCTTCTTCTCCTCAAGATGAGCAAGCTTCTCCTTCTCAAGTTCCCTCTCCCCAAGAAGCTGTGCTCATAGAAAATGCAGCAAGGAACTCTAACTGCTCTCAAGATGAACTGGATCCTCCTGATCTTCCCAAAGAGCCTTTCTCTTGTGTCAAGCTGAATCATCCCCAAAGGCAGCTCATTAGAGACATCAATGAAGGTCTACAATTGAGAAATATAATAGTGAATCAAGTCTCTTACACTTGCTATCTCTCTTAGTGTGCACCCAAGAAAGTTGAAGAAGCTTTGCAGGATGAAAGCTGGGTTACTGCTATGCATGATGAATTGCATCAATTCATGAGGAATGATGTTTGGGTTCTCACTCCTAGACCTCCATATCACAATGTCATCGGCACAAAATGGATATTCAAGAATAAGTCTAATGAACATGGGATTGTGGTTCGGAACAAAGCTTGGCATGTTGCTCAGGGATACACACAAATTGAAGGGGTATACTTGATGAAACCTTTGCTTCTGAGGCTCGTCTGGAATCCATCAGAATCTTACTGTTGATTGCATGTCATTTGGGATTCAAGCTTTATCAGATGGATGTCAAAAGTGTCTTCCTAAATGGTATCCTTCAAGAAGAAGTCTATGTAGAACAGCCCAAGGAATTTCAAGATCCACATCATCGTCAGCATGTCTACAAGTTGAAGAAGGCTTTGTATGGTCTCAAGTAAGCTCTTCGTGCATTGTATGATTGACTTACCTCTTATCTCTTGGCTCAAGGATTTACAAGAGGTCATGCTGACCAAACTTTGTTCATTTGGAACCAAGGTGAGCACAGGCTCATAGCTCAAATATATGTTGATGATGTCATACTGAACGACTAAATATAAATTGAAGCTTGAGGCAAAAAGTTAAAATCAAGCTTTTTTTAATTATAATATATAATATAATTATTTTTTATGTTAAATATAAACTATTTAAAATATTATTCAAAAATAAAAATCTCTATTTATGATATTTAAAATTACAATCAAAATATTTGTATTCAAGATTTGATTAGAGATGAAGAAAAAAGAAAAGAAAAGGGTACATGAATGCTTTTGTTTGAAATCTTTTAAGGAAACATCCCTAGTCAGTTGTCACCTCCTCTAACTTTTTTATTTTAAGGCCTTTCGCATTCCTTTTTTTATTTTTATTTTTTTCTTTTGGTTAAAGACATTTTTTAAGGGCCTTTACAATATAGAATAAGAATTCTCTCAATTTCAAATAATATTGATACTATCTATTTTATGGTCAGAATTTAAATTTTACATATCTAATCGTGTACATGATTTTATATTATTTAAATTTTTTAAAAGACGTACCAACGTTGATGTAATATCCAATTATTATTTTTTAGAAAATAAGGCGTTTTGATAGAAGTTGGTGCTTGATTTATCTTTCTCCCTTTCGGTTTTCAGTCACCGTTGGGTGCTTGAAACAAAATAACACAAAGGACTAATGGACTCTGGACTAACAGTTGAGTTTGTATGAAAGGGTCAAATGAATTGGTGATTAAGAGAAAAGAAAGGAATAAGTTTTAGTTTGTTGCTTGTTAATGATTAACAAACAGTAGTGAATTTTGGACAGCATAGGAGTGTAACCAAAGAGAGGCGATTTTTTTAATAGAAAGATTCTTGCAAGTCTTTCTTATATATTTAATTATTTCTCCATCCTTTTTCACATTACAAATGAGTTGTTGGTGTGAAAAATCTTGACTGTATATCCTATGTATATTAATAGTTTCCTTGGAGGATTGTTTTGAAAGTGTGTAATTTTTAGTTCCTTGAAAAGAAATTGTGCTACACTTTTTGGCGTGCACAATAGCAAAAGGGGATTGTGGTGGTGATTAGTGCCTACTCAATAAATTTTGAGGCCTAAGGTGACAAGTTTAAGGGATATCATTTTCTTATATATAAATATTAATAAATTAAATTTATTTTAATATTTATATTATATATTTTTTTATTTAATATGTCGATTAGAATGACTTATCACTTGATTCAAAGACATAAAATAATAAGATTTAATGAAAAAGAAAAAGAAAAAATGGAAATAAGTTATATAATGATTGATTTGTAATAAAACAGAATGCGGAAAATATTATTGGACATTGAAGACCACCGATGGTGTAATTCTATCTATTATGCGCAATACAAACAATGAGAATTTATGCACTTTGAAGACTTTTCATATTTTTCTAAACATTCAATTCAAATAAACCTTGAAGAAAAAATCATGCACGTTGGACTCATTTCATGAATCTAAAAATGGGGCTTTTAAAAAGAACAAATAAATTGGACTTTCCAAGAATTTATGGATTTTTTTTATACTTTCAATTTGTAATTACTTTTGCATAATTGAGGGCCTAAATTAAAAACTATTTATTAAACTTTTACCATATTAGAATCTTAAAATTTGTTTTGGAAATAACCTTTATTGTAAAATTATTAGGTGTGGACCCTAATTAAAGAGTATTTTATTAACTTTTTACTATATTAGAGCCTTAAGTTGTTTTTTTAAATATATATATAATTAACTTTTTTTTACTATCTTAAAATATTATTGTATAATTATTAGTTGGGGGCCTTATTCAATTGGAGGCCTTAGGCGACCGCCTAAGTTGCGTAAGGCTCAAGCCGCCCATGGTGGTGATGACACAATTTTGTATATTATTATTTGCTGAGAATCCACATGTTATGAGGTACCATGAAGAATTTAAAATGGGATAAGTTTTAAGAAATTGTGATAGAAGATGGAATTTTGATTTTAGGTGTTATAATTAATTATTTTGTTTTTAGGAGTAAGTGACACAGGTTGACGCATGTGCATGCTAATTTCCATCGTGCGAGTGGTGCACGAGCTTGAGCTAAATAGAACTGATTAATTAAGATTTTATGAAAATACTACACCCAAATGCAAATATCAAATAAAATGTACATGGGCGTATCTATGAGTGCATATGCCTTACTATCGTTCTCAAAAGAAATGTGAAATTTTAAAATAAATCATGCAAATAGTGAGTCGAGCTATGTTTTGATAACTATAACGATGAAGCATAATATGATATTTGATATAGCCTCCATCGTCCTACAGTAGTTGCTAAAAAAGAACATGAACATTCGTTTTCTAGGCGACAATTCTTCCCATCTTCAAATCCAACGCTGGTTTTTGGTACTGTTAGAACAGTTTTCAATCTGGTGACATGTAGATCTTTGATTCGTCGTGTTCTTTGTAATCTGCAAGGAAGAACAAACAATGCGTTAGAAGGGGGTCTCCCGACGTCCTGTCACGCCCCCGTTTTGGGATGTAAGGGGATACGTGAACTTGAGAAAAATAAAATCATCCACAAATATAAATCTTTTTATATTAAAAGAGGATAATACAATAAACACAAAATGTAGATTAATACCCATAATTTCACATATGTTATAAGTCTTCGTAATATTTCAGCTAATACAAACAGCCAGGGATCACAAAATAAAACACTGATCATATACAAAAAAAACTAATCCGGTCTTCGAACTACTTCTTGGAGGTAACTTCTACTATCTCCAAACTGGTCCGGACTAGCAGTGTCATTACTATACATAAACAAAATAAATCCCTGACTAAACGTTATGATCACGGGCTATCAAAACAAACATAAACCCACTGATCGGCATCAATGGGCCAGAACTGTGAATCATCATAGGTAGCGACCCCTATGGGTACGCCCGCTATGAGGATGATGATATGAAGCGCCATCTGAAAAGAATTGTAAGGGTAAGGGGGTGAGTTCAACAACTCAGTAAGTAACACAACAAAACATAAGATATAATATAAAATTAATTTACACATTTAAAAATTTTCACATAAATAAAAATTCAGTAATAATAAGAAACGTGCATTCATAATAATCATTCATAATGTGTAAGTTTTGTCTACCACTGGTCCACTTCCGCATTTTAACCATGAGCGGTGCACGTTGGGCTCGTCCAAAGGACCGATCCCGAAGGACCCATAGGCTCATCCTGTCGTCACAGGGGAGAGCTGCCGGGTTAGGAAGCTCCCTAGGTGAGAACCTCCCCGGCCGATAGCCCCACACTTTTGGTGTGGTTGCCCTGCTACCCAGCATTGTAATTAGTATAAGATCCGGATCACAGCATTATGGTACCGTGTGACAAAACTTTGTGTGGTGCACATAAAACAAGTATTCAATCATAATTTCATCATCATGTTCATATAGTGCGCATGTAGCACATATGTCATCATCCTCATTCTCATGATGCACATCCAGCATATAATGACCATCTTCATTCATTCATGTGATTACAAATAACATATTCATTATTTCATACCTGAGATAATAGAACAATTAATGTTAAAGTGAAAGTCTTTCGAAAATTCCCGACATTTTTCTTTTGAAAGGATTTTATTTAAAAACTTGCCGGGGTTTTTAGGGTTGTGTTTCCTTACCTGAATTTTCTGAGTGTAACTAGTTCCTCCTTCCTAGATTGGATCACAAGAATATATTTTTAGAGGATAAAATAATCAAATTTGGTGCATAATATATTGAATTAGATTAGCTAAAAGACTACTGTATTTTACGGCAAGCATCAAACCAATATTCTCCACATGTTTATTGACAAATTTGAAAGATACAAGTAAGGCTAAAGAACCTTAAAGTCCATATAGATTATGACAAATCACTTATAGTATAATATTGGCTAATGGTCCAATGATGACCAGTCTGAATGCATGTGCACCATGTAATAGTCATATAGTCTATAGGAGTTGGACTAAATACTATGTCAGATAATTAAAGCAATTGTCACTGTTTGGGCTTGAAGTCATTTCATTTTTTTTTTTTTTTATCATATTACGTTGTTCTCTGTTCTGATGTGGATTCACTCTAAGTTTTCCAAGTACATGACACTGTCAAATGAAATAGTTCTAATGGCAACACTTAAGATGGCTTCTTTGATTTCTATCTCAACATCTAGAAACATTACTTAGCCAAACTATAAAATCGACATCCAGATTTGCAAAGCAACTCACACATAATTTCAATACTCATATAGTTGATCACAAATATAAAAGCCTTCTACAAAATATAATCACTGAATGAAGAAGCAACCTGTCGACAGCCTAATGAGGATCAAACAAGCATTTCCAAACTAAAACACCAACCAAACTCAGTTATCCATACCCAGCATCTCAAACAGAAAAATAGAAGTTAAAACCCATTCTGTTTTACGAATCAAAAGAAACTTCCCTCAAATAAAAACTGAAATCTGAACGAAGAAACCCAACAAAACCCATCTTTGAAAAACGAAATTCAAACTCCCCTGCAGCTTGCCGACGCCGAGCCGTGGCCTGCCGGCCCACTGCTCTAGCCCGCCCCAACCGGTGGTTCACCCACCGGTTCACTCTTCCTTCTCCCTCTTTCAATCTCTCCCTCATCTCTTCCTCTCAGTTGGGCTCAACAGGAAAAGAAATCAAGGAACCAAACAACTTTAAAATTTCATTACCCAATCTGCTGCTACTAAAATTCATACCAAAAAAAAAAAAACCAAAGCCCAAAAAAAATCTTCACCACCCGCACGTTATTTCCAAGAAGAAAAATCAAAAATTTCAATACCCGGTTGATAATTCTTCTTCCACCGAAAATCCCTCTTTGAACCAGAAATTTTCATAATCAATCACCCCAAATCAGAAACCAAAGATTACACAATCCAGTTCTAAATCATTTCTACAAAATATACTCACAGGGAATCACCGGAAAACGGCCTCCGGTGGCGTCGCCGGCGCGGGACCGCGGCCTGCCGGCCCTGCGGTTCCGTCCGCCCAGTCCGGTGGCTAGCCCACCGGCTGGGTCTTCTCTCTTCCCCACCTCCCTCACTCGGCCGGTCTCTCCCTTTCCCCACTCTGTTTTCTCAATTTTTTTTCCCTCTTTCCAACTCTCTCTCAGAACAGGAAAAGAAAAAGAAGAGGGAAGAAAGAAGCAGGGGAGAAAAGAAATACTAAGGGCGTCCAACCAACGAAAAAGGAAGAGGAAAGAAAGAAAATAAAATAGAATAACTTCTAGCAACATAACACTTCAAGAGTCAATTAATCGCAACTCAAAAACAGAAATTAAAGTTCAACTCAACACAGTTTAATCAGGGATTTTTCTCAGAATTACAGTGCTACGAACCACCATAAATTATTCACAAAAGCTTTACAAACGAAACAAAGAAGATTGATTACCTGCTGGGTTAAGTTCTGAAAATGACTAAGAAGCTGAATTTCCTGCCGATGCCTTGATGCATGGCGAGGACAGTGGTTATATAGAAGAAGAAAAGAGCTGTCGTGGCTAACAGGTTGGTGCATGGGCTCAACGTGGGTTTCATTGGACTGAGACATGGCAAGAAGTGTCTGGAGATTTTTGCAATTTGTCACGAGAGAGATGAAAGGTGGAAGACGTCGTGCGAGTGAAAAAAAATAATACTTCTTTAATTAAACGACGCCGTTCAAGAGGACTGATGATTTGATTTTTTTTTCTTAAAACATATATATATATATATATATATATATATATATATTTATATCTGTAATCATTCTTTTAAGCTCAAAAAAAAAAATATTGAAAGAATTTGGGGTGTTATAACCTTCCCTCCTTAAAAAAATTTCGTCCTCGAAATTAACATAACTAATTACTCAGCATATTATATTGCAAACGGTAACAGCAAAATAAGATTTATTTAATAAACAATCACAGACATAAACAATTATACCTGATATACTAGCTTTCCTCACTAAAAAGAGATGGGTATCTCTTGCGTATATCGTCCTCTAATTCCCATGATGCTTCTTCTATCTCGTGATTCCTCCATAAAACTTTCACTAATGGGATGCTCTTGGTGCGTAATTCTTGAATCTTACGATCTAACAACTTTACTGGAATCTCTTCGTAGGTCAGATTTTCCCGTATTTGCAATGGCTCATAAGTGATCACATGTGATGGGTCTGAGATGTATTTCCTTAGCATGGAGACGTGGAAAACATTATGTACTCCATCAAGGTTTGGTGGCAAAGCTAACCGGTAGGCAACAGGCCCTACCCTTTCTAAAATCTCAAACGGTCCAATGAAGCGTGGGCTCAATTTTCCTTTCTTCCCAAATCTAGCTACTCCCTTCATTGGTGCCACTTTTAAAAACACTTTGTCGCCCTCTGTGAATTCTAGATCTCTACGACGTGTATCTGCATAACTTTTCTGTCTATCTTGAGCTGCCGACATCCTCCGTTGAATCAATGTGACTTTGTCTAAAGTGTCTTGGATAATATCTGGCCCTAAAATTCTACGCTCTCCCAGATCGTCCCAATAAAGTGGAGAACGACATTTCCGCCCATATAATGCTTCATAAGGAGCCATACTTATACTGGCTTGGTAGCTATTGTTGTAAGCAAATTCTATCAAGGAAAGATATTTTATCCAGCTTCCTCCAAAATCTAACACACAAGCTCGCAACATATCCTCCAAAGTCTGAATGGTTCGCTCGGACTGTCCATCCGTCTGTGGGTGATAAGCAGTGCTAAATCGTAATTTCGTCCCCATTGCTTCTTGTAAACTTTTCCAAAATCTTGACGTAAAACGAGGATCTCTGTCTGACACTATTGATCCTGGCACTCCATGTAATCTGACAATCTCGTGCAGATAAAGTTCTGTTAGCTTCTCCATTGAGTGCTTCACTTTTACTGGAATGAAGTGTGCAGTTTTTGTCAGTCTATCAACTATAACCCATATTGCATCATGACCGGTCTGCGTCCTTGGTAATCCTACCAGAAAATCCATTGCTATTGAATCCCATTTCCAAACTGGTACCTCTAAAGGTTGCAACGGTCCTGCAGGCCTTTGATGTTCAGCCTTGACCTGCTGACAGGTAGAGCACCGTTCCACAAATTCGGCGATGTCCCGCTTCATTCCATTCCACCAGAAATATTTCTTGAGATCGCAGTACATCTTCGTTCCTCCAGGATGCACTGAATATGGAGAGAAGTGTGCTTCTTCTAATATTAGTTTCCGAATCTCCTCATTATTGGGTACACAAATTCTATTTTGATATCTGAGCAGCCCATCTGATGTAATATAGAACCCCAGTCCTTCCTTGATCTTCTCCTCCTTTAAACGAATGGTCTCATCATCTTTTCCTTGGGCTACACGAATCCTCTCCAGAAGAGTGGGTTGTATCTCCAATTTCGCCATTAGAGCTTGCACTTCTCCCAAAACAACTTCCAATTCAAACCTTTCAAGATCTGTTTGCAATTCACGTGGCAAAATCTTTAAACATGCTACTCCTCCTCTAGACTTTCTGCTCAGTGCATCAGCGACTACATTGGCCTTTCCAGGGTGGTAATTGATTACACAATCGTAGTCCTTAATTAATTCTAACCATCGCCTTTGTCTCAAGTTTAATTCCTTCTGTGTGAACAAGTATTTGAGACTTTTATGGTCCGTAAAAATTTCACATTTTTCTCCATAGAGATAATGCCTCCAAATTTTTAATGCGAATACTACTGCAGCAAGCTCCAAATCATGAGTGGGGTAGTTTAGCTCGTGATTCTTGAGTTGTCGAGATGCATAGGCTATTACCTTACCGTTTTGCATAAGAACACAACCAAGCCCCTTTCTAGAAGCGTCGCTGTAGATGACAAATCCGCCGGATCCGGAAGGAAGCGTCAAAATTGGAGCAGTCACTAGTCTTTGTTTTAGTTCTTGGAAGCTACGTTCACATTCCTCAGTCCACTCGAAGCGAGCATTCTTCCTTGTCAAAGCAGTGAGTGGGCCTGACAATTTTGAAAATCCTTCCACAAAACGCCGATAGTATCCTGCCAATCCAAGGAAGCTTCTAATCTCATGGACATTGGTAGGCCTTTCCCAATCAACAACTGCTTCAACTTTCTTGGGGTCCACCGAAATACCTTCTTTAGAAATTACGTGCCCGAGGAAAGAAATCTTTTCCAACCAAAATTCACACTTGGAAAATTTAGCGTAGAGTTGCTCATCTCTAAGCTTATGCAAGACAATTCTCAAGTGGTCTTCATGTTCCTCTAGGTTCTTGGAGTAGATTAAGATATCATCAATAAATACTACCACAAATTGGTCCAGAAATTCTCGGAACACCCGATTCATTAAATCCATAAAAGCTGCCGGTGCATTAGCTAATCCAAATGGCATTACTAAAAATTCATAATGGCCATAACGTGTGCGGAAGGCTGTCTTGGGTATGTCTTCCTTTCTTATCTTCAGCTGATGATACCCTGACCTAAGGTCGATCTTTGAGAAAATTTGCGCACCTTGTAGTTGATCGAACAAATCATCTATGCGGGGCAAAGGATACTTATTCTTGACGGTGATTTTGTTGAGTTCCCGATAATCAATACACATCCGCATCGTGCCATCCTTCTTTTTAACAAAGAGCACTGGTGCTCCCCATGGGGATACACTTGGGCGTATAAATCCTTTGTCCAACAACTCCTGTAATTGCTCCTTTAACTCTTTCAATTCTGCTGGCGCCATTCTGTATGGTGCTTTAGATACTGAGGCAGCTCCAGGGGTTAACTCGATACAAAATTCTATTTCTCGATCAGGAGGGAGTTCTTGTAAATCTTCAGGGAAAACATCAGAAAACTCCTGAACTACAGGTATCTCTTCAATTTTCTTTTCCTCCAATGGGATATCTCTTAAACACGCTAAGTAAGCCTGACATCCATCCTGTAACAATCTCTTACATTGAATTGCCGAAATTAGACGTGGGGCAACATTCACCTTTGTCCCTACAAATTTAAACTCAGCTTCTGATGGCAATCTAAAAATTATCTCTTTGTGATGGCAGTCAATTATAGCATGGTTGCTTGACAACCAATCCATACCTAGGATGACGTCGAACCCATGTATATCAAATATAATCAAATCAGCCAATAAGGTTCTCCCATCTACATGAATAGGGCATTTACGAACGATTTTTGTGCACACCACAGATTTTCCCACGGGGGTAGATACTATTACTCCAATCTCCAATAGTTCTATATTTAGACTAAATCTTCTAACATAATAGACTGATATAAAAGAGTGAGTAGCACCTGAATCGAATAGAACTATAGCTTTGCCAGAAAATAGGGGTAAGGTACCTGTCACCACTTCATTTTCAGTTTCTGCATCGCCAGGAGTGAGAGCATATACCCTAGCCTGGGTAAATTGTTTCTGTCCGCTTCCCTTTTGCTGAGGTTTGTCTCCCTCCTTTGCCTTGGGGCAGTCTCGTACAAAATGTCCGGTTTGACCACATCGAAAACAAACATTAGTCCCCATACGACATTGTCCTTGGTGAGGACGATTACATTTAGGACAGAGCATACTATTGAATGGGGCTGATCTGCCTTCTTCGAATTTAGCTCTATGGTTATTCCCACTTTGTCTTCGCTTCCACGATGGTTGATTATTCCTCACAGGAGGTGCAATCCTTTTTCTTGAGTCTACCATTGCTAGAGCATTCTTCTTAATGCTGTCTTCGGCCAAGGATGCTTTGTTGACTAATTCCACAAAATCTCTGATTTCAAAACATATGACCCGATCAAGGATTCGTTGATTGAGGCCTTGTTCGAACTTCCTCACTCGGTTTTCTTCATCTGCTACTAAGTACGGCGCGAATCGAGCTAATTCATTAAATCGAGCAGCATACTGGGCAACCGTCATATTCCCTTGGGTGAGGTCCATAAATTCCCGTGCTCTAGCGTCTCTGAGGATTTTAGGAAAATAATGCTGAAGGAACTCCTTTTGAAAACGCTCCCAGGAGATCGCCCTTTCATTTCCTAATTCTTGGACTAGTAGAACTTTCTTAGCATTCCACCATCGTTTGGCTTCACCAGACAGTCTGTAAGCGGTATATTGTACCTTCTGCTCCTCTGTACATCCTGCCAGCTGTAATATTTCTTCAACGTCTACTAGCCAATTCTCAGACTCTATAGGACCTTGTTTCCCGTCAAACATCGGAATGTTAAGCCTTTCAAACCTTTTGAATGGGCAACCTTGCTCCCCGTCGCGAGGTATCTCGCTTCTGTAGTCGGTTATGGCTGTGACGAACTGTCTAGCCATATCTTGAAACATTTGAGCCACATCAGGGATAGCTTCGGTCCTTATGCCTTGCGATGATCCTTCTCCTTCGTCAGCCATCGCTCTGCAACGTGTCGTGTTTTAGAATTTCCTATCTCTTAAAATAAAATTTTAATCATAAGCGTAGTGATGCAACCTATCCTAAGTCTAGGTTTTCATGTTGCTACCTAGGTTTTCAGCAAGTCAACATATGATTGACTATGCTCTGATACCATGCTGTCACGCCCCCGTTTTGGGATGTAAGGGGATACGTGAACTTGAGAAAAATAAAATCATCCACAAATATAAATCTTTTTATATTAAAAGAGGATAATACAATAAACACAAAATGTAGATTAATACCCATAATTTCACATATGTTATAAGTCTTCGTAATATTTCAGCTAATACAAACAGCCAGGGATCACAAAATAAAACACTGATCATATACAAAAAAAACTAATCCGGTCTTCGAACTACTTCTTGGAGGTAACTTCTACTATCTCCAAACTGGTCCGGACTAGCAGTGTCATTACTATACATAAACAAAATAAATCCCTGACTAAACGTTATGATCACGGGCTATCAAAACAAACATAAACCCACTGATCGGCATCAATGGGCCAGAACTGTGAATCATCATAGGTAGCGACCCCTATGGGTACGCCCGCTATGAGGATGATGATATGAAGCGCCATCTGAAAAGAATTGTAAGGGTAAGGGGGTGAGTTCAACAACTCAGTAAGTAACACAACAAAACATAAGATATAATATAAAATTAATTTACACATTTAAAAATTTTCACATAAATAAAAATTCAGTAATAATAAGAAACGTGCATTCATAATAATCATTCATAATGTGTAAGTTTTGTCTACCACTGGTCCACTTCCGCATTTTAACCATGAGCGGTGCACGTTGGGCTCGTCCAAAGGACCGATCCCGAAGGACCCATAGGCTCATCCTGTCGTCACAGGGGAGAGCTGCCGGGTTAGGAAGCTCCCTAGGTGAGAACCTCCCCGGCCGATAGCCCCACACTTTTGGTGTGGTTGCCCTGCTACCCAGCATTGTAATTAGTATAAGATCCGGATCACAGCATTATGGTACCGTGTGACAAAACTTTGTGTGGTGCACATAAAACAAGTATTCAATCATAATTTCATCATCATGTTCATATAGTGCGCATGTAGCACATATGTCATCATCCTCATTCTCATGATGCACATCCAGCATATAATGACCATCTTCATTCATTCATGTGATTACAAATAACATATTCATTATTTCATACCTGAGATAATAGAACAATTAATGTTAAAGTGAAAGTCTTTCGAAAATTCCCGACATTTTTCTTTTGAAAGGATTTTATTTAAAAACTTGCCGGGGTTTTTAGGGTTGTGTTTCCTTACCTGAATTTTCTGAGTGTAACTAGTTCCTCCTTCCTAGATTGGATCACAAGAATATATTTTTAGAGGATAAAATAATCAAATTTGGTGCATAATATATTGAATTAGATTAGCTAAAAGACTACTGTATTTTACGGCAAGCATCAAACCAATATTCTCCACATGTTTATTGACAAATTTGAAAGATACAAGTAAGGCTAAAGAACCTTAAAGTCCATATAGATTATGACAAATCACTTATAGTATAATATTGGCTAATGGTCCAATGATGACCAGTCTGAATGCATGTGCACCATGTAATAGTCATATAGTCTATAGGAGTTGGACTAAATACTATGTCAGATAATTAAAGCAATTGTCACTGTTTGGGCTTGAAGTCATTTCATTTTTTTTTTTTTTTATCATATTACGTTGTTCTCTGTTCTGATGTGGATTCACTCTAAGTTTTCCAAGTACATGACACTGTCAAATGAAATAGTTCTAATGGCAACACTTAAGATGGCTTCTTTGATTTCTATCTCAACATCTAGAAACATTACTTAGCCAAACTATAAAATCGACATCCAGATTTGCAAAGCAACTCACACATAATTTCAATACTCATATAGTTGATCACAAATATAAAAGCCTTCTACAAAATATAATCACTGAATGAAGAAGCAACCTGTCGACAGCCTAATGAGGATCAAACAAGCATTTCCAAACTAAAACACCAACCAAACTCAGTTATCCATACCCAGCATCTCAAACAGAAAAATAGAAGTTAAAACCCATTCTGTTTTACGAATCAAAAGAAACTTCCCTCAAATAAAAACTGAAATCTGAACGAAGAAACCCAACAAAACCCATCTTTGAAAAACGAAATTCAAACTCCCCTGCAGCTTGCCGACGCCGAGCCGTGGCCTGCCGGCCCACTGCTCTAGCCCGCCCCAACCGGTGGTTCACCCACCGGTTCACTCTTCCTTCTCCCTCTTTCAATCTCTCCCTCATCTCTTCCTCTCAGTTGGGCTCAACAGGAAAAGAAATCAAGGAACCAAACAACTTTAAAATTTCATTACCCAATCTGCTGCTACTAAAATTCATACCAAAAAAAAAAAAACCAAAGCCCAAAAAAAATCTTCACCACCCGCACGTTATTTCCAAGAAGAAAAATCAAAAATTTCAATACCCGGTTGATAATTCTTCTTCCACCGAAAATCCCTCTTTGAACCAGAAATTTTCATAATCAATCACCCCAAATCAGAAACCAAAGATTACACAATCCAGTTCTAAATCATTTCTACAAAATATACTCACAGGGAATCACCGGAAAACGGCCTCCGGTGGCGTCGCCGGCGCGGGACCGCGGCCTGCCGGCCCTGCGGTTCCGTCCGCCCAGTCCGGTGGCTAGCCCACCGGCTGGGTCTTCTCTCTTCCCCACCTCCCTCACTCGGCCGGTCTCTCCCTTTCCCCACTCTGTTTTCTCAATTTTTTTTCCCTCTTTCCAACTCTCTCTCAGAACAGGAAAAGAAAAAGAAGAGGGAAGAAAGAAGCAGGGGAGAAAAGAAATACTAAGGGCGTCCAACCAACGAAAAAGGAAGAGGAAAGAAAGAAAATAAAATAGAATAACTTCTAGCAACATAACACTTCAAGAGTCAATTAATCGCAACTCAAAAACAGAAATTAAAGTTCAACTCAACACAGTTTAATCAGGGATTTTTCTCAGAATTACAGTGCTACGAACCACCATAAATTATTCACAAAAGCTTTACAAACGAAACAAAGAAGATTGATTACCTGCTGGGTTAAGTTCTGAAAATGACTAAGAAGCTGAATTTCCTGCCGATGCCTTGATGCATGGCGAGGACAGTGGTTATATAGAAGAAGAAAAGAGCTGTCGTGGCTAACAGGTTGGTGCATGGGCTCAACGTGGGTTTCATTGGACTGAGACATGGCAAGAAGTGTCTGGAGATTTTTGCAATTTGTCACGAGAGAGATGAAAGGTGGAAGACGTCGTGCGAGTGAAAAAAAATAATACTTCTTTAATTAAACGACGCCGTTCAAGAGGACTGATGATTTGATTTTTTTTTCTTAAAACATATATATATATATATATATATATATATATATTTATATCTGTAATCATTCTTTTAAGCTCAAAAAAAAAAATATTGAAAGAATTTGGGGTGTTATACGTCCCCTCTTCGATGCCTAAGTCAGTGGGCCATTTTGGAGAGTATTGAGAGTTGAGAGTTTAGTATATTTTCAGTATATATCAGAGTGTATTTTGTACCTTGTGTAGCAGCCTATTTATAGGCACATAGTTCTCAACCGTATTGTTCCACCTTTATGTCATGGCTAAGTGGGACCCTTAGTGGGATGAGATAGAGGTTGAGTGGGAGAGTGGGACACTCTTCATAGGATTTTTGAAACAAGTATCTTATCCCATGTGTTCCAAACATAGCCTTCAATGTGTTATAGGATTCTGTTAAATCCTAGTGACTGAGTGGGTCAAGTTGGGCCAGCAAGATCATCTGGGCCCTGGTTCGGGTATAGGCCCATTTCCCTAGACGATGATAATTTCTCCAACAGATAACCCCCCAATTCCCATTGGCTGATTTGTCCAACTGGTCGGGCATTGGGAATCTTTTTTTGTACTTGCAGATGGGGCTATTTTTATCCATTGATAGTGAGAATTCAATGTTGATTGTTAGTCGCTTGTGGAGATCATGGTCCTCGGAGTGTCTAGCAAGCGGCATAGCTTTTACCCCCTTGTGCTTGTGACTTTAGTACTTGAAATCTCAATGGAGACTAAGTGAAAAAGATTTCACTTTACATGTGGTACTAATTTTGAATGCTCGAAGTTGTTCGCAGTTGGAGCCTCACTGGCCGTTGACAAATCGAAGGATGTCCTAGTTGCATCAATACGGCAATCATTTTTATTTGACAATCTTCTATTCGGGATACTCGGGCTATCTCGGCCTTGGGATATTTCTGTCTCGGAATTCTTTCAGACACGGAAATTTTTTTGTCTCGGAGACTTTTTCAGACTCAGAAAATTTTTTGTCTTGGAAACTTTTTCAAACTTGGGAAACTTTTTGTCTCGAAAACTTTTTTAGTCTCAGAAATTTTTGTCTCAGAGACTTTTTTCAGACTTGGAAAATTTTGAGTCTCAGTAACTTCTTTTTTTTTTTTTTTTTCTTCTTTTTTTGTCTCGGAGACTTTTTTTTTAGTCTCGAAATTTTTTTTTGTCTTGAAGACTTTCTTCAAACTTGGAAATTTTTTTGTCTCAGAGACTTTTTTCAGACTTGGAAAATTTTTTGTTGTGGGGTTGTCTCCCCATATGATTGATTTTTCGCCACGACTTTTGCTGAAGTAGGATCCCTGAAATCTGTTAGAACAAATGTATATATGTATTGAATAATGCTTGGTTTGTGTACCTGAGTCGATAGACTGATTTCCAAGCAACTGTGGTTGTTGGCATTTGATGATGTTTAGAGCCTTGGCTAAGGCTTTGGGTGCTCGGACTGGTGCCGAAGCTTTGGATGCTCGGCATTGCCGAGTCTTTGGTGCCTGAGTTGTGTTAGGTCTTTTGTGCTTGGGCTGGGCAAGGGCTTTATGCCTGGGCTGTGCCAGGTCTTTTTTACCTAAGTTGTGTCAGGTCTTTTGTGCCTGGCCTGGGCAAGGGCTTTATGCCTGGACTATGCCAGGTCTTTTTTGCCTGAGTTGTATCAGGGCTTTTGTGCCTGGCCTGGGCGAGGGCTTTATGCCTGGGCTGTGCTAGGTCTATTTTGCCTGAGTTGTGTCAGGTCTTTTGTGCCTGGCCTAGGCGAGGGCTTTATGCCTGGGCTATGCCAGGTCTTTTTTGTGCCAGGTCTTTTTGGCCTGAGTTGTGTCAGGTCTTTTGTCCCTGGCTTGGGCGAGGGCTTTATGCCTGGGCTGTGCCAGGTCTTTTTTACCTGAGTTGTGTCAGGTCTTTTGTGCCTGACTTGGGCAAGGGCTTTATGCCTAGGCTGTGCCAAGTCTGTTTTGCCTTAGTTGTGTCAGGTCTTTTTTGCCTGACCTGGGCGAGGGCTTTACGCTTGGGCTGTGCTAGATCTTTTTTGCCTGAGTAGTGTCTGGTCTTTTGTGCCTGGCCTGGGAGAGGGCTTCATGTCTGGGCTGTGCCAGGTCTTTTTTGCCTAAGTTGTGTCAGGTCTTTTATGCCTGGCCTGGGCGAGGGCTTTATGCCTGGGCTGTGCCAAGTCTTTTATCCCATACTTTGACGGGTCTTTATTCCTTACATTGACGGGTTTTTATAGTTGCCGTCGTGGCAAAGTGGAGTTCTTGTATTAGCATAAGAAGACAAACAAATCAAAAACATAAGTTTGAAAGAGATGCTTCGAGTGACCATTCATTCTCGTGAGGCTTCTAGCTGTCAGCGATCGAGGCGGCATTAAAGCTCCTTTTTGTGCTGCACAAGCTCAGGATAGTGTAGCTTTTTTGCTGCTGTAATGTAGCCCCCATTGCTGCTGTGGTAGAACAAAATTGGCGATGATGCCTTGTCTTTCAAAGAATATTCTGGCATTATTAGGCCAAAGAGAGAAACTCTTTCTAGATGGCTTTAGGAAATGAGTCAATTGCTGTGAATACATCATCAGTGAGCCCATGGTTGCTCTTCAAAGTAGCGTGTTCCAAACCGTTTGTTGGTTGCCATCAAAATTCTCTCTCAACAAGCTCTTGACTTCTGTAGCCAAGGAAGACCTGCAAAGGAGAAGCTTGACAAAGTATGGGTATGATGAAGTTACCTGGCCATGTTTTGCTCACGAGTGGGCATTTTTTCAAAATTTTCCAATCTTGTTTGATGGAGACCTCTAGCCTGAAATATATGCTACATATGTATGCATAGATGTAGCAGAGTCTAGCAATTAACAATTTATTAATGCGAGAAAGTATGTAGAATCATAACAAGATTCGATCATGCGACTTAATATAGTCTTCTGTTTCAGTTATTCTATTTCACCGGGTTGGTACCCCCCAACTTTTATACTTAGCTGATTTTTAGCTAAGTATGAAAGTTTTAGGATGTTTGTTTTGTACTACAGGAGTAAAAGTTTGTGGGTACCCCCCAATTTTTAGACTTGATGTGTAATTATTTTTATGTGTTGCGGTGAGAAGCTAATTTTCAATTTCACCGATCAATGCATGAGATATATTTGACTGTCTAAAAATTTATGAGTAGGCTAGCATAAACAAAAATGCAAAGAGTGAACTTATCTCAATATTCTGAAGAAGTTGTGCATTGGGACTCCTTGGAAGAGACTTTTGAAATGTACCCTCAGATTGGACACTCGGGAAATTAGACCCTCTGTCGAATTTGAGCCTTCGGGAAAATTGGACCCTCGATCGGATTTTTCACCCTCGACTCGGAATTTATCCTCTACTCAGAATTTTACGGCCTCGGAATTTTTGGCTCGGAATTGGATCATCGATAAAAATTCTCTAATTCGAATTTTGAGCAATTGAAGAATTTCCTGCAACAAGATGCTTTGAATTTTGATGCTGAGTATTGCCATGTGTATTCCTTGAAGTTGGAACAACATTGCTAGTAACATTATGAACACCAACGTTTACCCATAAATTGAAGTGTCAGTTCCACTGTCAATTTTTGCACAATAATATTAATATGAACTTATCGAAAATAATAGTGTATATTCCCTTTTTGTCATTTCTGTAGAAGATTTTAACAAAACACCTTTCAGTATTTTGGGTGAGCACATGCCTTAACAGGAGTGACTAGTAATGATAATGGTGCAATTTCAAGCATTATTGATTTGTCTTGTAATACACATAAAGAATAAGCATTTCTCTTTTTTAAACAAAGTACAAGGATATATTTAGAGGTCTCAGCCAAATAAAGCTTAGAGGTCTCGGCCAAATAAGGCCGCCTTGATATTGTCATGAGATAATATTTTTATAGCTTTGTGAGAAACACAAGGAGTTCAAATGCCTTGTCTCATGTCTCTATGGTTAACGAAAAGAGATATTAGGTTAATTCTCAAACGTTTGCAAGTTCAGCATATATAGTGAAGTCTAGCAAATTTGTGTACCAGTAATGTGCCCTTTTTTTTTTTTTTTTGAAGCATGATTAAATTTCGCAATAAATAGTGATGTCTGCAAAACAAATCATGAACTTATCTGTAAATTTGGCGAAGATGAACAGCGTTGTCGGCACAACAATTGTCGGAAGATTTGCATGATTTTGAGAAGTCCCGCGGCAATCTCCAAGTCGAAGAAGGGTCTCTTTTAGGCGTTGGAGCCTTACAAAGGCATAAATGGATTAATCCTCTTTGAAGCATTATTGATTATGAAATCCATGGCCTTCTTTAGGAGGCTGGATAGGATGCCACTTGTGTTCTTCTTCGTTATCTTTCCTCTGTGTATCCATTTCAGCGAGTCATTGATCGGTGAAGAGGTCAGATAGAGGTCAAAAAACAGTGTTTTTTGAATAGGTATCATCTTTGGTGGCTGGTACTAGAAGCCAAAAATCCACATGAATAGGATAAGAAGGCTTGGACATGAAACTTTGCCATGCAAACATGATAACTCCACGAACCGAGGCAATTGGGGCCTTGAGACTACTGCCACCGCTTGCATGCAACCGGTTAGAATTTGGCTTCTCAAAAGTTGAGAAAGCCGAGCCATTTTTCGGTTGTTGCTTCAACCACATTGCCATGTCTGAAGGACGTGATTGCCGGACAATGACCCTCGGTGAAAACCGAGATGCTATAGCCATTCCACGTGTTGGGTCTTTTGAAAATGGCCAACCCGGAGGCCGGTCAAGGAGGTGTTGTCTTGGCATCATGTTGACTAAAGAGAGGTCTCGGTAACAAATCATCCTCTTTCTGTAAGTGCAGACCCGGTGTTTGTACAACCACCAAACTAGAAGCATTTTGATTGCCTCTGTTTGCCTTGTTACACTTAGCACTAATCCCGTGCATTTCTAGAGGGTTGGGCCTATCTGGCAATGAGACTTCTCGCAGTTATAAAAATGGATGGGTTTGTCGAAGAAGTACCGAGCAAGTCTGCTCGCCTTGTTAGCATCCTCAGCGTGTGGCGACCTCATTGAGAGTTGTTAACTCCATGATTGAGTTTTCTGGGTCTTTGCCAACAAAGTTATCTGTCAAACCTGGATAGGTGGTCTCAACCTTGTTGCCAATGGTGATGAGCGTGATGTTGTTGGACGGGTCTGCCCTTTGTGGTTCCAAAAAGCCTCAGTAGCGCCTGTCATGCCAAACTGTATTCATGTTCACCGAACTCACTAAGCAAGAATAAAGCTTCGTCTGCTCGGGTTCTCCAACATTATCCCACAAATACATTTCATAACACCTTTGAGAAAGAGTAGTGTGAAAAATTCCTTAGCTTTCTCATAAAGCCAAACTTGTTAGGGAACTTCCGACCGTTGCAGTAGCTCCCTGAACTTTTCATCACAAACTTCTAAGAACTTATTGGGGAGCGGGTCAGCAAATAATCACTGAACTTACAGGATTGGGCATTACCGGTTCACCGGCCAATTTGACCAACGAAGAGTACCGGGCTGTGTACGTGTGGGACAAACTAGATTCGAGGAGTGATCGTTATACGCCGCCTGTTCGAGATCAACCACGGTCAGTTCGACCTCACTCTCACTAGCAAAGTTTTAATACGAGAAGTGACGACACTAAAGAGAGGCCAGAAGCGAATCACACAGCCAAGCGTTCTTGTGGAACCCATGTAGTATGGCGAAAGGAGTTTCTTCTCCACTATGGAAAATTCGGAGTCTTCACAACCAAAAAAGTGGAACTGGAACTGGAACTCGAGGCATGATGGCATGATGCTGTCACTCACGGTCCAGAGATGCCGTGCCATTCACCTTCGCCAGATTCACAGATAAGTTCGCTACTTGTTTTGCTATTCACTACACTCAATCATGCTTCATGAACGTAGCGTATGTAGGCGATTTTGTTATTTTCTTCTTTTAAAGACAAAAACAAAAAGAAGAATCGTGGCGTAAAGAACTTCTTTCCAATCCGAATTTTCTAAAAAGAAATGAAGGGATATGGAATAGAAGACCACGTCATGCCATGGCCTTAAAAGATTCTTTTCAATTTTTATTTTCTAATAGGAAGTGATGTGATATGGAATAGAAAAGTCACATATCAAAAACAAAGTTTACCAAGTCCTCTTCAACAACGGACAAATTTATATAATTAAAAGGTTGTTAGAAGTACAAAAAAAAAAAAAAAACAAAAAAAAAAAAAAGGTGATGTTTGTGCTTCTATATTTCATCCCTCTTCAAGGAACATAGTAATTTAATTAGTTGTTCTACTCTCTACCTACCGTGTTGAGAGAATCAACATACTTAATTAGTTGCTAGATAGCTAGCTAAGCTAGATAGGACGACAGCCCATTATAATGATGATTTATTGATACATCGTTTATAATGCTAGAAAATACATATAATCTCCAAAATATTCTTGTTTTGGCCTGATCGATCCCGTATATATATATATTAGGACCATGGAGGATGCTTGCCAAGAGAAATCACGTACCTTGACATCTGTACAAGTCGATGATGATGATAGCTTACCATCCACTACCATCTTGCTATTCATATGATGCCTTTGCAGGTGCCACAAAGTAAAGAAAGGAGAAAGCCACGTTGACTAAAAACTGAAACCAGCAAATACTTTCTACAAAATTGAATCAGACAGTAGCTAGACCCAGAAGGCCCGTGACTTGATTGCAACCCATCTGGAGCCTGTTTGTTCTGGTGGCAATGTTAAGCCAAGTGCATCACCTGCCGAGGAGAACTGACATGTGGCCCTTATTTGGCCACACCTCTCTACCTGCAGAAACCAAGGTCATAAAGCCATGAATTCATCAGATCACTCACTCAGGTGCTTAGAAAAAGAAGACAACGAGAAGAGGCTTTTCAAAGAGAAAAGCAATTCGGGTGGTCTTCAGAAGCTGTATTTGCAGAAGCAAGCACGAAGAATCGCAAACCAAATCTATTTGCTCAGCATATCCAGAATAAAAAGTGGGGGCACTGCGAAAAGAACCAGAAGCTCCCCACTTTTGCGTTTCACGAAACCAACCCACAAAGTTTCTCCAAGATCGGGTGCAAGACCCTTGTTGATACCGCCGAGACCAGGGGCTATGCACACCCCCCAAAGGAGGCCTACCCAACTATTCGTCACTTCAATGGGTTCCGGAGCTCCACCTTGAAGGGAGCGCACTTGCTTCTCGACAAACAGTTTGGTGATTATTCACTGACCCGCTTGCCAATAAATTCTCAAAAGTTTGTGATGAAAAGTTTAGGGAGCTACGGCAACGGTCGGAAGTTTCCTAACAAGTCCGGCTTTATGAGAAAGCTAAGGAATTTTTCACACTACTCTTTCTCAAAGGTGTTATGAAATGTATGTGGGATAATGTTGGAGAACCCTAGCAGACGAAGCTTTATTCTTGCTTAGTGAGTTCGGTGAATAGGAATACAGTTTGGCATGACAAGTGCTACTGAGGCTTTTTGGAACCACGAAGGGCAAACCTGTCCAACAACATCACGCTCATCACCATCGGCGATAAGGTTGCGACCACCTATCCAGGTTTGACATCTAACTTTGTTGGCAAAAACCCAGAAAACTCAATCATGGAGCTAACAACTCTCAATGAGGTCGCCACACCCCGAGGATGCTAACAAGGTTAGCAGACTTGCTCGGTACTTCTTCGACAAACCCATCAATTTTTATAGTTGTGAGAAGTCTCATTGCCAGATAGGCCCTACCCTATAGAAATGCACGGGATTAGTGCCAAAAGTAACAAGGCAAACATAGGCAATCAAAATGCTCCTAGTTTGGTGTTTGTACAAATATCGGGTCTACACTTACAGAAAAATGATGATCTGTTACCGAGACCTCTCTTCAGTCAACATGATGCCAAGACAACACATCCTCGGCCGGCCTCCTAGTCGACCATTTCCAAAACACCCAACACGTGGAGCGGCTATATCATCTCGGTTTTCACCAAGGGTCATTGTCCGGCAATCATGTCCTTCAGACATGGCCATGTGGTTGAAGCAACAACCAAAAAATGGCCCGGCTTTCTCAACTTTTGATAAGCCAAATTCTAGCAGGAGTTAGCCTCAGCGGCTTCCACGCATGCAAGCCAACAGGATCGGCACATCATTATTTATTTTCAAAATCGGTTCTCCCAGTGAACATGGAACCAGTTGCATGCAAGCGGTGGCAGTAGTCTTAAGGCCCCAAGCGCCTCGATCCGTGGAGTTATCATGTTTGCATGGCAAGGTTTCACGTCCAAGCCTTCTTATCCTATTCATGTGGATTTTTGGCTTCTAGTACCTGTTGGGGTTGTCCCACATCGGTTGTGGAAGGGGTTGGTGGTCACTTTATAAGTGTGAGGGAAAGCCTCACCTCATGAGCTAACTTTTGGGGTTCAGAGAGGCCCAAGACCACCTAACATTGGTATCAGAGCCCAGGTTTACCAACAAGTCTCAGACCCTATAATATGCGGGAGAAACGGGTTGTCCCTGCTCCGACCCAAGGCCTGATGTGTGAGGGGGAGATTGTTGAAGTTGTCCCACATCGGTTGTGAAAGGGGTTGGTGGTCACTTTATAAGTGTGAGGGAAAGTCTCACCTCATGAGCTAGCTTTTGGGGTTGAGAGAGGCCCAAGACCACCTAACAGTACCAACCACCAAAGATGATACCTATTCAAAAAACACTTTTTTTTTACCTCTATCCGACCTCTTCACCGATCAATGACTCACTGCAATGGATACACAGAGAAAAGATAATGAAGAAGAACACAAGTGGCATCCTATCCAACCTCCTGAAGAAGGCCATGGATTTCATAATCAGTAATGCTTCAAAGAGGATTAATCCTTCTATGCCTTTGTATGGCTCCAACGCCTAAAAGAGACCCTTCTTCTACTCGGAGATTGTTGCGGAACTTCTCAAAATCATGCAAATTTTCCGACAACTGTTGTGCCGACAATGCCATTCATCTTCGCCAAATTTACAGATAAGTTCATGATTTGTTTTGTAGGTATCACTATTTATTGCGACATTTAATCATGCTTCAAAAAAAAAAAGAGGGCACATTATTGGTACCCAGATTTGCTAGACTTCGCTATATATGCTGAACTTTCAAACATGTGAGAATTTACATAATATCTCTTTTCTTAAACCATAGAGACATGAGACAAGGCATTTGAACTCCTTGTGTTTCTCACAAAGCTATAAAAATATTATTTCATGAGAATATCAAGGCGGCCTTATTTGGCCGAGACCTCTAAATATATCCTTGTACTTTGTTTAAAAAAGAGAAAGGCTTATTGTTTTTGTGTATTACAAGACAAATCAATAATGCTTGAAATTTCACCATTATCATTACTAGTCACTCCTGTTAAGGCATATGCTCACCCAAAACACTAGAAAGGTGTTTTGTTAATATCTTATGCAGAAATGACAGAAAGGGAATATACACTATTATTTCCTATAAGTTCATATTAATATTACTGTTCAAAAATTGACAGTGGAACTAACACTTCAATTTATGGGTAAACGTTGGTATTCATAATGTTACTAGCAATGTTGTTCCAACTTCAAGGAATACACATGGCAATACTCAACATCAGAATTCAAAGCATCTTGTTGTAGGAAATTCTTCAATTGCTCAAAATTCAGATTAGAGAATTTTTATCGATGATCCAATTCGGAGCCAAAAATTCCGAGGCCATAAAATTCCAAGCTAAGGATAAATTCCGAGTCAAGGGTGAAAAATCCGAGTCGAGGGTGAAAAATCCGACCGAGGGTCCAATTTTCCCGAAGGCTCAAAATTCGACTGAGGATCTAATTTCCTGAGGGTCCAATCCGAGGGCACATTTCAAAAGTCTCTTCCAAGGAGTCCCAATGCACAACTTCTTCAGAATATTGAGATAAGTTCACTCTTTGCATTTTCGTTTATGCTAGCCTACTCATAAATTTTTAGACAGTCTAATATATCTCATGCATTGATCGGTGAAATTTAAAATTAGCTTCTCACTGCAGCACATAAAAATGATTACACATCAAGTCTAAAAATTGGGGGGTACCCACAAACTTTTACTCCGGTAGTACAAAACAAACATCCTAAAACTTTCATACATAGCTAAAAATCAGCTAAGTATAAAAGTTGGGGGTACCAACCCAGTGAAATAGAATAACTGAAACAGGAGACTATATTAAGCCGCACGATCGAATCTTGGTACGATTTTGGATACTTTCTTGCATTAATAAATTGTTAATTGCTAGACTCTGCTACATATATGCATACATATGTAGCATATATTTCAGGCTAGAGGTCTCTATCAAACGAGATTGGAAAATTCTGAAAACATGACCAAGTAACTTCATCATACCCATGCTTTGTCAAGCTTCTCCTATGCAGGACTTCCTTGGCTACAAAAGTCAAGAGCCTGTCGAGAGAGAATTTTGATGGCAACCAACAAAAGGTTTGGAACACGCTACTTTGAAGAGCAACCATAGGCTCACTGATGTTGTATTCACAGCAATTGACTCCTTTCCTAAAGCCATTTGGAAAGAGTTTCTCTCTTTGGCCTAATAATGCCAGTCACCATTCCGATTTTTTTTTTTTTTTCTCAAGAAACGATTTGTCGAATCCCACAGACGACGGCGCCAAACTGTTAGAACAGTTTTCAGTCTGGTGACGTGTAGATCTTTGATTCGCCGTGTTCTTTGTAATCTGCAAGGAAGAACAAACAATGTGTCAGAGGGGGGTCTCCCAACGTCCCATCTCCGATGCCTAAGTCAGTAGGCCATTTTTTAGAGTATTGAGTGTTGAGAGTTTAGTATATTTTCAGTATATATCAGAGTGTATTTTGTACCTGGTGTAGCAGCCTATTTATAGGCACATAATTCTCAACCGCATTGTTCCACCTTCATGTCATGGCTAAATAGGACCCTTAGTGGGATGAGATAGAGGCTGAGTGGGAGAGTGTGAGAGTGGGACACTCTTCATAGGATATTTGAAACATGTATCTTATCCCATGTGTTCCAAACATAGCCTTCAATGTGTTATAGGATTCTGTTAAATCCTAGTGACTGAACGGGTCAAGTTGGGCCAACAATATCAACTGGCCAGGCCCTGATTCGGGTATAGGCCCATTTGCCTAAGGGATGATAATTTTTCCAACAGGTACATTAATCCCTTTGTCTCGTCACGACGGTTGCTAGAGAGCGAGTCTTTATGGCTTAAAGGGAGGTGCCTCCGGAGAGTAAAGTAAGGCTCGAAAAGGGGAGGGGGGGTGTGGGTATAGGAGTCTTCTTTTGTGCTGAAGGAGACAACGATGGCTACCCACATGTTGACCATGCATGTGACAAAGCACACTATGTCACGTTTAGGCCTCCCCTTCCGATAAGCCACAAAATATCCTCCTTCCAGTTCAAAAAGGATATGACACTGCTACATACGCAAAAACAAAAGCAGACACATGACTTGAAGCATCTAAAAGCCTTTGATAGGCACCTTTAACGGGTTTGGAAACCTGATGACTAGCCTCACTCCACTCGCATGCACGTGAAGTTAAGCTTTCAATTGATTTGATCCTTGCGCTATCATAAATGGAGCTTTTCAGTGCTTGACGTTAGGAAACCGGGATTGAGATAAGAATTGCTGTGGAGTTTTTTTTGATAATCTAAGCCGTTAGATACATCTAACGGCCTAGAACATACATATGTTGTTTTGTTTTTTTAATACTTCTTTTTTATTAAAAGAAAAAAAAAAATTAAAATTTGAAATTCAGATGAATGCCGTATAACCCCTTCCCCCCTTCACATTTTCACCCAAAATCTAAAATCTCCCCAAATCTCTCCCTCCATCTCCATCTTCCCTCTCACCCCACCCACCGCCGACCACGACCAGCAACGCCGAGCCAAAGGCCGAGCACCGGTGACACGGCAACTCCATCTCCGACAAACCCGGATTTCAATTTTTTTTCCAACCGTGCCATCTCTCTTCCACCGTGCTCCTCCATCTCCTCCCTTCTCCACCGCCAACCACTGATTTCTGGGCTTCGTTTCTAGAGGTAGATTTATGGATTAAATTTTTTGGGTTTTAGGGTCTGGGTCCGCTGCTCACTCTCTCTCTCTCTCTCTCTCTCTCCTCCCTGAAATCTGCTGGCCGGCCGTTCCTCTCTCCCGGCGACAAGTGAAACCCACCAGCGCTATATCTCTCTCTCGGGCCGTTCTCTCTCTCTCCGGCTGCTCTCTCTCCATCTCTTTGGCCGGCCGTTCTTTCACCGGCGGCATCTCACCGTCGAGGTCCGTTCTTTTACTTCATATAGACTTGGTATTTTTGTTGCTCTTATTATTTTTTCATACTGCTTTCTGTGTGTTTTCTTGAGCCTTTTATTTGTAATTTTATGTTGGATTTACGCCAGCGCGATTAGAATTATGGGTCGATGAATCATTGAAGAAGAATTAGGTGGTTGTGGTGGACAATGTCACAATGGGGTGGAAGGGTCAATATGAGCAGGTGTTTTTGATCCCTTATATGCAAAACAAGTAGTTTAATATTAGAAAAATGTGGGGTTGTTCTTCGACACTAAGAATTGCGGTTTGTTGAATCAATGAGGGTGTCGGGATAATTAAGGTTTTGAGCTTGCTTATACTTATATGAGTTATCAGAGATGTTCCTTACAGACTAAAATTTTGTATTTTATAATTCTATTAATGCCTTGGTCATTATCTAATCCTTATTTTGGAGTGATTGAAGTCGTTGGAGGGAAGGGAGAACATGTTGATGTTTGATGTTGGCTGCCTGCATTTAGAAGTTAGGACTTTTGTTGTCTATGGGTGTAGCAATGTCGGTGACCGTGATTATGAAGGTAGAAATGATAAAATTTGTCCAAATGGTAATTGTTCATCTGTTGTCTAATGGTGATACCTTGAAAAAACAAAATATGATGTTTTTGTGTATTTTTCCCTATCATCTTTGCTTGTTTCCTTTTATCTTTAAAATTTGAAGTTTTTGATAGTTTAAGCTTGTACAAAGATTGAAAGATTGAAACTTATGCATTGCTAATGTTAACTCGATAATTTTATTTTGGGTTTTGTTTCTGGATTCCGGATAATGGTTCATGGAACTACAACTTCATGGGTGAAACCCGCACTTAGTATGGAGTATGGGGTGAAAGATCGGGACACCTCGTGAATATTACCATGTGGACCACAGGCCAACTCATTTCCTGGAGGAAAGCAACTTGGGAGGAGCGAGAGATGATTTACTGAAGGAGATCGCGAATAGGTTACATACAATGCCAAAGTGCATGTATTGATAATCTTAACTTAGAAGAACCTTTTTTGTTGTAAAAATCTTGTATCTTGATATGGTTCTATATCCAAATTGTGGTTGCCAGCTTTTGTAGCGATTGTATTTTAGTCTTTGTACATATGATTTTGCTAAAGCCTTGTCCTACTCCACAATTTGAGTAACAATACTAGAATTTTGTATCTTTGCATGTTGCTTGTGGCGGTTTGAGCACCCTTGTTCAAGTACCCCTCTTTATTAAATTGTTATGTATATGGATAGGAACTGCTTATATGAAATTTCTATGTTTTCTTGGGATATTTTGCAATACATATTGTTTTTAGATTGATTTTCTCCTCAATGGACTTTTTTGATGCTGACATACTGCACATTTTGCCCTGACCATTGTTTTCGTTTTTTGTTGCTGGAGAAAGATATTTGATAATTATACATTGAATATTTTTCATTTGTTTCTGGCTTTGCAACAAAATTGGTTGTTAAAAAGGCGCCAAATGGTATAAAAAGGCAAATAACGTGCACCAACTTGGTTGTTAAACCTCGTGACCCACAATTTTATGCTCACAACCATAAAATTGGCCTCTACATTTCTTAGATATGTCTCAGTTGCATATATTGACATTAAAGAGAATCATGAGCTGGTCAAAATTATAATATATGATCATAAAAAATTATGAGCCTGTCAAAATTGTAATATAAGATCATAAAAAATACAGCCTCATAAGTCAATAAACATCTCATTACAACTTGATGAGTTCCAAGCAATCAACCAAATCACCTAACTCTCAACTTCAATCAAAAGATTTTCCCTTTTTCTTTTTTGGCCCATGTAAATGTTGTTCTCCAATTTCTTCTATTTATCAGCATTCAAGTAAGACTTTTAACCCACGTTGACAAGTTAGGGATCCATCCATAAGAAACAACGAGCATGCACCATATTTCTACAAGGCACGGATAAAATCAATACAAGAAAAATAACCACAAAGATATCAATATAAGGAACACCTACCAATCAAAATCCACCATTTAAGGTCCATTTAAATGAATCAATTTTATAAAAGTGGAATCCTAAAATTCTAATCAATAAACACAACCCAAACAATAATCACATTTTCAACTTATTCCGAAAGCCCGGAAAAAGAGGTCATAACTTAAAAACCAATGTTGAATCACATAGCTCTTTCAATCAAATTTTCACATATTTTCATATCTTTAAACAATCACTCACCAAACCCCCCCACAAAAATGACATGCTGATCACAAAATTTTCAAACTTTTTATAGAAGCAAAGAAACAAATTCATCATTACGCCATTTTCACCAAAATTTCAAAAAATTTCATTACTCTAAAAGAATCATTCACAAAACACACCACATAAACTAAATGGCATCACCAAAACCCAAGGAGTCAACCCAAACAACCAAAGAAGCATTCACATTTACCATAGAGATAAGGTTAATATGGCTTACTTCCCACGAGCTTTATGGTGCAAAGCAAGTCCTTTTCCAGTACCATCCATCCCTGCCTGCATCAATACCCAAAAACTGTTAGCTTCCTTCAATGTAAAACTTCAAAAATTGACACCAATATCTTTAGTAAGATTTTACCCACCAAATAAATCATTAAACATCAAGGAACAGGATCATTTATTGAAAACCAAGAAACATGTTCAACCAAATCTATCCATCTACACGTGTCTCTTAAACACAAAGAACCCAACAAAATCAAAAACCATCTTTCGGCTTAACCAGTATTTCATATTAACCAGTTTTTTCTCAACTACTTTCAATTAATCAAGAAAAAAAATTACATTGCTTTAGAAATCCATGAAAAATAAAAATTGCTTTACATCTAAAACCAATGGTTCTCTACTCAGTTTCTGTTGAAAACTTGGGTGCAACCAAATAGAGTTGTGATAAACCAACATTCATTCATTCAAAGAACCCAAATCAGACCCACATGAAGAATGCTAACATTCTCAATCTCCCTCCTGCATCGTGAATTCGTGATGCACTGACCCCAAAAATCATAATCAACTCATAAAATTAGATCCTTGATCAGGTTCAATCACACTATTAGATCCTTGTTCAGAAATTTCATCTTCCACCCACAAACCAAATCGAACCCAAACCAACGAAAAATGAAAAGAAAAAAAATCATGACTTATGTAAGAAAACAGAAAATAAAATCAGAGAAACCTAACCTTGGTTCCATCAACGGTAGAGACGGGAATCAGAGAGATGCGGCTGGTTGAGTTGGGGGGGACGGACCTTGACGGTGGAGACGCCGCCGGTGAAAGAACGGCCGGTCGAAGTGATGGAGAGAGAGAGAGAGAATCCAGAGAGAGAGAGAGAGAACGGCCCGAGAGAGAGATACGGCGCTGGTGGGTTTCACTTGTCGCCGGGAGAGAGGAACAGCCGGCCAGCCGATTTCAGGGGGGAGAGAGAGAGAGAGAGAGAGCAGTGGACCCAGACCCCAAAACCCAAAAAAATTAATCCATAAATCTACCTCTAGAAACGAAGCCCAGAAATCAGTGGTTGGCGGTGGAGAAGGGAGGAGATGGAGGAGCACGGTGGAAGAGAGATGGCACGGTTGGAAAAAAAATTGAAATCCGAGTTTGCCGGAGATGGAGTTGCTGTGTCACCGGTGCTCGGCCTTTGGCTCAGCGTTGCTGCTCGTGGTCGGCGGTGGGTGGGGGGAGAGGGAAGATGGAGATGGAGGGAGAGATTTGGGGAGATTTTAGATTTTGGGTGAAAATGTGAAGGGGGGAAAGGGTTATACGGCATTCATCTGAATTTCAAATTTCAAATTTAATTTTTTTTTAATAAAAAAGAAGTAAAAAAAAAAAAAAAAAAAAAAAAAAAAAAAAAAAAAAACAACATCAGTATGTTCTAGGCCGTTAGATTAGATTGTCAAAAAAACTCCACGGCAATTCTTAAGATCTCAATCCAGGGAAGGGAACCGACCCTTATCTTGCTGCTATAAAGCAAGAACCTATTTGTAGGGGAGGATTTAGTAGGGGATAATCTTTCAGTACGACACCTGCCTATAGTAAGGTTGGAACCATTCTCCTTAATTAAGCCAACTCGCATTTGTTGCTCTTGGAAGTGCTTCCCAGTGCAGGTCTTGTTGCTTAATGGGTGTAAAACAAAACAAAACAAAAAAAAAAAAAGTAAAACGAAAAAGAAAAAGACATCATTGATAACACCCGACTCTCATTATGCTTTGACGGTTAAAGCAAGGGAGAAGGATTCCATTTTCTAGATTGATAAGGCTTTCATTTGTTTTAGATTAATCTTGATTGATAAAACAATTACATTTCAATTGATTCAACTAGCGGAAATAAATGATTTACATTCTTACTTGATTATGATGAATAGTGGATAAAAATGCATAAAAAGTTAAAAATATAGCATCTATTCTTTAAGGGGAAAGTTCACTTAAGCTCCCTAAACTATCCCTATATTTTCATTTACATTTTCAAACTTTAAAAAGTGGCATTTGGAACCCTTGAACTACCACAATATGTCAAATACATAATAATATTAATGTTTGCTAACTTTAAAATTTTCTTAGGGAAAAATATAAAAGAAGCCCTCTAAACTAACAACCGATTTTAAATTACGCCCCTGAACTTTCAAGTGTGCTAAAGTGACCTATCAAACTATTAAAGTGCACCAAAAATGTAATTTTTTTTAGTATATTCTCATAATACCCTTGGCATGTGTCATATATTTCATTCAAAAAAAATAAAATAAAATAATAAGGATAAAATAAAATTTTTAAAAGTATATAAAAGCAAAAAAAATTAAAAAATTCTTGAAGTGGTGGCTCCAGCCACGCCCATTTTGGCCAATAAGGGTGGCCGGCCACCCCCATTCTAGCCAATGAGGGCGGCTGAACCACTCCCAACGGCCAGTATTGGGGTGGCCTAACCACCCCCAAAGTCCTTGGAGCTGGTTCGGCCACCTCCAAATGGCAAAATGACGGTGGTCGAAACCATCCCCAAGGGCCTTGTGAGTGGCATTGCGGCTGATTTGGGGATAGCCGAATCACCTCCAAAGGCAAACGGGAGTGGTTCAGCCACCCCTAGATCGGGCCTAGGGTGGCTCAGCAGCGCCCATTGGCCAAAATGGGGGTGGTCGTCCACTCCCATTGGTCCTAAAGAGGTGTCTCGAGCCACCTCTTCAGATTTATTTATTTATTTATTTAGTTTTTTAATCTTTTTAATATTTTTTCCTTGATTTTTAAATTTAAATTTTTTAATGTTTTAATTTTTTAATGAGATATATGACACGTTGTAAGGTAATTATAGGGAATATCATAAAAAAAAAAAAGTTACATTTTTGGTACACTTTGATATTTTAATGGGTCAGTTTTGCACACATGAAAATTCAAGAGGTTATTTTAAAATCAGTTGTTTGTTCATAGAGCTTTTTCTAGTTTTTTTTTTTTTTTTTTTTTTTCATTTTCTTAATTATTTATCAAATAAGAAACACTTAATCTATCGATTTTCTTGACTCAATGACGGAGCCCCTCAAAAAGAATATGTTTTTAAAAACAAATATTCCAAGTCTTTCTTCTTTTTCTTGTATTATTATTATTTGAAAAAATTACAATTTAGCCCCCAAACGGCTAGCCGTTTTGCAAGTAGCCTCACGAACTACCAACACTTGGACTCTGGCCTCCCAAATTATCAAAACTTTTCAAAAAGAATAATTTTGTCGAAATATACTTATAACACCCCTGCCTACCAAAAAATAAATTCAGAGTTCCGTCTTTGGCCTAAGTTGTGCCGAAAATTCACTAGTATATATAAAACCCATGTCCATTTATAACAAAGAGTGGAACTAAGAATCTGTGGGGTCCATGTTGATCCCTCATATGTGCCCCACAGATTTAATGATAATTTTTAAAAATTGGAGGATGAAAAAAGGACAGAAAGATGATACATAAATCTGATTTAGCCAAAAGTGGAAAAAAAATGGATTTAGTTTACATTTGAGAATTATGCACAGTCGTATTAATTGCACATTTAGATATTGTATTTGGCCAAGTGGGGAAATTCATATTTAATGGACATTGGAGAATTATGATATCATTAATTTGCATTTGGAAACTATATTCAATGTATCTAATTTTGATACAGATTTTCCATACAAATTGGTCCATGTGTCTTTTGCGAATGATCCCTATTTCATTTGAAATTGATAGTGTCTATTTTATGGTCATGATTTAATTTTCATGCATCTAACAGTTTAAATGATGTCATATTATTTAAATTTTTTAAAAGACATTCTAACATTGACATCATGTAGACCGTTAGATGGGTCAACTTTAAATCTTATCAATAAAATAGATACTAACCATTTCATTTTAAATTGAGAGGAATCTATTTTCTGTCTCTTGAGCGTGAATCACATACTTTTTTAATAGAATTATTGAAATGGAAAAAATTCCATTAAAAAAAGAAACGTGTTCCTCCATACTAATAAAAAAAAATATGCTTTTTACATGCGAATAGACAAATGACAATTTTACAGATTGGGCTAAAAAAACATTCTCTCAACCCAATTTGGAGGATTATTTTTATGGATCGAGATGTTGTGCAATTTATTCTCAAAATGCAAATAATTATTTTTAAATTAGATAAAGGAGATTTTAAAATCAGGGCATTTACTATCATTACAATATATTAAAATTTCGTCTTGGATATATTGGGAGTAGAATATATCAAAATTTCATGATGAATCAAGAGACTCAATTTCTCTTTTCCCTTTATTTCTAAAGATGATAATACATATGACCTGCAATTAATTTAGTAGGATTTTATTTTGTCCTATTTATTTTTTTCCATTAATTTATTTATACAGATGATGATACATATGGCCTGCAATTAATTTAGTGGAGTTTGATTTTGTTTTACAGAGGCAGTGGTGAACATTTCTTGCTTTTGCTTTGTTGGGTGGCAGAAACACAAGTTCATTTTGCATTCGCATTTTGCTGGTTCACCGCAATCAGCAACTTTCTTGCATGGAAAATTCACGTTCCTTGCTTTCACTTTTGACTGCAAACCTGGCATATCATCAATGTTGACATGTGTCAGTACGTGATTGAAGCCACGTCAGTTACTAAAAAAAATTAGCATCCGCTAATAACATGTTGATTGTTGAAAGGTGTTAGTATGCATGTGATTGAAGCCACATCAGTCCCTAAAAAAATTTAACACCCACTAATTACATGTTGATACGTTTTAAGAAGATATAAAAGAGTTATACATCTAGGATTTATCATTTGTTAAACCACGAAAACGTGGAACCCCATTTCGATTGATCGATAAGGCTTTTATTCGTTTTAGATTAAGTTCAATTTATAAAACAATAACATTACAAAAGTTTTCTATCAATTTTTTTTTTCGCTTTGTTATTTAAATCCTAAATGATAATCCTTGGAACTATTGAATAGTTTAAATAGTAAAAACAATTTCATAAATATATGTTAAAATGTGAGAACCAATATTGAAGATGGTTGACCGTGACTTTCCTAGTGAATGATGATTATATTCTTTTCTATTTATCTACAGCACTTAGTTAAATTTTACAAATGGTTTAACAAAGTTTAGATATTTCTTGAATTGGTAAAGTAAAATTATCTTGCCTTTTTTACTTATATGTATTGAGAGAGTAGTATTGCATCAAGTTTTTAATACATAGGATTAATGTTTCTAAATTTAAATTTTTCTTAATTATTTATCAAATAAGAAACACATAACCTATTGATTGTCCTAAATTTGTGACAGAGCTTACTCAAAAAAAAAAAAAAAAAAAAAAAAAAAAAAAAAAAAAACCAATGACAGAGCCCCCCTCCACAAAATTTGTTAAAAAATATATCCCGGGTTTTTTTTTATTTTTTATTTTATATTTACTTTGGCTCCAAAAAAAAAAAAAAAAAAATCAATGCAACCTGACTCATGGTCAAAAGTTAAATTCATAGTTCTGTCTTTGGCCTGAATTGTGAGAAAATTCATAATTACATATAAAACTCGTGTCCTTTTATTAAACCATGATAAGATAAAGCTCCTTTATTGTTTATATATATGTGTTCATGTGTGTGTGTGGGGGGTTAGGGCTGCCAAAACGGGTCACCCAACACGACCCGTGAGACCCGTTTAACATAATGGGTCGAATCGGGTCAACACGACCCGACACGATCCGTTTAGCTTAAAAGTTTTTTTAAAAATATATATATATATATATATATATATATATATATATATATATATATATATATATATATATATATTATTATTATTTTTTTGGGGGGGTTTTTGTTGGTATTTAAATGAAATAATAATAATTTTAGCAATTCATCTCTAAACTCCTACTCCTAGTCTCCTAGTAGGCTAGCACCAAATCACTTAATATGTTTAATTGTCTAATCAAATAACAAAAAAAGAAAAAAACACTACATCATTATTACAAATTTACAAATACAACAAACTGCATTATAATTGTCCATCAGATTGAGTCCAACGTAGGTTAGTTTGACATGCCCATCTTTGTCATTCAACTCCAATACCTAAAGGAAAAAAACAGAATAATTACATTGGGAGGTGAAAAAGTTTAAGATGTCAACTAACATCATTTACTTTCTACAATTCAATATCAATCTAACAGATTGTACCATTCTGCCTCACATGCTAAAATACAAACAATAACATAAGAACAAAAGAAAGAATAGGAGATCTCACAGGAACTACTACTATCGAATGTCAAAACATCCTCTTTTTCGTTATCCACCTTCATTGAAGTTTGTTCTATATCAAAAGATAAAAGAAATTAATTTTATTAAAATAAGATGAAAAAATACAAGAAAATGAAGAAATTAAATATGCAAATAACTTATATTACCTTACTCTCCATATAACCAATTTCTAGTGCAAACCAATGCCTCAACAATATCAGGCTTGAGTGAACTCCTATATTGATCAATCACACATCCACCAATACTAAAAGTGGATTTTGAAGCAATAGTAGAAATAAGAATACTCAAAACATCACGAGCCATGGCAGCTACTTCAGGATAACGAAATTCATTTCATTTTCAAAATAAAAGGATGTCAAATGTCGTGTTCTTCTCCAAATACTTGGATTCATTCAAATAAAGTTTCAATTGAGTCTTTTGTGCATCAGGATCGACTCCATCAAATGCTAGAAAATTCTACATGAAAAGAGATAAAATAAACATAAAATTAGTTAGTGATTATGAATATATATATTAAGTTACTACTAACTAACGAGCTAAGAGTTTAAGAAACTTGTGATTTTATTTAAGAATTTAAGAATTTAAGAATCTAAGAATATATATATTTGTTTGTGTTTTCACTGTTTTGATTCTTTTGAGTTTTGAATCTTTTGTTTCAACTTTTCACTTTTCAAATCATTCCCCCCAATTTGACAATTTCCCATTAGGCCATTCTCCCTCTTTTTTTTTTTTAACCCAAAAAAGAAATAAGAAGAAAAAAAAAGAGAAGAAGTTAATCGTGTCTGGCGGGTGACCCGCGACCCGACCCGCCAAACCAAGATAAACGGGTAGACCCGTTTATGACCCAAACCCGTTTAAGGTAGACCCAAACCCGCTAATTTCGTGTCGGGTTGTCGGGTCGTGTCAAAATTGCCAGCCTTATGTGGGGTACATAATTGTAACACTACTTATTTAAGAAAGTAATTAAAAACGAAAAGAATAAGATTATTGGATTCTTACAAGAGCTTATAACCAAGAAGGCAACTAAGAAAGTCAACTTGAAGGAAGATTTCTCCATCTCTAATATTGTGTTTGTGCAGTTGCGAATGAAGATTATGATGTTTACTTTTGAACTTCACTAGGTCTTGAACTCCTATATTGATCAATCACACATCCACCAATATTAAAAGTGGATTTTGAAGCAATAGTAGAAATAAGAATACTCAAAACATCACGAGCCATGGCAGCTACTTCAGGATAACGAAATTCATTTCATTTTCAAAATAAAAGGATGTCAAATGTCGTGTTCTTCTCCAAATACTTGGATTCATTCAAATAAAGTTTCAATTGAGTCTTTTGTGCATCAGGATCGACTCCATCAAATGCTAGAAATTCTACATGAAAAGAGATAAAATAAACATAAAATTAGTTAGTGATTATGAATATATATATTAAGTTACTACTAACTAACAAGCTAAGAGTTTAAGAAACTTGTGATTTTATTTAAGAATTTAAGAATCTAAGAATATATATATATATATATATATATATATATATATATATATATTTGTTTGTGTTTTCACTGTTTTGATTCTTTTGAGTTTTGAATCTTTTGTTTCAACTTTTCACTTTTCAAATCATTCCCCCCAATTTGACAATTTCCCATTAGGCCATTCTCCCTTTTTTTTTTTTTAACTCAAAAAAGAAATAAGAAGAAAAAAAAAAGAGAAGAAGTTAATCATGTCTGGCGGGTGACCCGCGACCCGACCCGCCAAACCAAGATAAACGGGTCATAAACGGGTAGACCCATTTATGACCCAAACCCGTTTAAGGTAGACCCAAACCCGCTAATTTCGTGTCGGGTTATCGGGTTGTGTCAAAATTGCCAGCCTTATGTGGGGTACATAATTGTAACACTACTTATTTAAGAAAGTAATTAAAAACGAAAAGAATAAGATTATTGGATTCTTACAAGAGCTTATAACCAAGAAGGCAACTAAGAAAGTCAACTTGAAGGAAGATTTCTCCATCTCTAATATTGTGTTTGTGCAGTTGCGAATGAAGATTATGATGTTTACTTTTGAACTTCACTAGGTCTTTTCTGAATCACATATAGCTATATATATGTGAAATCACTAAACAAAAATGGCTTTAAATCTGATGTGGCCAAAAGTGGAATATCTTTTTTGTATAGAGAATTATGATATCATTAATTGTGCATTTCAAAACTATATTGAATGTATCAAATCTTAATACAGAATTTTTCCTACAAATTGGTCCATGTACGTGTTTTTTGCGACAAGGATCATCTGTATTTCATTTCGAATTATATTAGTGTCTATTTAATGGTTAGGATGTAAAGTCTATGCATCTAATGGTGTACATGATATCATTATAGAGTTGGAAGAAATTCCATTAAAAAAATAAATAAATAATGTGTTCCACCATACTAGTAAAACATATGTTCCCTTGATAAGGTGCAACAAATCATGGGTGTGGGGTTGGTGGTGCGGAATGTTTTTGGAGAAGTGGTGGTAGCTTTAGCGGCAACTATTCCTTGTATTTACGATCCCACAATGGCAGAGGCTATGGGTGCTTGGCAGGCAACGTCTTTCAATTGCGAGAAAGGGTTAAGCCAGGTGGTCTTTGAAGGGGATTCTCTGTTGGTGGTGACGGCTTTAAAGAAGGAGGAACCTTGCTGGAGTGAATATGGCCAATTGGTTGAGGATACAAAGTCACTTCTTTCTAGTTTTTCTTTTGTTGAATTTCAGCACAGAAGGTGGGATGCTAACCAAGCAGCCCACCATATGGCCAAGATGGCTTTGTCTCTTCCTTTTGAACAATTATGGATGGGCGAATGCCCTTCCCCAATCTAGGCTATTGTACTTGTTGAGCAAGCATTTTGAGTTATTCAAAATACTCTTTTCATCAAAAAAAAAAAAATGTTATTTTTACATGCTAAGGGACACATGATAATTTTATAGATTAAATTGGAACAAATTCCTCCAACCCAACTTAGAAAATTAATATTACAATCAAGATATTCTGCATTTTATTCTCAAAATGCTAATAACTAATTTAAAATTAGATAAAGGTGATTTAAAATCAGAGCATTTACTGTAAGGACCAAGAAAAATAAATAGGGAATTTAACATAAATAAATTATATTTATTTAATAAGACGGATTAATATTAGATTCTAAGCGATATTTATATTATTGAAATAAAATAAGTCTAAAATAAAATAATAGAATTAGAATAGTAATAATAATGGGTCCTAGTTGAATAAATAATTGATTGTATGGGTAAAAGGTAGTTAAAATAAATGTGGGGTCAAGTATAAATTGTTAAAAGATAGGTAGTATGCTGTCATAAGCAACCAAAAATAAAACCTTTACTTCTGAAAATATATGTAGTAGTGCAAGTAAGGGTCGATCTCATAGAGAGTATTTAGCCTAGTTTTATGTTACGTGAATAAGGATGGG